>NC_061117.1:184379122-184438551 GCF_002878395.1 Capsicum annuum | reverse complement strand
GAAAATAGTTATACACATAATTTTTTTTAAATAAGAGCAACAAAAAAGGAGCGAAAGAAATGAAGTGAAAAAAAACAAAAAAAAGTGGTTTTCTTTTAAAAAAAAAAATGATTTGCAATAAAGCCTTTTTAGAAACGCAAAACAAAAATAAAAAAAAAAGTAAACAACAAATTGAACAGAATTAAATGGCTAAAAAGTGGCATATCAAAGTCCTTAGCCATTCGGTAGGAAATTGTTTCTGTCGAATGGCTATTCTTGTCCATTTCCCCCTAAAAAAAATATCCCTACAGACAACACCTTGCTTCAAAAATGAAAACATGATTTGCCAAAATGTTGCTCTCGACAAAGAGAAGTACTATTTCACGGAAAAAACTTACAGGCACCTGGTGTATACATCAAACTAATATTTTTTTTATCATGATTAAATAATTAAATTAAGTAAAACATATGTCAATTAATCATGGTTAAGTAACATGAACTCTAAATGTAAACAAATGAAATGCATGTATTGGCTTGATGTATACACCGGGTGCGTGTAAGTCTTAACCCTATTTCACTATCTATATTTGCAGGAACACATGATAAATATATGATGGAATATTATTGTACGTAAGTGTTTCACTGGCTATTCTAGCAATCTTCCATCTTTTGTTAGCCAAACAGGTAATGGTCTATTACTTCTTTACTGAACTTCCTACCTTTTTAGTATTGTCTTTTTCTTAAAATAGTTTATGGATTGCAATTCATGATCAGATTTATGGTATTATCTAAATTCCTACTGTATGATTTCACTATTACACCTTGGACAAATTATTTGCAAAATTTTTTGCCTCAAAATCCAGTTGTAAGTCATTTGTTGGGTTTTAAGTTAAAGTGAACGAAAAATGGAGGAAAAAGTTAACTGTGTATTCACTTTATAAAGGAAATAGTGTCTCACATTGGTGGGAGAAAGGAAAGTCCTTGTACTTTAGTATGAAAGTATTCCTTCATGTGGATGGTAAGGCAAGATGGTAAGGCAAGAACAAGACAAGTCTCGCATCGTCATCTTTGATACAAGAATAATTACGGATATGGATTTATGAGGGTGCACGTTGGTCCCGAGACTTGGTGTGTGCAATTGAAACATAGAAGAGGTCTAAAACACACCAAAAATCAGTCCACTCTTACACTTGAGGGGCGCCTCACCCTTGAGGGGTATTATGGACATTTTGTATTCCATTTTGTAATAAATATATAAGAAACATGTTAAGGTTTTATTTGAGGTAGTTGTCTTATGATATTGAAAGAACAAGAACACTTCTCTTGAGAGAGAGAGTCTCCCAAGGCCGAAACTAGGACATGGCAAGTGTGCAATCACTTGTGAATGTGTATTGCTTGGAAACGATGGTGCTTGAGCGGTAAAATTCCTCTCGTATCTTCTTAAGAGTGATGTGGCTATCGTAAGTTCTAAGGGTCCTTAGATTTAATATATCTTTGGGTTCTTGGGTCTTATTGTAGTGTATGTCTCACTATCTATCTCTACATTTCATGTCTTAGTGTTGCTTAGGGAAACCATTGGTTCTTGTTGTTCATGTATCTTCTTGTGTTCATCACATTTTAGTGGCTGTTTTGGTGTATAAATACACCTTATTTCCTTGTATTCTTGTGTTGTTGTTGTTTGGCCCAAACTAGCTCTCAAAGAGGTCCTCGGATTCCTCTTGATTTGTGGACTGTTTTGAGCCTTTGCTTGTGTTTCTTGGTCTTCTTGTATCATTTGGTATCAAAGAATGACTTGATGTTGTTCCCATAAGATCAATCTTGGGCTTGTTAGTTGAAAAATAAAAAAAATTTATTGAAAACTAAAAATTCCAGAAAAAAAAGAGCAATATGTCTGTGTTGTGTTCTTAGCCGAAATCTGTGTTCTTTTTGTGTCTTGGCCAAGATTTTTACTTGTGTTTGTTGTCTCTAAGTGTTAGTTTTGTTCCTCACTAACACATTGAGTCTATATCTTGATTTGAGCTTACATTTGTTATAGTTTTCACCTTGACCTTGTGATGTTATTGTTGTTCTAAGCTTGGCCTTGTGTTGTTGTTATGTATTTGGACTTGGAAGTTGGATGTTGTTGGTTGTTCTTGTAGTTTGTTATTGTTCGCGAATGTTGTTGTAGTTCTTGATATTCTTCACAACCTTTTTGTCTTGTTAAAATAAAGTGTTTATTTGTTCCATAAAGAAGAAGGAAAAAGGGAGTGTGACTTGTTAGTCTTGAAAGACACTACAACCACCAAAGATTTTATCAACCATTTTCCAACAACTTTCTTTAAAACAAGGGACCTTGTCATGTGGGACTAGTAAAGTCAAATCTCACCTTTTGAGTTTGAAAAGTTAAAAGGTTACAAGACTTTACTTTCCCTCCAATATCAAGTCATCCATTACAAAAAATTATGTAAAGATTAAGACTTCAGGTGATGAACAAATTATGTGGGCCGTATCAATTGTAAACTGCCACATCACCATATATACTATTCCCGCAACAAATTTTGGCTCAAATTTTGATCTTCTAGTTTCAATTTGTTGTTCTTTAGTTTCGTTAATGGATTCCAATACTAATTTACAAACTAGTCACCATTTACTAGATTGTAAATTAGTTTTGAAAACCGTTCTTTGTGTCTACGTTTTGTGTGTCTTAGTCTTTTTTTTGAGCCGTTGTAAACATTTGGTTAACCTCTCAACCCCAGAGTACAAGCAATCTTACAACACTTGTGGGGTTAAGTGTGCGGAATCCGAGAGGCAAGGTAATAAAGAGAGAGTGTAAGGACTTTTCTTGTACAACTAATTTGTTTGTGTTTTTGTAGGTAACTTATTGGCTAAAATAGATAACAATGTTCCTAGTGCTATCTTGGCTAGCGTTGAAACTCAATTGGGCCGAATAAGATTGAAGGCAATTCTCAAGATGGAGAGGTGAGGTGCTAAATGAAGATGTGGGCCAAGACTTGTTGTTATTGAGCACTCAGATTCTACATATTTTACGGACTGTTTTGGGTATTTCTTTTGATGTGGCTAATTAAACGAGATGAAGCCGTAAATTTATGGGTAAATTCCTCTCAAGATGGAGTGGATGATACAAAAATAATCACGGATATGGACTTATGAGGGTGCACATTGGTCCAGAGACTTGGTGTGTGCAATTGAAGTGTAGAAAAGGTCCAAAACACACCAAAAATCAGTCCACTCTTACACTTGAGGGGCGCCTTACCCTTGAGGGGTATTATAAACATTTTGTATTTCATTTTGTAATAACTATATAAGGAATATGTTAGGGTTTTATTTGAGTTAGTTTTATTATGATATTGAAAGAACAAGAACACTTCTCTTGAGAGAAAGAGACTCCCAAAGCCGAAACTAGGACATAGCAAGTGTGGAATCACTTGTGAATGTATATTGCTTGGAAACGATGGTGCTTGAGAGGTAAAATCACTCTCGTGTCTTCGTAAGAGTGTGGTGTGGCTATCATAAGTTCTAGGTCCCTTAGATTTAATATATCTTTGGGTTCTTGGGTCTTATTGTAGTGTATGTCTCACTATCTATCTCTATATTTCATGTCTTACTTAGTGTTGTTTAGGAAAACCATTGGTTCTTGTTGTTCATGTATCTTGTAACCATTTGTTGTTGTTATTATTCTTATCATATTGTTGTCTATCCTCTTGTGTTTATCACGTTTTAGTGGCTGTTTTGGTGTATAAATACACCTTGTTTCCTTGTATTCTTGTGTTGTTGTTTGGCCCAAACTAGCTCTCAAAGAGGTCCTTGGATCCCTCTTGATTTGTAGGCTGTTTGAGCCTTTTCTTGTGTTCCTTGGTCTTCTTGTATCAATCTTCATCGGTCGCTCAGCTCTATTTCAACTTCAGATTTGTCAAATGATTGAGAGGTTATCATTTTGGATAACATTAATTTGAAATTTGATAATTAGTGATGTTTCAATCCAAAAGTCTGATAGAAAATTTTCTCCATTTGTAGGCGCACTCGAGCATGAGCGGACGCATGTCATAATACACCTAAAGGGATGCGAACTTTCAAGGTACTATTTAAAGACAGAAATGTGACCTGTAGATGTAGGTCACCATTTGTGAACTGAGATGTGGTTTACAGTGGATACAAAAGTTTCTGTTCTTATATAATATGTGACCTGCGACAGCATGTGGACCACTTGCATGCACAGGCGGGGTTCACAGGTTAGTGACGATTTAAAATAATGTATCTTTTCATGAACCATTGCTTTTTTTTTAAGAACCACCATTTTTGTTATAAATACCTAGATTTTTCCTTAGGTAAAGACCTGAAATTTTTGAAGTAAAGGAACTCTCTTCTTCTTGAAAATCTCAAGTGCGATCTATAATCGTTGACTGAGTTCGTAATTCAACAAATTCGATATACTGCTATTTTCTAAAGTGAATCATTTTTCCTGAGACGATATATTCCATTAACCTTGGGTACTAAAGGGAATAAAATCCTTAAGGACACACCGTAAATTCGATGGACTTGATTCTTTGTATCTTTATCTCTTTCTAAATGTTGGTTTTACTATTTTTTTTATAAAATATCTTGATCTTTATTTTGATAGTTTATAAATTGTTTGAACTTGTGTTTGAAGTTCTTGAAACTTCATTTTGATAGTTCATACGTTGTTTGAACTTGTGTTTGGAGTTCTTATGAATTAAAACAAAGTTTGTACCTAGAAAATAATATCTTAAGCATTTATTTATAATCAACATTTTGGTTTTTGGAAATTATATCCTTTTAGTTGTCTACTCTATTTAAACTTGATAGTGATTTGAAGATATAAAAACTTCATCACGAGACAAAAATTCATTCGATTGATGATTTAAAGAATATAAAAATTTCATCGTTAAAGTAGAAACAAGTTATTTAAAGTTTAAGACTTTAATTGTTAGTATTCTGAAATACTGTAATACCCCGCACTCTTTCCTAGCTCAATTTAGCTCCTAGAATGTCAAGGAATAACTTTAAAAATGAATAAACTTTGATACATATAGATTTTCCAGTTCTGGACCCTCCAGTGTGTAGAAAATTGAATTAGATTTCCAACGATACCAATTTTGCCTCAATCTGATACTCGGTTGAAAAGTTATGGCAATTTTAGTAAAACAGTATGGCATTTCGATAAGCACCACTTCACGGTGAAGACTAAAATGGCAATTGTCAATTTCCAGTGGACCTCCGCGATTGGCCCAATTCTTCAGAAAAAATTATGTCTACCACAATGGAATCTGATAAGTGAGATCTCGAGTAAGTGTTTACATAATTTTCTCATGTTGAAGTCCCATTTCTCAATTGTCAATTTTTAGTAGCTCACCGCGATGGTGGCGCATCACGGTGATGGCCTGAATGGCATTTCAGTGGCTTACCACGATAGCTCCGCGTCGCATTGATTTTCCAGTTTCCATCTGTCAATTTCCAGTAAGTCACCGCGATAGTGTGCGTCGAGGTGGGTGGAAAAATCAGGATTTTTAGTTTTCGAGTTAAATTTTAAAAGAGTAGTTTGATCCTTTTCCATGCCCCAAACCGTGTAAGACACAAGATTAAGCTCATTCTAAGCATTCTATGCCCACTTTTCATCAATTCTATCTCAAAGAAAACCCTAAAGCCCAAAACTTACTCCCCAAGAAATCAAATTTCTTCTATTCTTCTTCCAAGATAACTCAAGATTAAGGATTCCCAATTTAGGAACTTCAAGAGTTCACCTTCAAATGTTCAAATAAGAATTCAAGACCAAGTTTTTATTCAACTACATCAATTAAGGTATGTGGGGTTTATGAACAAGGATATTCTTTCATCCTTGTGCCTAAAACTAATTTTTAATTATAAATTTTCATGATTTTGTATGAATATACATGATTTTCAAACTAGGGTTCATACCCATTATTGTTATCTGCAACATTATGTGATTTCAAGTGATTTAGAAGTTGAATTACATGTCTATTTTCGTATTTTCACAGGTATTGTAGTAAATTCCAGATTTTGAGTTGACCTATCAATTTTACATCATCAAGCATGAACATTATGATGTTTTAACATGAATTTGATGCATGGATCATTAAGCCCTAATTGGATATTGCTATTTCAAGTTTAATTGTGCTATAACCACCCTATGACTAGATTATTTTCAATTTTTTGATAAAGTTTGATCTTTTAATCTCAGCTTAGCTTATGAAATCCACTTTACAGTTTCAGATTACAGTTTAACTTAATAATTATACAGTTGGTTTTCATAATAAACCATTATACTAGATTTTAAAGTGTATTTCCAACAGAATGAGCATACAAATTAAAGAGAGTATTATTTAGCACCGATTTGGGTATGTTCTCATGCCCCAGAACTATGAGCCAACGTAGGTTCATATTATCAAATTATAGCCATTTCTATATAGATGACAAATACAGATGTGATAACTTTGATTAGGTTATACTCCTTGGCAAGAGTATGACCCCTCTCCCCAACGTGAGGTTTTACCATAAGGGAACTAGACATTGGACTCCATGATAGCTCACATGGTTTATGTTGGTTAGAAGAACCCCCCTACAAAAAGAGTAATCCTAATAGTATAGACTTTCAGAATAGTATTTAAAAGTATTTTCCTACTAGTAAAAACTTTGCAGAACAGAATAATCTTAACAGAAAGGCTTTTAGAAAACTAAGTGTAAAGGCTCACGACTTGACTCAGATAATTCTTTACAGAAAGACATTAGCTACAGACTTTAGCTTTTAGATTTTCGATATAAAAATGAGTCCTTTTTACACTTAGCTAGCATGATTTACAGATAGAACACTAGTACAACTTTTAGAACTAAATGTTATGACTGACTATATTTATAAAGTATGATTTACTACTCATGATTATGATACTCAACATTCAGATATTCTAGCTTATGTGAGTTGTCTACATTTAGCATGCATTGTTTTGCAAATTATGATGATGTTGAGACATTGTTTTACTTATGCATTCACCCCCATATACTCAGTATATTCTCAAAGTACTGATCCACATATACGTCTATGTGCTACATTGGTCATAATGTAGGTTCAGGTGCTCAGTTCCAGCAGTGTGAGTAATTTCGAGCATCTCCATCTACATTCCAACAGTTGGTGATTCCTCATTGTTTGGGGACTTAGTCTTTTAGTTTTTCAGCTTATTAGTATAGATAATTCAGACAGTTCAAGTTAGTTGGGGGTTTGTCCCAGTGACTCTCTAGTTATTAGTAGTAGAGGCTTGTCAGACTGCTAGATATGATTCAGATTATTCAGTATTGACTGTTCAGACTATTGAGTCTAGTATTTTTAGAGATTATATTTAGATATTCTCAATTAGCATAGATAGATTTCTGCATTTAGTATGATTTTTATATCTATATTCCCTTGTTATGAGATTCAGACTTAGTAGAAGGCAAACAAGGTTAGCTTAAGGCTACTTATAGTCTTAAGCACCGTGTGATATCTCGGGACCCATTTTTGAGGTGTTACAAACTTGGTATCAGAGCCTACAGTTATAAAAGTCCTAGGGAGTCAGAAAAGCCATGTTACAAAGAGTCTTGATCATGGGTGTGAAGCGCACCATATTTATGAGCAAGAGGCTATGAGACATTTTTAGGAAATCATTTATTTATTTCATGATCTATCGTGCTTATAGTATCTCTATTTTATTTTAACTCGTGCTCCTACATGATAGTTGAATATGCCTCCTCTCGAGCTAACGCTCGTAGAAATAATAACCAGCCACCCCAGCCTACTGACTCTCTAAATGAGAATGTATCTCATGCTGAGTTTTAAGCTGCCTTTTAAGCAGTGACTGCCAATGTTCAGGGAAACCATCCACCAGCAATCCCACTTCAGCAAAATGGTGATTTAGCAGCAGCTAAAATTTGAGACTTCATGAGAATGAATCCGCTAGAGTTCTTTGGGTCAAAATCAAGTAAGGACCCACACCTTTATTTTGATGAGATGAAGAAGATCACCTAAATTATGCATGTTTTTAAAGAGGAGAGTGTAGAGTAAGCATCTTATAAATTGAAGGATGTAAAGTATTCTTGGGTGGTTATGTGGAAGAATGGTAAATGTGAGAATGCAGCTCCTATAAGTTGGCAGGTATTTCGAGATGCTTTTCTATATAGGTTCTTTCTGTGTAAAATAAGAGAAGATAAGGTAAAAGATTTTGTGAACCTAAGGTAGGGACCAATGACAGTAAAGGAGTACTGCCTTAAGTTTAACCAATTGTCTAAGTATGCCTTTGATACAATGGTTGGTCCTAGGGCAAGTACGAGTAAATTTGTTACTGAAGTATCTGGTTTGGTATTTAAGGAGTGTAGGACTACCATGCTTATTAGGGACATGGATATTTCTAGGTTGATGATTCATGCCCAGCATATTGAGGTAGAAAAGTTAAAGAGAAAAGAGTGGGGAAATAAGAAAGCTAGCATAGGGCAGTTAGAGTATGGACAGACAAAGTATGAAGGGGGAAATTATTTTTAGTTTAAAAATTGTTCATCTATGCCAGCTCCATCTTCAGCTAGTGCTCCCGCTCCCAAAGCTAGGCAGGAGAAGCGGGGTAAGACTTCTATGTCAGATCTCAAAATAGTGTGAGTGGAAAGCTCAGTTATCTTCCATGTGATTAGTGTGGTAAGAATAATCCTGGTGAGTGCTTGTTGGTCCAGAAAGGTTGTTATGGTTATGGTAAGTTGGGATATGGAATCAGGGTACTAGCGTAACAGCTCCTCTAGGTCTCCCAATCCCTCCTTAGGGTGCATCATTTAGTACCGGTAGTGGTCAACTCCAAAATTAGTTTTATACTTTACTATCCCATCAGGAGTAGGAGGATTCACCAGATGTTGTTACTGGTATACTTCATGTCTTTTATCTAGATGTTTATGAATGGCTAGACCCCGGGTAGAATTTCTCTTATGTGACCTCGTTTGTTTCAGTGAACTTTGAAATAGGTCCTAAAAATATCCCTGAAAAAATCCCTGAGCCTTTCTTAGTTTTTACCCTTGTGGGTGAGTCAGTTGTTGCCAGACAGATCTATAGAAAATGTCTTATCTTTGTCCTTCATAAAATCATGTTAGCAGATCTAATAGAGTTAGATATGGTTGACTTTGACCTTTTTCTTGGTATGGATTGGTTCCATTCTTGTAATGCATCCATAGATTATCTGTAACGCCCTAATTTTTCTGAACCAGAATGCTACACGGTGCTTATAACCCCGAAGGATTACAAGCTAACCCATGACTAATATCTGTACCTGTACACTGCAATATCTAACGTGATAATGTGGAAAAAATGAATATGTAGACCATAAGGTTCAAATAAATAAATAATCTGTCAAAACATAATATCCATTTGGGTGAAAGATACCCAAAACAACTGAAAACTGAATCAAATCTGAACATAAGTCTGAATACTGAATCTGAAAGCCTCTAAGTGTTGTCTGAATAAGGATTTGAAGGAACATGTCTCCAATAAACTTCGTAAACTGATAACTGGCTAAAATAATAATGAATAAATCAAATCATATTGTCCTAGAATGAAGAGGACTCATTGAATCTCTGTGATTGGAAATGCTATTGCTACTGCTGATCTGGAGCTCGTGTCTCTGAACCTATGGTGTAATATGAAAATAAAGCACCACAGCGCAAATGTGTCAGTACGGGGGAATATACTGAGTATACGAGTGAGGTAGGCTAAATATAAATAGGGTTTATATGCATGAACAATGCTAACTGTCTGACTGACATGAACGTAAGAGTACAAACATGCATACATAGTAACTGAAATCGTGGGTGCATGGTAGCTAGTCCTGTAAGCTAATACATAGTTTACTAATGGCTAACATGACTGATACTAAAATTTTGATAACATGGGTGACTGTATCTGACAATCCTGAATCTGATAGAACTATCTGAGTTTCGTACTGTAACTATATCTGGCAGTCCTGATATATTAAAATCTGAAGACCTATCTGAGTTTTTTTACTGAGACTGATTCTTAAACTGTGGAAGGTAGTTGTTTAACTGACATCCCCCAATAACGCATATAGCTAAGCTGGGGTCCAATCTATGCCCCGACTGAAGGGGTGTCAATACCACGCCACTGGTAAGGAAAATTGTGGGTAACCCTTAGCTGGCAAGTATTTGAAATGAGAATGGTGGGAACCCAAAACTGACAGGTTAATCCACCTCATTAACCCTAATCTGACAAGCTAAGATGTCTCAACCTACACTGGCTACGTAGTTTTGGAACACAAGGATGACTGCTAAAAATCACACCCTAAACTGGTAGATGAGTCCCCATCCTTGGGTTAACTCGGTGCTAATTTCTAATCCCATCTAAAGAGACTAAATATGATTCAACTGACTATACATGGACAGATTAACTGACTTCCGTTGACTGATGGAGTGGTACTATTATCTAAGAGTTAACTGAGATCATGAGATTTCTGAGGTTTTCCTGAGTCACATGACTGACTGAGTTTTGTAGATTATAGCTTGACTGAGATTATCATGACAACATGACATGGCTCTAGGCACACAACTATTTTTTTTGGGTACGAATTCCCCCAGGACCCGATAGAAGAAAACTGACACACATGACATGACTTGATCACAAGATTTGAGTCCACAATTCATAATATCATAAGTAGGGGATATCATATTTCATATAGTTATTCAACATCTTAAACATTGTAGGGAATGCATGGCTATATTTCGTGTACATATTGTATATCTCCATTATCTTACATGTTTCATACCACCACAATAGCAACACATGAAAAGCATGGGATTCATATTGAAGTATATAGCTAACATGGACTTGTCATTTAGACATCATAGAACTAAAAAATCATGAATTTCTATCATCTTAAGCATTTTATCAAACACCTTGCATGCATTATTTAAGGCATAGGTGAGTTTCATACTTGCACCATATTAAACCACCTAAAGTTCATGGTTTTCAACTAACAAACATATATATTCCATGAAAACACCTTTAGACATCACATTGAAACTTAAACAACAATCGTCAACATGTACATACTTATATCACCACAAAAAAGTTTATAAAATAATATTTAAAACGTGGTTTTTGAGCTCTATGAATGGATTGGATCCATAGATGAACTCTACGCATACCTTAGAAAGGAAACCTTGATGATTTGCTGGAGAGTTCTTGGATTGGGAAACTTAATTCTCAATAATCTTGAAAAAAGGCTTGAATCTTGATTTTGAGAGATAAGTTTGATGGAAACCCTAATCATGTGATTGAGAGCATAAGAGAGGGTTTTTGAGATGCTTAACTTAAGAAAAAATAGGAAAAAATTACACCTCTTTAGGGTTATAAGTCGTGGAAGGTGAAGGAAATAACCAAAATACCCTTATGAAATAAATTCCTAGTTTCTGAAAAATCATAGCTGACGACCTTTGTGATAGGGCATCACAAATGTAATAAGCTGTCATGAATGTCGTCACTTTGGAGATGGTTTCTGCCTAAGGCTGACAACCTTCGTGATAGGGCATCACAAATATGGTAAGCTATCATGAATGTCGTCACTTAGGAGCTGGCTTCTGCCTAAGGCTGACGACCTTCGTGATAGGGCATCACAAATGTGGTAAGCTATCACAAATGTCATCACTTAGGAGATGATTTCTGCCTAAGGCTGACGACCTTTGTGATAGGGCATCACAAATGTGGTAAGCTATCACGAATGTCGTCACACTATTTCTAGCCTGACGTTCTGGGGTAAAATAGGAATAATTCTTTGCCCCGATATCGGATTTAGGGAAAATTGGTATCGTTGGAAAGTTAATTCAATTATATATCTGTTGATAGGTCATGAGATAAAAAATTTAAAGTATAATGATTGATATGCTCATTTATAGTTGACTATACCAATATTCTTCTCAAGAATTCAATCGGTAAGGAATATTTTGATTCGTCTGATAGCTGGGAGTTATTTGAAGCCCTAATATGCATCTAACCTACTCATAAAACTATAAAATAATCTTGATGTACTATGCATGATCTTGGTATATGGCTCTAATATTGGTTTGGATTTTTTCAGGGTATTACAATATCTCCCCCTTGGAAATATTCGTCCTCGAATGATGACTGCTTGAGAGGGGAGAAAAGATAAATTGAATTCTACATTGAATATAGCCCAACTGAACATGCATATCTGATGCATGATTGATAAGCTGAACTCATGAATGCATGATAAGCTATGCACTGATAGTTGATACTAATTTTATACTAGAATTTTGTAGATATAACTGAATAAGCTTAAGGAAAATGGTTACCTCAAGCTAAGTCTAAATTACCAGAGAAAAGATGAGGGTACTTGGTTCGTATGTCTGCTTCTGCTTCCCAAGTATCCCTCCATGGACTGATTTTGCCAAAGAACCTTGACTAGAGGGACTTCCTTGTTCCTCATCCTACGAGTCTGATAGTCGAGGATTTTGACTGGAATCTCTTCATAAAAGAGGCTATTCTGAATGTCAATGCTTTAAATAGGACTACAACTGCTGGGTCACCTATGCACTTCTTGAGCAAAGAGACATGGAAGACTGGATGAACTGAGGCTAGATCTAAAGGCAATTCGAGCTCATAGGCTACCTTGCCAAAGCGGCTGAAAATCCTGAAGGGGCCAACATATCGGGGACTGAGCTTTCCCTTCTTGCTGAATCTCTTCACTCCCTTCATAGGACTTCTGTCGGCTCTGAGCAGCCCAGAGTCTTTCTCTTATCAACTGAACTTTCTTTAAGGCATCGAATACTAAGTCAGGCCCTATGACTACGGTCTCACTAACTTCAAACCAACCGATCAGAGACCTACATCTCCTACCATAGAGAGCTTCAAATAGAGCCATATGAATACTGGAGTGATAGTTGTTGTTGTATGCAAACTCAATCAAAGGAAAGTGGTCATCCCAGCTTTACTTGAAATCAATTGCACATGCCCTTAGCATATCTTCTAGAGTCTGAATGGTCTTTTCTGCTTGACTATCTTTCTGAGGATGAAACGTTATACTGAGATAAACTTGGGTACCAAGACCCTTTTAGAATGCTTTCCAGAAGTAAGAGGTGAACTGGGTACCTCTTTTTGAGATGATAGATAGTGGAACATCGTATAATCTGACTAAGTCCCTGATATAGAGTTTGGCATAATCCTCGGCTGATTAAGAGGTATGAACTGGAAGGAATAAGCTCACTTGGTCATTCTGTCTACAATGACCCAAATTGAATCATGCTGATGATGTGTTCTAGGCAAACCCATCACGAAGTCCATGTTCACTTTTTCCCCTTTCCATGTAGGAATACTAAACTCCTACATAGAACCACTAGGTTTCTGATGCTCTATCTTAACCTGTTGACATGTAGAGCACTTAGCCACAAACTCTGCAACGTCCCTCTTCATCCCACTCCACCAATAGATCTCTCGCAAGTTGTGGTACATCTTAGTAGCCCCTGGATGAATAGAGTATCACGCACCATGCTCTTCTACAAGAATTTGCTACCTCAAGTCATCTACATCGGGAACACACAGACGACCTTGACAACGAAGAACACCATCTCCCCCTTAGGAGAAAACCTCTACTTCCAGACTCTGAACTGACTCTTTTAGCTTAACAAAGCTAGGATCCCTGTCTTGCTTCTCTTTCACCTCAGAAACTAGAGATGACTCTGAACTACTCTGAACACATACACCACCCTCTGAAGAGTTGACTAAGCGAATGCCTAGTCTGGCAAGTTGATGAATCTCCTGAGCTAATTTCTTCTTACTATCATTAACATGGGAAACACTACCCATGGACAGTCTACTGAGTATGTCAGCCACTACATTGGCCTTACTAGGATGATAAAGGACACTCATGTCATAATCCTTCAAGAGCTCTAACCACCTTCTCTGATGAAGATTGAGATCTTTCTGGGAAAATACATACTGAAGGCTCTTATGATCTATGAAGACGTTTACATAAACACGGTATAGATAATGCCTCCAAATCCTTAAAGCAAAGACAACTGCTGCTAACTCAAGGTCATGAGTAGGATAATTCTTCTCATGGGGATTTAACTTTCTGGAGGCGTAGGCTATGACTCTACAAGGCTGCATGAGGACACAACCTAAAACTACTCTGGATGCATCACAATATACTACAAATCCATCAGAACCGTTGGGAAGTGCTAAAATTAGAGCTGAGGTGAGTCGAGTCTTCAACTCCTAAAAACTCTTCTCGCAAGTTTCTGACCGCTGAAACTTGACCTTCTTCTGAGTTAGTCTGGACATAGGAGATGCAATAGAATAAAATTCCTCGACAAACCATCGGTAATAGCCAGCCGAACCCAAGAAACTCCTGATATTTGATGGAGAGACAGGGCGAGGCCAATTTCTTACCACTTTGATTTTCTGATGATCTACCCTAATACCATCACCAAAAATAATGTGTCCAAGGAATGCTACTGATCTTAGCCAAAATTCACACTTACTGAACTTGGCAAACAACTGGTGATCCCTAAGAGTCTGAAAAACAATTATGAGATGGTCTGAATGATCACGCTCTATGCGAGAATAGACCAAAATATCATCTATGAAGACTATGACGAATGTGTCCAAGTACTACTTGAACACCCAGTTCATCAAGTCCATGAAAGCTGTAGGGGCATTGGTAAGACCAAAGGACATGACTAGAAATTCAAAGTGACCATACCGAGTACGAAAAGTTATCTTCGAAATGTCACATTCTCTAACTCTGAGCTGATGATAGCCTGATCTAAGGTCTATCTTGGAGAAATAACTGGCACCCTGAAGTTGGTCAAATAATTCGTCTATCCTAGGTAGCGGATACCTGTTCTTGACCGTGACTTTATTAAGCTAACTGTAATCAATACACATTTTGAGAAAACCATCTTTCTTGCACACGAATAAGACTGGCACACCCTATGGGGATATACTGGGCCCGATGAATCCCTTATATAAGAGATCCTTCAACTAATCTTTCAGTTCCTTGAGTTTTATTGGTGCCATTCTATATAGTGGAATAGAAATAGGCTGAGTATCTAGGAGAAGATCTATGCTGAAGTCTATTTCCCTTTCGAGAGGAATGCCTGGAAGATTTTTGGGAAAGACGTCTCAATATTCATTAACCACTGGGACCGATTCGAGACTAGGAGATTTAGAACTGGAATCCTTAACATGCACGAGATGATACACACACCCCTTAGAAATTATTTTCCTTGCCCGAAGGTAGGAAATAAGTTGACCCCTAAAAGATGAAGTGCTACTCTTCTACTCTAGGACGGGCTCATTCGGGAACTGAAACTGAACTATCCTATTTTTGTAGTCCACTATGGCATAGCAGGAATGAAGCCAATCCATGCCAAGAATGACATCAAAATCAATCATCTCTAACTCGACTAAATCTGCTAACATGGATTTCTTAAATATCATAACCGGGCAGTTCCTATATACCCACCGAGCTATGATGATTTTACCCACTGTGGTAGAGACTGAAAAAGGCTCTGCTAAAATCTTAGGACTGATTTCGAAATCGCCTACTATGTATAAGTAACAAAAGACAAGGATGCACTTGGGTCTAGCAAAGCATAAACATAAACATGGAAAATCTGTAACATACCAGTAACAACATTAGGAGAATTTTCCTGATCCTGTTGGGTCTAAAGAGCATAGAGTCTATTTGGACGTTGCCCACTAGTAGCACTGAAAGTGGCACGCTGCTGGTTCAGGCTTATTGGACTGAGTTGTGGAATAATTCTACTGACCCTGAAGGCCTGGATAAGGACACTCCCTAATCCTGTGGCTTGTCTTACCACAACCAAAATAGACATCACTACCGGCTCTGCAAATACCCTTATAGTTCTTACCACAAGTCTGACAAAGAGGGTTTGTTCGGGCACTGCTAACACTGCCTTAAGATTTATAGCCTGATGCTCTATCTCTATTTCTGTCCCTAAACTTTGGCACTGGTGCACTAGCATAGGAAGGGGTTGGACCTACTGACTTAGGATAAAACTACGAACGATTTCCTTCCTCTGATTTAGGTTAAGGAAAACTTAAATTGCCTACTCTTTCTCTCTTATTCTGTCTCTCCCTAGTCTTAACCTTCTACTCCTCCATATGTTGAGCGTGGGTCATGAGCCTGGCTAAAGTCATATCATTGTTCAGCATTGCAGACCTATACTCATTTACCACGTTATCATTCACCCCTGACATGAACTTGCTCATCTTAGCCCTATTGTTTGCAACCACATAAGGGGCATATCTGGCTAGCTGAGTAAATCTAAGAGAATACTCTCTAACTATCATATTCCCTGCCTGAGATTGATGAACTAATGAACGTTGGCCTCTCTCAGCACTTAGGGAAAGAATCTGTCTAAGAAAGCCATGAAAAATTCTTTCCACTCAATAGGACCTACATCCTCTAACCTTTTTTTTAACTACTGCTTGTATCAAGTGTGAGTGATATCTTGCAATTGGTATACGGCTAACTTGGCACTCTGAGAAGAAGTGACTCCCAGGATATCAATGACCTTCTGGACTTGATCAACGAATTCCTAAGATCCTCGTCTGTCTTAGACCCAAAGAAGGATGAAGGGTTCATTCGGGTGAAGTCTCGAATCCTAGATGCTGCTGAATTGGCCACTGAGTTAGCTGGAATGACAGTTAGTCGTTCATTCTGGGCAGCTACAGACTGAGCAAGAGTGGTAAATGTGGTCCTGAACTCCGTACGAGAAATATGTTTGCCCAAAGGATCTTCGGGCTGAGAAGGTGGCTGATTTTTTCTCTTTGGAGGCATGTTTCTAAAATAAGAGAAGAGCGGATTAGACTGAGAGAATAACTTGAAATTATATTTACTAGCACGACATGAATATTGAAGAAAGCGAACTTTTGCTAAAACATCTCATAACCTCCTGTACATAAATGTGGCGCGCAACACACCCATGTACAAGACTCTACTAGATGTGGCTTTAAGACTTCCTAGGACTCTATTGAACCTTAGGCTCTGATACCATATTTGTAACACCTCAATTTTTCTAAATCGGAATGTTACACGATGCTTATGACCCAGAAGGATCACAAGCTAACCCATGATTGATATTTGTACCTGTACACTACAATATATAATGTAATAATGCGGAAAACATAAACATGTAGGCCATAAGGTTCAACTAAATAAAGAATTCATCAAAACATCACAACCATATAGTGAAAGATACCCAAAACAACTGAAAACTGAATCAAATCTTAATATAAGTCTGAATACTGAATCTGAAAGCCTCTAAGTGTTGTCTGAATAAGGAGTTGAAGGAATATGTCTCCAACTAAATCTGTAAACTGATAACTGGCTAAAATAATAATGAATAAATCAAATCATATTATCCTCAAATGAAGAGGACTCACTGAATCACTACGACTTGAAATGCTACTGCTACTGCTACTACTGATTTAGAGCTCGTGTCTCTAAACTTATGGTGTAACATAAAAAAAAAAAAGCACCATAGCGCAAATACATCAGTACGAGGGAATGTACTGAGTATACGAGTGAGGTAGGCTAAATATAAATAGGGTTTACATGTAAGAACAATGCTAACTGTCTGATTGACATGAACGTAAAAGTACAAACATGCATACATAGTAACTAAAATCGTGGGTGCATGATAGCTAGTCCTGTATTCTAATACATAGTTTACTGATGGCTAACATGACTGATACTGAAATTCTGATAACATGGGCGACTGTATCTGACAATTCTAAATCTGATGGAACTATCTGAGTTCCATACTGTAACTGAGTCTGACTGTATCTGACAGTCCTAATATACTAAAATCTGAAGACCTATCTGAGTTCTTTTACTGAGACTGATTCTAAAATTATGGGAGATAGTTGTTTAACCGACATGCCCCAATAACGCATATAGCTAAATTAGGGTCCAATCTCTACCCCAACTGGAGGGGTGTCAATACCACACCATTGGTAAGGACAATTGTGGGTGACCTTTAGCTGGCAGGTATTCGAAAGGAGAATGGTGAGAACCCTAAATTGACAGGTTAAGCCACCTCATCAACCCTAATCTGACAAGCTAAGATGTCTCAACGTAGGCTGGCTACGTAGTTCTAAAACACAAGGATGACAACTAAGAATCACACCCTAAACTAGTAGGTGAGTCTCCATCTTTAGGTTCACTCAGTGCTAACTTCTACTCCTATATGAAGAGATTAAACATGATTCAACAAACTGTACATAGACAGATTAACTGACTTTCGTTGACTGACGGAGTAGTACTATTACCTGAGAGTTAATTGAGATCATGAGATTTCTGAGGTTTTCCTGAGTCACATAATTGACTGAGTTCTATAGATTATAGCTTGACTAAGATTATCGTGACAACATGACATGGCTCTAGGCACATAACTTTTTTTTGGGTATGAATACCCCCAAGACTCGATAGAAGGAAGCTGACACACATGACATAACTTGATCACAAGATTTGAGTCCACAATTCATAATATCATAAGTAGGGGATATCATAATTCATATAGTTATTCAATATCTTAAACATTGTAGGGAATGCATGGATATATTTTGTGTACATATTATATATCTCCTTTATCTTACATGTTTCATACCACCACAATAGCAACACTTGAAAAGCATGGGATTCATATTGAAGTATATAGCTAACATGGACTTGTCATTTAGACATCATAGAACCATACAAACATGAATTTCTAGCATCCTAAGCATTTTATCAAACACCTTGCATGCATTCTTTAAGGCATAGGTGAGTTTCATACTTGCACCATATTAAACCACCTAAAGTTCATGGTTTTCAATTAACAAATATATTTATTCCATGAAAACACCTTTAGACATCATATTGAAACTTAAACAAAAATCGTCAACATGTACATACTCATATCACCACAAAAAAGTTTACAAAATAATATTTAAAACATGGTTCTTGAGCTCTATGAATGGATTCGATCCATATGAAATAAATTTCCAATTGCTGAAAAATCATAGCTGATGACCTTTGTGATAGGGCGTCACAAATGTAATAAGCTGTCATGAATGTCATCACTTAGGAGCTGGTTTCTACCTAAGGCTGACAACCTTCGTGATAGGGCATCACAAATATGGTAAGCTATCACGCCCTTCGTGATAGGGCATCACAAATGTGGTAAGCTGTCACGAATGTAATCACTTAGGAGCTGGTTTCTACCTAAGGCTGACGATCTTCGTGATAGGGCATCACAAATGTGGTAAGCTATCACGAATGTCATCACACTATTTCCATCCTGATATGCTGGAGTAAAATAGGCATAACTCTTTGCTTCGATATTGTATTTAGACAAAATTGGTATAGTGAGAGAGATGCTCGTTTAAAGTTGACTATACCAATATCCTTCTTAAGAATTTAATCGGTAAGGAATGTCTTGATTCGTCTGATAGCTGAGAGTTATTTGAAGCCTTAATATACATCTAACCTACTCATAAAACTATAAAAGAACCAGGATATACTATGCATGAGCTTGGTACATGGCTCTAATATTGGTTTGGATTTTTTTTAGGGTATTACATTATCGCACCCGAGTGGTGAAGTTTTAATTTTCAGATTAGCCAGTCTTTGAGTGGGGAGGAAATTCAGTGTTTCCTAAAAGTCATTTCATATATTATCTTAAATACAGAAAGTTGATCTCAAAAGGGTGTATCTATCATCTAGTTTGAGTCAAATACACTAAGTCTGAGGCTCCAACAGTTCAGTCAGTCAGTGTAGTCAAAGAGTTTCCTGATGTTTTTCCCAAAGATTTGCCATGGGTACCTCCCGATATAAAAATAGAATTCAGTATTGACCTTCTCCTAGATACCCAACCTATCTCTCTTTTTCCTTATCGTATGCTCCTACCGAGCTTAAACAGTTAAAAGAGCAGTTTAAAGATCTCTTAGATAAAGATTTTATAAGGCCTAGCGTTTCTCCATGGGGCACTCTCGTCCTATTCATGCAACAGAAAGATGGTTCTTTGCGAATGTGCACCGAATATTGTCAACTAAATAAAGTCTCAGTCAAAAAGAAATATCCTCTTCCTAGAATTAATGATATATTCGACCAATTCCAACGTGCAAGTTACGTCTCCAAGATAGACCTTAGATCCGGCTATCATTAGCTTAGAGTAAGGGAATGTGATATTCTAAAGATAGCTTTCAGAATCCGTTATGGTCATTTAGAGTTTCTAGTCATGTCTTTTAGACTAACAAATGCCCCCGCAGCCTTCATGGACTTGATGAACAGAGTGTTTAAGCAATATTTGGACATGTTTGTCATAGTCTTTATAGATTGTATTCTTGTCTATTCTCATAGTGAGAATGATCATGCAGACCACCTTACAATTATGTTGCAAACTCTTACAAATCACCGGTTGTTCACCAAATTTAGCAAATATGAATTTTGTCTAAGGTCAGTAGCTTTCCTCGATCATATTATTTCCAGTGATGGTATTATATTTGATCCCCAAAAGACAGAAGCAGTAAGAAACTGGCCTAGATCTATTTCTCTAACATACATTTGGAGTTTCTTGGGTTTAGTTGGCTATTACAGATGTTTTGTTAAGAATTTTTCTTTTATTTCATCCCCTATTTCTAGATTGACCAAAAATAAAGTTAAGTTCTAATGGTTAGATTCCTGTGAGAAGAGTTTTCAGGAGCTAAAGATTCGACTCACTTCGGCCTCAGTTTTAGCATTACTTGATAGTACAGATGGGTTCGTTGTATATTGTGATGCTTCTAGAGTCGATCTGGGTTGTGTTTTGATGTAGAGAGGTAAGGTTATAGCCTATACCTTTAGACAGTTTAAGCCTCACGAAAAGAACTACCCTACCTATGATCTTGAGTTAGATGATATTGCGTTTGCATTGAAAATCTGGAGGCAATATCTGTATGGGGTGCATGTTGATATGCTTACAGACCTTAAAAGTTTGCAGTATGTGTTTACTCAAAGGAAGTTAAAATCTTCATCAGAGAAGGTGGTTAGAATTATTGAAGGATTATGACATGAGTGTGCTATATCATCCGGGCAAGGCCAATGTAGTGGCAGACACCCTTAGTCGATTATTTATAGGCAGTGTTGCTCATTTGGATAATTATAAGAGAGAGTTAGTTTGGGAAGTTCACCGGTTAGCTAAACTAGCTGTGAGAATGGTGGATTCAGCTGAAGGGAATATTTGGGTCCAGAGTAGTTCAGAATCTCTCTGGTGTCTGAAGTAAAAGAGAATAAGGATAAGGATTCTAGTTTGGTCAAACTGAAGGATTCAGTTATAGACCAAAAGGTAGAGGTTTTCTCCCAAGGGGGAGATGGTTTGAGATACCAGAGTAGATTATGTGTACCATATGCCGATGATTTAAGGTAGCGGATTATGGCAGAAGCGTATGGTGCGCATTACTCCATTCATCCAGGAGCCACCAAGATATACCACGACTTACGGAAAATCTATTGGTGGAGTGGTATGAAAAAAGATATATTACAATTTGTAGCCAAGTGTGCAACTTGTCAACAGGTTAAGGCAGAGCACCAAAGACCTGGTGGTAAATTACAAGAGTTTGGTATCCCCATTTGGAAGTGGGAAGGGGTGAATATGGACTTCGTGACTGGATTACCCTATTCACATTGTTAGCATGATTCCATTTGGGTTATTGTAGACAGATTGACTAAGTCAGCGCATTTCTTGCTAGTTCACACATCCTACACAACTGAAGATTATGCTAAGTAGTAATCAGAGAGTTAGTCAGATTTTATGGAGTTCCTTTATCTATTATCTTAGATAGGGGTACTCAATATACTTCTCAGTTTTGGAGAGCCTTTTAGGAGGGTCTTAGTACCCAAATTCATCTTAGTTCAGCTTTTCATCCGTAAACAGATAGTCAGGCAGAAAAGACCATTCAGACTATAGAGGATATGTTGAGGGAATGCATTCTTGATTTCAAAGGCAGTTATGATAAGCATTTGATGTTGGTTTATTTTGCCTTTAATAACAGTTACTATGCTAGTATTTAGATGGCCCCGTTTGAGGCTCTTTATGGGCAGAGATATAGATCACCAATTGGTTGGTTCGAAGTGCAAGTTTTGACCATTCAGAAGCTTTACGAAAGGGCAAGTTTATAAATTGACGTTTGGGCTTTGATTTAAGCAAAGTTGAGACTTTCTTAGACTCTTTCTCAAAGTGCTTATGTGTTAATTATGTATAATGGGAGAAAAGGGAAATGAGTCTATGCAGACACCAGCATTAATTGATGGGTTAAAATAAGTTAATTTTATGTTTGAAACTATTTTCCCCTATTTCTATTACACTAGACTGATTTGATATGGTAAATAAATTACTTTTGGGATCAAAGCTGCATGTCTACAAATCATGCATTTTATTTTATATAGGGTCGGAGTGTACACCTTCACAATTTTATTTATTTAATTATTAAGATTGGAATGCATGCCTGTATAATATACTTATCGATATTGGAGTGTACGCTACATGGACCTTGTGAGTCCCACATGGGTCCTTGAAGCCTTGGTCGGTAGGTGTGGACATAGCATATGCATTGCATTGCATAGTATTTATTCATTCTTGATTCAGATTGAGTAATATGTATTTGTTTGCTTGCACTATTTATTATGAACTTGTCACGGCCCGTGGCTACCCCTAGTTGCAACACGATGCTTAAGGACACGAGTGGCCCCAAGCTAGACCATGATCTAATACCTACTATGAGCACTAAATAAAACAATAATAGAATAACCTGAGATGATAATATGAGAAAATATTTGTACGATGTAATACTGAAATACAATTCAATATGTTTGAAAATAGCCGAATAGACTGAAAAACTAATTGATTGTCTATCTGTCTGAAAACCTCTAAAAATTATAAGGAGTTGATGGGATAAACCCCCAACTAGCTCTGACTGTCTGAACATAAGGAGCTACTTAAATAATGGTAATAACATGCCATGTCCTCGATGGATGAGGACTCACCACTACTGCTGCTGGGAAATGTTGAACTTTCTAAGGATGGTTGGGGAACTGAGCGTCCGAACCTACGTTATAAGACAACATAGCGCAAGACAAAAGTATGCGGTTAGTACTTTGAATGTACTGGTACGTGAGGCAAGGACTAACTAAAATACATATGGCAATTAAACATGGATGCATAAACATATAAAATTGAGAATGCAAGACCAAGTAAGGCATTAACTGAATTTAATTTGTTAAATTGATTGACTAAATCACTGAAAATCTGACTACTTGGTCAAGCAAACTTGAAACGATATAGACTGAGTACTGATTGAAACTGTGGGATCTATCATGTAATCGACATACCCCAATTTGAGCTAATCAGGTCAAACCTGTAACCCCAATTGGAAGGGTGTCAGTACCTTGCCACAGGTGTTAATACTGGCTATGTGGATCCACTGAACTAGTGTGTCAAAGGACTAGGGAGTTAGTCCTAAACAAGCGGGTGACCCCTAAGAGAGTGTCAATCCTAAACTGGTGGGTGACATATCATAATCCTACGTGGCTGCGTAGTCTAGAACATGGGGACTGCTACTAAGGACCCAGTTCTAACAGGCGGGTGCTCCCCCATCCCTAGGTTCACTTGGTGTTAAATCCTACTCCCAACTGAATGAAACTAGTATTATCATAGGTCTGACATGATGTGGTATTGCACTAATAAGTGCTCAACATGAACATGGTAGTCTGAATATAATAATGAAAACATGATCTGAATTACTTGTAGCTTGAAAATAAAGACATGTATAAACAAATGGGTATCAGGTGTTCATAATCCTCCATCACTGAATGATTACAACAATACGATAAAAATGCTTAAAACAATGGTATAAAATCATACTTCAAAGGCCTGAAACGTAAGAAATTTCAATACATGAGTATGATAAATGAAATTGGAAGGACATGTTAAACTTGAAGGAACAACATAATCATATAGTTCAATTCATATCTTGATGATTTATCATGAAATCAATTGATTATCACTTATGTGATTGAATTTCAAAACATGGAATAACCTAACTTACATGAAAACACATGTTGGCATGACTTGAATTCTAGATTTCTAAGAAAGTAAGGATCAAGTTCATAATTGACATAGATAATTTCATTATTAGGGCAAAATCCATATTTAAACCAAAAGAAGAATTTTTTGGGCTCAATGGGTGGAAGGTACCCAATGATGAACACCCCACATACCTAAATATTAAAGCCTTGGGTAAATTTCTTGGTGTTGAACTAGAATTTAATGATCCCCAGTTGGTTTTGGGGAGAAAGAAATTGCCCTTTTTACTCTATAATGGATTATTTTTGAGTTATTAGGGTAGTATTTATGTTTGATAAACATTGTTTGGAGGGTGAAACAACGTATTTTTGGGGTTAAAAGAATGGGAAAAGGCCAAAAAAATCCCTTAGAAATAGTTTGGAAGTCGTCTTGATGAGTTTGCCCACGACTCGTAAGTTTGGGGTACGAGTCATGGATTGAGTCATTTTCAAGAAAGATTTTGACCCCTACTGCCATGGTGACTCCACCTCCTGACAACTTGTAGGGTATGCTTACGAGTCGTCATCAAGAGTCGTAACCACTAGCAGCTTTGATAATGTTTCAGTAATTTATCCATAACTTTTCAGCCCGATATAGGATTAAGGCAAAATTAGTATCGCTGGAAATCTAATTCAATTATATACTTTTTAGTGGATCTTGATCTCAAAAATTCTTAGTACCCCAATAGTTATGCTCATTTGAATATGACCAATGTTATATTCTTCACAAGAATTTAATCTCTAGGGACGTTTCGACTTGTCCCTAAATTAAGAGATATTTGGGGTCTTAATATATGTTTAAGTAACTTGTAAAATTACTAAAACCTGAGACTTGATGCTTGAATCCTTTACTGGTCAGGCTACTAGTCTTCATGAAAACTCGTAATGTTTGGATACTAGTCATATGTTGGAATTTTAACCACTGGGCTGAATTGTGTTGGATTATATACTGTTGAGACTACGAATCCTTCCATACGACTCATTGCCACTGATTATGAATATTAGTAAGTAGTCGTAGTCACTGGACTTGAGTAGAGGGGTTCACTAGAGTGGCTATGACTCACTTGTAATGACTCATCATGAGTGGTTACGACTCACTTATAATGACTCATCATGAGTGGTTACGACTTGTTACCTTGAGTCTTAGCAATGGCAGTTTATCCGGCCATTAAGGGAGATCTTCCATAAAATTTTGCCATGACCTTAGATTAAGATGAGGCTTGAAGCGTTGGAAATCTAACTTTGTGGCCTATATTTTAAGGGGTCTAGAGCTTGAAAATAATTTAGGGTATTATGAAACTTGAATATCTATCACTTGATTTCACTATATTAAGGATTTCTTGGACTATTTTATGATATCCTTAAGACTATTAGACTTGATTATTTATTTAGATTGGGGTGGCTTTCCTGAGTGAAGGTTGTATGATTATTTTAGATGGTTGACGTGATGTTACTCATCACCACTTTGAATTAGAGATGATCGACGATGCTTGCTTAGTACACATGGTTCCGTACTTAATGTCACCAAAGCTATACCTCCAAAGAAAGTAAAATGCGATCGTTGTCAAATATAGTAACCCAATAGAGGTTTGAATCAAACCCACAGGAAATAAGCCAAATATTTCTCACAAACATGCTGAAGTAGTTGGAACAATATAGGAAAGTAAATAGGAGGTATTGTTGTGAAAACTGTGAAGTAGTAACAAATCTTGGCTGCTTTCATTGAAATCAATATGAGATGAATACTAGGACTGTGTTCCCACTGGCTTCCTAACTTCGTGGACTTATTATGGTTACTCCGACTATCTCAATGCCTAGCATTCAAAATATGATAAGATATGTATCACCAATCATATTGTGAACACCTTTGGTTAATTTTACTCTTCATTTTGTGAGTCTCAGAGTGTCGCATTACTAACCCTTATCTTTGACCCCAGATTAACTAACTCCTTTTGGGTGTCAAGTTAATTAAAGGTTGGTAGGTAACCTCGAATTAACGTTGTAATCTTCTATTACTAATCTCAACCTCTCTTGTGAAGATGATCTCAAATACAGGCAAGTTCTTAACTTCTTCAGTAGTTAAAAAAGCAAACAAACTAAAAAAGATCACAATAAACACCAATTTAGAAGGACCTCACACTTCCTCTACTTTGTTATTCTGCTAAGGTCCCACAACCCTAGTTAGGTGGTTTAGCCTCTAATGTTTGCAAGAATATCCATCAAATTTATAAACGGAAGCATAAGATTAATCTCACAATACTTTAAGAAGAAAGCCAAGAATCTCAAATTAATAATCAACCAAATAATCAAGAACAAAGGATTTCAAGATCAAAAGTCGAATCTTAGAATCAATATATGATCTGAATGTAAAAAGTGTGTAAACTAATAAAAAAATAACCAAGGAGTATTTATAGATTCATAAAATAACCTAAAAATCCTAACCAAAATGAAATAGGATAATAAGGTCTGAAGTGGCTATGCCTCATGCAACGAGTCATCGGGACTGATGACAACTCATTGTCAGCTCTGTTATCTTCCTTCTATGCTCAGTGGTGAATCATCACGAGACCCTATGAGTCATTGAATGGACTCATTATCAATCTAGTGAATTTGCATTTTTAAGATATTTTCTCATCATGCTCAGTACGGTTAGGACTACGAGTCATAGACTGACATTATGACTCGTAGTCAGTCTCATTTCCACTAAGGCATCAACTTGTATACTTTCAAAAATTTGGCCAACTTTGATCAGAAAAAATCCTTCCTATGACTCATAGTCTATCCGTACAAATTATAACCAACTTTAACTCTATTCCTCTTCTCAACAATTCTTACTATTCACCTGGCGACTTAGGCTACGAGTCATATAGTCACCAAATGACTCATAGATCTATCTGCAAGTTTACTTGCTGGATATTTTTCTTCTCATCTTGTTATAATCACTTCCAACGTTTTTCTCCTACAACATAAACACAAACATACATCATATCTAACAAAATAACCTAAGTACTTGCATATTTTAAGAGTGTAAGCATCAAAAGTATCGGGAAACCGTGGTACATCAACACCCTCAACTTAGAACATTTGCATGTCCTCATGCAAACACTTAACGAAACATAACATGATGCCTAACCAAGAGAAATCTAAAGTACCTACAACAGTCAACTCAATTTTAGCTCAATAACATTACCCCTCCTATTTTCAACTTTTCAAACTCAATAGTGTGGATCTATGTAGCACAACCATGTGACACACAAGAATCAAGCTATGACATTATATTAGCAATAAACAGCAAACAAGTATACAAGTTACACTGCCCGAATATATAAGCAGTCATCAACACAACCATGTACCCTCACAATAAAAAAAGTCCCATTCTCACAATATGATCATACATTTTAATACGGGGATGATATCGAGACAATTATACTCATAAACAAGTTCCAATAAATGTGCATAGAATACCATAGGCTTGCCCTTATATTTTTTACCTTTGTTTTTCAAAAAATCAGACTAAGATCACTATAGGACTTTATTCATCTTGTAAAGTAGGCTTGGGGGATGATATGTTACATTTAGGAACTAGTGAATAACCCTCTTTGACACTACAATTACTTTTGGGATTTAATTCTCAACCATAATTTTGTTCTCTTTTTTTTATTTTATTGCTTATTCATGTTAGGTGCTGGTTCTTTTATTTTTTTCAATTTTTTCTTTTTGTATTTTTCTTATTCTATTTTTTTACCACACACAACCCTAATTTCTTTTCTCATATTCAAATCCTTCCTCATACCCAATTCTAACTATGCACCCCTATGATAGCCATTCTCAACTTACGCGATTTGTCTGAGTTGAGGTTCATAATGTCCAAGAAGGGTCCAAGACCAAAACAGGTCCATTGTTATTGCATCGGGAAGGTGAAAGGTGAAAATAAGAAAATAGGTCAATTTTAGGCTCAAATTCAGGGATCAAGGGATACTTATTCATACTTGGATGGTCATTTAGGCTAAGAGTGGACTAAATCCAAAATGTCCTATGATTAAGTCCTAACCAACTATCCTATAACCTAGGAACGACTAATCAGTCAAGTTCTAGATTAAAGGCACAAGGGGAACTAGGTAAGCATCTCACATACACACGATACAAGGTTATGTTACTAGCTACTACCTATCCAGTTCATGAAAATACAAGCTATGATTATTTTATCCCTAAGTCCTAATGCGAAAACAAGATTCACAGTGGTTACACATATAAGCACATCACACAGTTCGTCAAATTAGAGTGGTATCATTTTTCTCAAAATAGAAAAAATATAATGACTGCCCTTTGGTCACTTATTTTTCTCCTAATTACCTAATTAAACATAAATAGAACAGAACAACACAAAAAAATGATACGACCTAAACATACCAGTTCTACTATGATAGCACAACCGATGGGAAAATAAACATAGCAAAAAAAATCCTCAGTTGTGGTACACCCCCACCCAAATTAAAGATTATGCACTATCCCAAGTGCACATATATAAAGTAAAAACAAGGAGTGAAGATATACCTTGGCACACTAGGCACTGGATCATAACGTCTCAACTGGTGGGACCCCAGAATAGGCCTCACTCTTATTAATCATTGTACTAGGGATGGACGGGATACTGGCATCAGCAGTTTCACCAATTGTGGTCGGTACGCTCAATGGGATCTGGCTTTCAAAAGACAAAATGGTGTCCCCACTAGCATTTACTATAACTGTAGTTGTTGTTTAAACTGTTTGAGAGATTAACATCTCCCACTAATCTCATGGACCCTAGTCATATGGTCATATGAAGTCTTCAAGCTGGATGTCTTCTCTACTTGTAAATCATCCTTCTCTTTTTCTCTTTTTCTCTTCTTTCTCGCTCTGTCTCTCCTTCTTCTTCAATAGTCTTTTCTTTTTATTTTGTGCCCTAGATATTTGGCACATCATCCACAAGTATCTCTTCAATAATAGGATAAGTAGGGAATGATATCATATGCATGTCCTTTATAGTAGCCCAGAGTACAACCAACTCTTCATGCACGCCCACCAGATTTGAGGCCTGACCGCCCACAAACTTTTGGGTAATTCACCAATCAAACCCATCAAACTAGGTATACATACCATGAATCTTACTCGTCATATCCTTTTTTACCTAAGGCTATACCCCTATTCAATGTTCGTCACTCTTCTGTCAAGGGTGACTAGTATCTTCAACACATTAGTCAGAAACTCCTGCGAGACTAAGGCATAGCCATCTAGGGATGATTTTGATGTAGATGGTCTCATATTAGAAGGTGGATTTAGTGCCTGTGAGGACCCTGTAACATTTTTGGAAGTCTGTGGTTCAGCTTGGGCAGTCTTTGTGAGGGGTTTCACCAAGATCGATGAAAGTTTGATGTGTTAATATTTATCTACCCGTCGTTCTGAAAAGATACCTGAATTAGTGTGTCTCTAACCTTAGCCTTAGAGATTGAGTTGGCATGATCCCAAATCTGTGGTTCTATGGATTGTTGAAAACTGATTAACACCTACTATCTCTGGTGCCTCCTCCTCCAAATAAATTTGCATCAGTGAGCACAAAAAGGCTAGGGTGGTATCTGTATTCACCACCCAATCATGGATATTTCTCGTTACAAGAATTGATACTTAAATCTCATAGCCCTTTATAATGCCCACTTCCAGTGCATCTCGATCAGGACTCAGTACATTATCTCCCTTAGTGGGACCCAATCTATGTTGGACCAACGTCCACCATGCCTTGGCTGCAAAACTTAGAGTGCTCTTTGTAATATATAACAAAAGGCCCACAATCCAAGGAGCCTCTTCCTGTGCCATAATAATAAAACAAACTATCCACTTAATGTGTGTGAACTTGTCATCCGATCCAATTTGCTTAGTCTTCACTTTCTGCATTTTCTCCATGCCATGATAAATCTCAAAAGTATTAGCAAACAGTTGGATATTTGAACTGTGGAGGAATCTGTAAATAGTCTGGGTTGAGATGTTCACCTGAACACCTCTAATTAACACTAAAAATAGGGGGGTCACCACACTCTTACAACATTTCTTGCGGATAGACCCATTTTAGCTCTTTTTGATAGGATGCATAAAATTCTTATACCAATGGGGACCCTCGTCATCTACTCAAAATAGTATTGTTTGAATCAGGCCTCAAACTCCAGCATCTCAGACATGCCCACAACACTCACTTTAGGATCAAGGTAGAACCCTCTCTTTGGGATCTAGGTGGTAGGGATGATGGAACTTTTATGGTTATTTAATTTATGCATCCCAGGGTACCCCCACTAGTTAACAATGGGCACCAGGGCAATCTCACTTTGTAGGTGTTGAACCGGTGGAAAAGGAGAGATCTCCATCGAAGTACTCTCACTAGACTATGTTTTATCCTCACCATTCTCATCATCATCCTCCGACCCATCATTCTTGGAACCTTCATTTTCAAACCCACTGCCTAATGTATCATTATTTTCTTCATTCTCTCCCTCAACATCAGACTTGAAATCTTCTTTCTCTTCAAATTAAAAAGGTGAGTATTGTGGAGATTGGCTGAGGTTTTTCATCCTGGGCCTAGTTGGTAAAGGTGATTGGGATGGATTAATAGCCTTATTACCCCGAGGTAATCTAGATCTTGGTTTCACCATTTCCTCTATTGGGTAATCTTTCATAAAACCGCTCGACTCATCGTCAGTGGCCTCTTACCTTAGATGTCGAGTGGAGGAACGGTCCTGCTTTTTGGGTGTTTGCTTGGTGGAGTAGATTTTTGGTGCCATAGGTACCTGTGGAGACACACATATATTAGTTACTCCTAAGAAAAAACAATAAAGGCAAGAAAAAACTAAAAGTGTTACAGTGGTTGGGCACCTTACGGGTCAGGCTACAGGTCATCCTGAGTGTCGTAGGATGAAATGTCACTCAAAGTATGGGATTGTGGTCACCCTATGAGTCTAACCAATGATTCGTTGGGTTATTCGACGAATTTTTAGGTATCTTGTAGATTGACCATAAAAAAATTTCTTCATACTTATATTGGCCCAGTCACTACGAGTTCACATTATAAGTCGTTAGGTGAGACAAACGACTCATAGTGTGAGTTGTATAAAGACCATTGAACACCTATTCTCATCCACTCAAGTTGTTTGTGGTTTTGAGTAATGTAACGACTTGTTAGGTTACCCTATGAGTCATTACAAAGCTCATAGTGACTTCAACATGTTTGGTTAAGCATGGTTGTTTCGTCATCCTACTTCCCAAGGGGTAATCAAACTTCCCCTGAAATTATACACCCACAACTAAGTTGGTAAACTATTTCCACATCAATTTCTACTCTTTATCAATATAAATACATTATTTCTCATGAAGCCTATCAAATTTCACTCTCAAATATGAAATAAACTTTAAATTTCAAGAAAAATATGTTATTAAGAACATATGGGCATTTAAATTTCACAAAATCTTAGCACACTTTGCATTAAGTGAAGATTCTAGGATTCATGCACTTGTTCTTGAGATGATAATGTTACTTTTTGCCTTATTGCTTAGATGGAGTAGAAAGTGAATATGGAATTTGAGAGTGATTAGGAGTGTTTTTAAGGTAAGGGGAAAAATTATGGAAGGTAGAGGGAGAAAAGTCCTTGAAAATGGGATATGGGAACTTGGGGAATTAATTCCCCTCTTTTTAATCACCCTGAGTTGGGTCGGGTCATCCTTAGGGTTTGATATGTCATGCCATGGGATGACTCTTGGTGACTCAGTTCACAAGTCATAGACTCTCTCCGTTAAAAGATGGAATGTTACTTGGGTCTCCAGTCATGATGACTCAAGGTGACGGTTAGTTGTCACTGACAAAGACTCATTCTAAGAGTCGTCAGGACTCCAGAGAACTTTTACATGTGAGATGTCAGAGTTTCTTCTTTATAAGGTTCTATGACGAGTTGTAGGGTTCATCATAGGAACCTAGACACCAAAAATATTTCTGGTTTTTCTCTGCAATTTCTAGCCCTACAGACTGAACACACAAGTTACCCTATAAGGTAATAAGTACAAAACACGGGTTGCCATCTCACGCAACACTTAATTTAATATCGCAATACGATATGGCTAGGTTAGATATAAAAACTTCACCACCTATCCCATGGGTTTGCTCCCATGCAATGTTTGATTTAACATCACGACACGATGTAGTTACCTAGGTTACTCAGACTTCACCAAGGCTCATATCAACACACACTTTCACCTCATCAGTGTTTCCTATATAGTGCTTAACACGCTTCTCATTCACCTTGAATGGTGCTTCTCCGTCTCTCTTAAACTTAATAGTACCATGTGGGAACACTCTAACGACAGTAAATGGTCCATACCACCTAGACTTTAGCATCTAGAAAACAAGTGAAGTCTTGAATTATACAACAGGACCATATCACAAGGCGCAAACACCCTTTTCTCGATCCTTTTGTGATGATATAGCTTCATGTTCTCCTTGTACAAAGATGAACTCTAAATATCTCAAAGTCAAAATTCATCCAACTTATTTACTTTGTTCATCCTCAAATTAGATGCATCACTCCACCCAAAATTTAGCTTTTTCATTGCCCATAGCGCCTTGTGCTAAAGTTCAACCAGCAAGTGGCGTGCCTTGTCGTACACAAACTGCTATGTAGAGACACCTATAGGGGTCTTAAAATTTGTCTAGTAGGTCCATAATGCATCATCTAGCCTTTTTGACCAGTCAGTCCAATTGGCATTCCAATCTTCACCAATATGGACTTGATCTCATGATTTGAGACCTCAACCTACCCATTCATTTGAGGATGGTATGGTGTTGCCACCTTATACTTCACACTATATTTTTTTAGTAGCTGCTTAAGTAGATGATTACAAAAGTGGGATCTACCATCACTAATAATATCACATGGAGTGTCAAATCGAGAAAAAATGTTCTTCTTTAAAAATATGGTGACACTTCTACCCTCATTATTGGGAAGCGCAACCACTTCCACCCATTTAGAAACATAGTCAACCACTAACAGTATATACTTCATCCCATACGAACTCACAAACAGGCCCATGAAATTAATTCCCCACATGTTAAACAACTCTAATTCCAAAATAGGCATCATGGGAAGTTCATGTTTCCGTGAGATATTACCTTGTCGCTGACACTGATCACAGGTTTGAGCAAAATCATTAGCATCCTTATAAATAGTCAGCCAATAGTACCCATACTATAGAATTTTATGCGTTGTACGGGTACCACCATGATGACCCCCAACTGGTGATGAATGATAGGCCTCAAGGATGCTTATCAACTCCAACACAGGAATATATCTCTGAATAACTCCATCCACATAAACTAGAAAAAGATAAGGATCATCCCAAAAAAATTTTCTAAACTCATGCATGAACCGTTTGCGCTGTTGAAATGATAAATCTTCTAGGAAGAGATCATTTGCCAAGAACTTGGAAAAATCTTCAAACCAGGGGATAAGTCTTAAGATGATGCCAAGACCCACTCATCTATAAAAGTTTCATCTATATCAAGCTCGTTCCTAAATTTTAGCATTGCCTCCTCCTTTTGGCAGGATAAGTGGTCCGAAACCTAGTTTTCAAGGTCTTTCTGATCTTTCACCTCAAAGTCAAATTCCTACAATAAGAGTACCAAATGATTCAACCTCAACTTAGCATCATTTTTTGACATTAGATGCCTTAATGCTACATGATCAGTATGAAAAATGACTTTGGTACCTATTAAGTAGGACCAAAATTTCTCAAAAGCAATAACAACCGCAAGTAGCTCCTACTCAGTGATAGTATAATTCTTTTATATGGATTTAATGCTTTGTTGGCATAATATATTTGGTAAAGGATCTTCTCACATCGTTGGAATATGATAGATGTCAAAGCCGAACCACTAGTATAACACAAACCTCAAAAGGCAACAACCAGTCTGGAGACAAAATAATCGGAGCTAAGATCAACCACTCCTTAAGGCACTCAAAGTCCTTGAGACACGAATCATCAAACATGAACACCATCTTCTTATCTAAAAGATTGAATAATCGGTTTTTAATTTTAGAGAAGTCCTTAATGAGTCTCCTAAAGAATCTAACATGACCCAAGAAACTTCTGATACCTGTTACTTAAATTGGAGGAGATAATTTTCAATCACCTCTATATTCACCCTACCAACCTCAATACCCCTCTTTGAAATCTTATGTCAAAGAACAATCTCTTTCTTTACCATAAAGTGGAACTTTTCCCAATTCAAAACCCGGTTGCACTCCTCACATATCTGAAGTGCCTTGGCCAAATGGGAAAGATAGTCATCAAAAGAGTCCCCAATAATTGAAAAGTTATCCGTAGAGACCTCTATAGTGTCGTCCATCATATTAGAAAATATTGATATCATACAACGCTGAAAGGTGACAGAAGCATTGCACAGTCCAAAAGGCATCCTCTTAAATTCAAAATTACTATAAGGTCAAGTAAAAGTAGTCTTGTCTTAGTCTTTGAGGCCAGTGGAAATCTGATTATACCCCAAATAACCATCATGAATACAGTACCAACCACTGCCTACAAGTATATCTAACATTTGATCCATAAAAGGTGTAGGAAAATAGTTTTTTTGTGTCCAAGTGTTCAACTTTCTATAGTCCATACACACTCTCTATCCAGTAACCGATCTCATGGGTACTAGCTCATTCTTCTCATTTAGGACCACAATGATCCCACCCTTCTTAGGTACACATTGAATCGGTCTCATCTACTTGTTGTCCACAATGGTCTAAATCACACTTACATTTAACCAATTTATGGTATCTTTCTTCAACATCTCCTGCATAGGTAGGTTCAAACGATGATGGTGCTCGATGCTGAGAAAATAATTTGGTTTAAGCTGAATTTTATGAGTATAAATCCCTAGTGAAATCCCCACAATATCTGTAATAGTCCATTCGATGGCCTTCTTAAATCTCCACAGGACTAAAATCAATGCCTCAATTTGTGTATCCAATAAATTAGTAGCAATAATAACTGCCAGTGTATTTTATGCCCCAAAAAATGCATATCATAAATGAGATGGGAGTACATTTAACTCTAAAATTGGTGACTCCTTAATTGATGGACGAGTTGGTGGAGATGTTGTATTCTTCAAAATAAGATCTAACTTCTTTGGAGCATAAGAATATGAACCTCTACCAAACAGTGCACTTACCAACTTAGCATACTCATCGATACCATCACTACCAAAGTTTATGATAACCGCTTCTAGTTCCTCAACCCTAAGTCTCTTCTTAATAAAGATAATCAATGCATCATCATCAAGAGTGTTTATCACAGACACCACCCGTATATTCTTTGGCTGTTACATTGAGTGACACACATTAAAAGTAACTTATTTTTCATTGTGTTTGAATTTCGTCTGCCCCATCTCCTTGTCGACCAATGCCCTGCCCGTAGCTAGGAAGGGCCTACCCAAGATAATAGGAACTTGGAAATCCATCTTACATTCAAGGATAAAAAAAATAGCTGGAAATATAAAAGAGGCCAATTTCACCAACAGATCACATAATATGCCAACTGGTTTCTTCCCAGTGCGATCAGCCATTAATAATCTCATTAATATCAGTTTGGGTTCCCCCAACCCCAACTTCTTGTATACTACCAACAACATCAGATTTATACTGGCTCCCAAATTACACAATACTCGAGAAAAAATTGAAAGACCCAATAGTGCATAGAGTAGTGAATGCTCCAGGGTCCTCTTTTTTCTCTACTAAAGATTGAGAAAAAATAGCACTGTAATGGCGCGTATTATCAGCGAATTCAAAAGTCACCATCTTCTTCTTAGTAACTAAATATTTCATGAACTTTGTATACCCTGGCATCTGCTATAATTCTTCCACAAGAAGAATTTAAAAGATAGTTCCTTAAACATCGACATGAACTTCTGATACTTTTCTTCCTCTTGCTTCTTCTTTAATTTCTGTGAAAAAAGTGGAGGAGGTCGTGGAATTTCTCGACTTCTTTTCGCTTACGCTTATCATTCTCTACTCATTTAGAAATACCCGTTAATTTTTGTTATGATTTACCATTCGTCACCAACTTTTAAGATTCAGCTTTGGGTTCTCATCACTATCAACAATATCATCCCGTACCTTATCTACTACAGGCATAGGGGGGTCATAGTGGCCTTACCACTCCGAGTGGTGGTGGGTAAACAATAACTATTGTTCTTCATATTTTGTACAGTATTACTTAGAAGAGTGCCCAATTGATATTGATTTAACGTAGCCAACGTTTGACCAAATTGCTACTCAAGTAGCTTAATCGCGATAGCACTTTCTGGCTCAGTCCTAAAATATCTATCCTAATCTTTTTAAGGCAACTCTATTGACTCTTTGAACCCTTAACCATCTTATTCAGTAATGCTTTCATCCTTTAATCGGTATCACAGTTTCTTAGAGGAATATATGCACCACTTTTCTCCTTATGGTCATTCTTACATCTCTAGTCACTATCTCTCTCTACTCTGATCCCTATATCTGTCCCCATAATAGTTTCAACCTTGATTTCCTTGCCTTGAGTTCCAAGTGACTTGAGTAGATGCTTAGACCTTGGCTCAAAAACCCGACATCTCGCTATCTAGGTACTTTGCCTCTTTCTCAATATCTAAATCATATAGCTTAGAGGCTTTACCTTATGCCCCCATAATATTTAGATTTTCTAAATTTAAAGTTGTGAATTTCTTAGTCAACAACCCAATATCCATCCTCAGTTGTACAACTTTATGAAAAGTATCATCTACAATTCTCTACTTGCTGGAACCACAAAAACAATAAGTACCAACTTCTCTATTGGCTTCTCGAATATGCCACCCTTGGTTGGTCATAGTGACCAATCTAAAATTTTCTAAGCTAACTCCCAATGCAAGCTCATAAAAGCTCCACCAATAATAGTATCCACAACAGCTTTGGTATTCACATTTAGGGCTTAATAAAATATCTCAACTAAATTCCTTCATAAAATATGGTGATTATCCCCATCAACAACTTCTTATTAAACCTCAACCATGCTTCATATAGTGGTTTAGAATGTAATTTCCAAAAATTATAGATCTCATCCTTTAATTACAGTATTCTAGAAGGTAGGAAGAATTGGTCCAAGAACCATTTTTACAAGTTATTCCAATTACTGATGGACCCACGAGGTAGTTCCCCTATCCATAATGTCATTTTAACTGTCAGGGAGAATGAGAATAGCCTGAGTATCAAAGCTTCCTAACTCACCCCAGGTAAATATTACAAATTATAGATCCCCGTGAAATTCATAATGTGCATGTTTGAGTCATCTATCAATGAATTAACAAACACACCCTTCAGATTGAGCATTTAACACATAGTACTTATGATATCAAACTTCGCCCCTGGAGAAATTTAGAAGGAATAATGGCTCCTATCTCAAGAGGTTCAACATACCCCAAGTCATCCTATAGATCAACATATGCTGGCAAGTACTGAAAAATTAGGGGTACTTGAACTCTATCTCTTTTACCTCTATTGAGTTCTGCTCGATTCTCTACTTTCTGTCTCTATCTTTTCTCTTGAGTTGCACGATAGAAAGTCGCATCCCTCCTTGAATTCACTTTAGATATTAGTTATATGGTGGTTTGGGAAGCTACCTTCTGAGAACCAATTAGAGGTAGAGGATTCAACTCAAGTGGATTACGTTGAGGTAGCTCATGATGAGCTTCACATCCATGTTTTGACATCTTATGATTCTGTCAAGGGGATCTTTCAAGATTTGGAACAGGAGGGATCAAGGGATTACCTTGACTTCTAGTATGAGGCATACACTAATGTACACTCTAAGAAAAATAGAGAAGTAAAACCCAACAACCTCAACAACTTTAATCAATCACTTAGTAACCATATGCCCTGACAATGATGTTAAAATTTGATATTGCCCAAGCTTTACCTTCATAGAAATTACAATATGGTCATTGTCAAATATAGTAACCTAACAGAGGTTGAGGTTGAACCACAGGGAATAGGGCAAACATCTCTCATGAACTTTCTGAAGTAGCCAAAATGATGCAGGAGACTAAATGGGTGAAATTATTGAGAAAACAGTAAAGTAGTAATAAATCTTGGTCGCTTTGGTGAAAATCAATCTGAGAATACTAGGACTGTATTCCCCCTAGCTTTCTAACTCCATAGATTTATCATGCTTACTTCAACTATCTCAATCCCTTGCATGCAAAATTTGTCAAGATATGTATCACTAACCATCTTATGAACGCCTTCGGTGAATTTAACTCTTCACCTTATGATACAAGCCAAATTGCCTCCACTCTTTTGGGATCTATGCTTCAAAAACCAAACCTAAGGATCCACGAATTAATAATCCTAGGAAAGCATATACGTGATTAGAGGATAGCTTGGGAAGGAGATACATTTGATGATGCCATTCGATGGAGCAAGGAGAAACATCGCGTTTTGATTATATCTTGGGCCTCGAAGAGCATAGAAATATGGTAATTTAGGATTCGGGCTACTTTTGGGCCCAATTAGTATTTAGGGTCACTTTTGGGCCCAAGTTTTAATAAATGGCCTTTGGTTTATAAATAACCAGGACCCTTTTTATTTTAGAGGTAGTTGATGAATGATGATTTGAATTTCACTTGCCAGTGTTTGTTTTTAAGCTTTTTGGAAGCTTATGGATTGTTGAGAAATGTGGGTTGCTTGGGATTCATTCTCGTAAGGTCCGCGAAATAGATTGGTGTTTATTGGTAATCGATAGAAAGGTCTTAGGATTTAATATACCCTTTGGTTGTCCTCTCTTTATCAATTTGTGTCAATCTATCTATCCTTTACTTTATTGTCTTATTTTTCATTGTTTACTTTATTTTTGTGTCATTTTTATTTTTGTATTTTCATCTCGTATCATTCAGCTTGTGAGTCTCAAAGTTTCGCCTTACTAATGAGTCGTTAATTTAAGAATTTTCTATCACCCTTTAAGCCGAAATTACCATAATTTTCCATTGATTTTATGTTAATCTCTTATTTAATGCTCATTTGTATAGGAAAATTTGAAAAGCGAAGATGAGAAAGTCATTCAAGTAAAAAAGAGGTTAAATGTGAAAAAAAGAGCCAAATTCTATAAATCAAACCTAAGCATCGACCCTCAATTACCACGATCGCAGCCTAAGGGTCACAATCGCGACCAGTCAACAAGTCAATCAGAGGGAAAGCGCGATATGACTAGCACGATCACGGCATTAGCAAATGCGGTGAAGAGGTGAGAATCACTGTAGAGCGGAAAAGTTTCAAGGAAATTTTTGTAATATATAAAAAATGTGGAATTGGGGCTCAAATAAGGGTTTTTATCTCATTTTCATCATCTTGATCCTATTTTTTTCATCTTCACTGTTTACCTCATCTCTTGGGAGCTTGGAGCAAAAATTTATGCTAACCTTAAGCTAAGATTACAGTAGAGTAACTCCTAAGTGAAGGATTAGCAAATTTTCATTGAAGATCATTGGAATTTAAAGTGTGATTTGCATTCTCTTTATTTTTCATGAATCAAATTGATGGAGATTTTGGTATATTTTTTATTATCTTTATGAGTTTCTAGTTCTTCCTCTTGGGGTTTTGTTTGAATATGGTGCAAGTGTGTGTAGGTTGTGATTATTATCTTTAATTCTTAGTTAATGTTGTTGGGTTTCATAAATGTTTGGTTATAAAATAGAATTTGTTGGTGAAAGCCTCAATTTCCCTAAACCCACATCATCCTTAAAAGAGGGATGTGGGTAGTCTAGATCCTACATCATCCTTGAAAGAGGGATGTAGGGGACATGAGCATTTGTGAACAATAAGATAGATAATGGTTATTACCTTTTTATTGTATTAGAAATAAGGATAAATTGTGGAATTGCTTTATCTTGGGCATCATCTTAGAAATAGGAATGCCCAATTAAGGCTTTGTGATGATTGGTTGATCACACCCACGAGGTATTCGAAAGCATTTATGGGTGAGAGTTTGATGCTTTGTTGAAAGACTAGTATCGAAATCCCTAATCGAGCCTACCCAAGCATGCATTAGCTAAGATTTGAAGATGATTTTCATGTACCCACACACTAGTTGCCTCTATTAAACCATACCCCCAATATTAATTCCTAATTAATTACACTCTAATTATTCTTAGTCTCAAATTAGTCCTTTAAAAGACCAGGGATTGTCTTATAATTTTGGAAACATTCAAAATCCCCCAAAATATTTGTAGAAAATATTTGAATTTAGCAAGTAAACTTAATTTCAAACTTATTTAATTGCCACTCACAATGTTCTTCATGGATTCGACCCCAACTCAAAGTTGGGTAATTATATTGACAACGACCTCCTTGTACTTAAATTGGCGTGTAAGTTGAGCATTATAACTTACTAACTCTTGTCTTTGATCCCAGATTAGCTATCTCCTTTTGGGTGTCAAGTGAATTAGGCGAGGGTTCATAGCCTCAAATTACCGTTGCAATCTTCTTTTCCTAATCCCAATCTCTCTTGTGAAGATGATCTCGAATGCATGCAAGTTCTTAACCTATACAGTAGTTAAGAAAGCAAACAAATCGAAGAAGATCATAATACATTTGCAAGAATACACATGGAATTCATAAACCAAAGCATAAGATTAATCTAAAAAAAATAAGAAGAAAGCCTAGGATCTCAAATTAATAATCAACCAAATAATCAATAACAAAGAATTCCAAGATCAAAGTTGAATCTAGAATCAATATATGTTTGTGAATATAAAGAGTGTGTTAGATAATACAAAAATAATCAAGGAGTATTTGTAGTTTCATAAAATAACCTAAAAATCCTGATAAAAATAAAATAGGAAAATGCGATCGACAGTGGCTACGCATGAGTCATCTGGAATGACGATGACTCGTTGTCAGTTCCGTTGTCTTTCTTCTCAGTTAGTGATGATGACTCATCACAATACCCTACAAGTCATTGACTGGACTCATTGTCACTCCACTGAATTTGCATATTTCAGATCTTTTCTTATCATGCTCAGTACGGTTAGCACTATGAGTTGTAGCCTGATATTATGGCTCATAGTCAGTCTCATTTTCACTGGGGCATCAACTTGTATACTTTTAGAATTTTGGACAACTTTGCTCAGAACAATTCCTCCCAATGACTCATAGTCAATCCGTAAGAGTCGTAGTCAGTTTAAACTTTATACCTCTTATCAGAAATTCTCACTATTCACCTGATGACTTGGTCCGAGTCGTATGGACACCCAACGACTCAAAGTCCAGTCTGCAACTTCACTTTTCAGAGCTCTTTCTTTTTATCTTTTTCCACTCACTTCCAACCCTGTTTTCCTAAAACATAAACACAAACACACATCATATCTAACAAAATTACCTAAGTACTTGCATATTTTCATAGTTTTTAAATTTTTTGTATTTAGTGGATTGCACTAGTTACTACCAGACCTGGGTTATCTAAGTTTAACTATACTAGTCTATTCGTCTACGTTTGGAATTGTTTGGCATTTATTATATTCTTATTTTCTTCCACTTCTATACATTGGGAATGTTGTATTTTAAATTGAGTTCCGCGCCTACCTATCACGAAGGGCTGAATAGGTGTCATCATGGTTTCGAATTTATGTCGTGACAACAATTTAGTGATGGATGTCTCTCACTAATCAAGATTTAGTGAGGGAAACCATCGCTACCAGGGGTATTGCTAATTTAAGCCTTGCTAATAATTAGTACTGGAGACTCTCATAAAGTAGTGAAGGACGCCGACACTAAGCTCTCACTATTTTTGTGTCACAATTTCCCTAAAAAATATAATGTACTGAGGGACGTCCCTTGCTATAGTAAAAATATATATGATACTAATTTATTAATTAGTGAGGGACGTCCCTTGCTATATAAAAAAATATATATAATATTAGTTTATTAATTATTCAGGGATGGTTCTTAGTACGTGAAAATTAATAAAAATTATAAATTTAAATTTATCGAGGAATATCTCTCGCTAAGTTAAATAAAAAAATAATTTGATATTTCAATACTTTGAGGGATATCCCTCCCAAAGCCCTTTGCTAATATGTTAGTAGTTTTAGTATTTTACTACACCAAAACTAAATATTTGAATAGAAAATCAACATAAAACTAATAAAAACCAGCAAAAACGATCAAAAAATACTTTTGAAACAATTTTAATATTAAAATTAAGTAACCAAACTTCATATATATTCATCCAGCTTAAACAATATGCAAGAAAGTATCAAAAAAATATGCAAACAAGTAGAAAAATAAATTCTTTCAAACACTCCAAACTAACAGAATCCAAAACAAAAATAACAACACTATATAATATTCCATTCCATCCTCTCCACAATCCTCATCCTCTCCACCATCACCATCAGAGCTAGAGAGCGGAGAACAAGGAAGCTTGATGAAGGTATTTACATGAGCCTTGAGTTTTTGGATGTCTGAGTCAGTTTCGGCCTACGTCGCTCCTCCTCCATCCTTCTTTTTCATTCCTCCTCGTACTACCTAGCAAGCTTCCGAAAATCTTATATCTCCTCAAGTTGCTCGTCTATCATGGTGAAGGAACCCCTTATAACTCACTATCCACACTGGAGGCGATGAAAATTCTTCTCAGGCCAAAGGTCGTACACCCTTCCCTTATACACACGGCCAACCACATCTAGCCAACGGGAGAGAGATTTTTCCTCTGATAGAATGATCGCATTACCTTGATTATCTATTGATCAATTTTGAGCTCTTCAATTGTTTGAATGTATCAATTCTACATTAAAGTAAAATTAGTATATCATAAATAGTGTAAAATAAATTCTAAGTAATAGTTAGACTTACATAGGTGTCCTCTGCCTGTGCCTCGACCCAAACTTATTTTTGATATCTAATTTTTATATGGGTCTTCTTCCATACCTCTTCACGACTGGTTGGTCTACCAAGAGATGTTTCCTTCAAATGAAATAAATATAGTGAACCACAAGTGTATAAATAATTTTCTACGATCTAAATGTATAACTAATTACTAATTTCCTCTTAGTTATCCCCATAGACATCAAACCATACATGTGCAATGATCCATCCTTCTTGTACTTTTGAGATGCCTTTGTCAGGATGCTCTTCTTTTGAAACTCCAGAGACTGCCAATATATAATAAGTTGATCCCAATAATATGATCCAAGCCATCCAAGCTATCGTCCATTACTTCAAGCTTTAAAAACCATGCATTACAATAGAGAAGGCACCTTCTTCTTAAAATTACTTTGAATAATCTGATCCTCGGAAAGGCTTCAAGTACAGCTTTTCTGTAAACAAACTATATAGCTTTGAGAGTATAAGTAATTCAAATGTTAATATAATATGAATGTCAAAAAGTACACTAATTACTTAATATGATTAACACTTGGAACACTTTCAAGTTCAGTACAAACAGTTGTACTTTACAAATAGAAACTTTATAAATTTAGCTCTTGATAACTGAGTTACTAACAAAGTAATTGAGGTCAACACTCTATTGTAACCAAAATATAATAAAAGCAATAGATCCATTAACTCACAAAAAAAGCATGCTAATGATAGAATAGATGTTGATTGCAGACTTTCTTTTCTTTTTCAGGATTCTCTTAGGGGTGAGGGGTGTTTTGTTTTTGTTTCTGTAATTAATTTTAGAAGGTTATGATTTTTTTATTGTAAGATCACAAGGATACCATAGGAAAATAGTACAAGTGAAACTTTTAGTTTAGGACATTAAACAACATTCCAGATATCGCAACCAGAAACCCAAGTGATAATAGGCCACCCGATTAATAGACAAATTCCTCTAAGCAATTAGTCTCTAGGTCACCTTGAACCCATTTTATCAAGGTGAATATTTTCATAAGCTCATAGTCGTTCTAGGCAGATATCACAATATTTTTCTGTTACTTTTTAGTTAAGTCAAACCAAAAAGTAAAAGTTGGTCTGACTATGATACAACAACAAATAGAAGCATGTACTAATTATATATTTATCCCCAAACAATGTATATATAAATTGTGCAAAAACACTCTTTGAGGTTCAAGTGTTAAGACAACTTTTGACTGATTGATTGGTCTCTAGAGAGTACATTTTATCATGTTGGAGATCAAAATTTAATGTACCAATACATTTTCTCTAGTTAATGTGCAATGCCTGAAGCACAACTATTTCCAACTTGCAATGGAGCTTTCATCCCATCTCAAAAACATAGAAGCTTATTCGCTTGCTTGTAGTGCCTCAACTTGAGTTTCAACTATAGAATTAAGGTTATGCCTTCACCTCAGAACCCAAGAAAATAATCTCCACTTTGATTTAAAGACTTAATAGCTAGCTCAATAGAAGAACAAAAAATTACAATAGTTTCTTAGCAACAAACTTCCAAAGCATCATGACTCTACAAAAGGCTAAAAGAGTAGTAATTTCCAAGACAGAAATATATATATCTTTATTACCATCTTATCACCAACTAACAGACCTTATTAACTCATTCATTAATGACATAGGAAAATAAGGCATAGACAACTGGAATTTAGTAGTATCTAAGATGTAGAAGTTCTCCTCAATCCCATTTTATGTTAGGATGTTTGACTGCACCAGAAGTTTAAAAGGAAAAGAAAGACTTTGCAACTCGTCATCTAAATAATTCATAGATATTTGTGTGGCTATAATTTATCTCGTCAAAGATGACATGAAAAGTTTAAAATTAAACTGTTTCTAAATATAGAATGTGTTTTCTCTTTGGAACAAACTAAAATTGAAAAGTATGCCACATACTCTTTGCCTACTTATGCCGCATTGCTCTTCCATATTCCAACTAAAGTGGCCAAAATGTTGGACAAACTCAGAACAATTTTTTTGTAGTTAGGGAACAAGGAGGGAAAAGATTATCACCTAGGGGATTAGAAGACTATTCAGTTAGATAAAAATTTTAGTGGATTGGAAATAAAGAATTTAAACAAAAGAAATAACACTCGACATATGAAGTGGCTTTGGAGATTTAGTGGCAAACATTAGGCTCTATGAAGAGAAGTGATCAGAAGAACGTATGTCCTGACAGACCGTTAGTACACTAATGTCCATACGGCTCAGTTTGGAGAACTATTAGGAACCTTTGGTCCAAACTTTCGAACGACATATGCTACAAGGTGGGAGCCGGTAATAAATTACTTTACTAGAAAGATTTGTGGATTGGTTAGGTTATCTTGATGCAAGATCTTCCCAACTTATTTAGTATCTCTCATCTGCCTAACGAAATAGTGGCTGAAAGTTGGTTCTAACGAGGATGTAATATCTTTTTTTGAAGGTATTTGAATGATTGGAAGGTGTACATTTTTGGAAATTAAGGCAAGTTCTTGAAAGCTTCAGAGGCACCTCCACAGCCTCCAAAATTATCTGGTGGAAGCATAAAACCTGTGTCTTATCTAGATTTCTTTCAAAATCTGTATAATCACTTCTAAATATGTATAGTTTTTTCCAAGCATGAAACAGGATGTACAAGATCATGTATTCTAGTTAAGACAAAATAAATCATCACAAAGTACCTTTTAATATGTCACGACCCAAAATCAAGGGTCATGATGGCACCCGTCGTGGCGAACCTTGACGAGTAAGCATATCACCCAATCTAATATAGAAAGGGACAAAGACAAAAAATACCCCAAAGGTAAGGCTTCGAGAATGATGCCGAACCATAAAAGAATAATACATGTAGAAAGAATATGAGCAACAATCAGCCATAACTCTAAAACTCTAACGTAAACAGTATAATGATGTATCTTGTACAACTTAAATCCAAATGAAATACATAAGAAAACACGATAGATACAACTCTATCTCTGAAAACTAGTAAAGACATAGTCTAGTGATAGAGAATATAGTAGAAGACATTCGGATGCCTGAAAATCAACCACTACCTTGAAAGCTCCAACAATCGACCGAATCAAGTAATGTGAGGCGCACCAAACTTGAATCTACACCAGAAGGGTACAATAGGAGTGAGTAAGATCCACTTGTACTCAATAGGTATCATAGGTCGACCAAGCAAAGTAGAAAATAAGACATACAAACTACATACTAAGGGCACGCCACCTGCAATTAGAAAATATCCCATAATGGTAGCCCACATAGTAAAAATTCTAATATATCACATATATACAATTAACATACAAAAAACCAAAAGCTACCATATACCACATACAAGTAGAATGAGGAAGGACAATATACATGAAAGATCACTGCGTACAAGTATAAGATAGCATAATTCAATAGGTAATAATTCAAAGTAGAAATACAATCCCATCATAACCATAACAAAGTAAACAATGATGATGCACGAGGTTTTCGCACAACCTTTGTATACATCCACGGAGGCAAGCCACCCGATGTGAGACACACAAAGGGTTCGTCAACCCATAAATAATCCATATATCATATCTCCTCCCAGGCACATACCTCGGGAAGGGTTTTATAATATATCATAATATCTCATTCCTGGCACATCCCTCGAGGAGGGTTTTATAAGATGTCATAATATCTCTTTCTCGGCACATCCCTCGAGAAGGGTTTTAAAAAGGTGTTGCCACTGTTTCTCAGATGTTGCCACAGTGGTATCAATGTTTTATGAATGAGTATGATATGAGAATGTAATTCTCACAACCAATCACAATTATTATTTCCATAACCATCCACAATAATATATTCCACTACCACGTAAGCCAATATTCACTCATTATTACCACCATCCTCGAAATTCCACATGATTCACATGTCGGTAAAGTATGAATATAGCACAATACTCCAATAGTACCACATTAGGCATTTCAACAATACAATACAATTATTCACATGTATTTCAGGCGATCCACATCACATAGGACCCCATATGGCCACACATATCACATAATATCTCGAAACCAACAATTACATCACTTATAGGCCCCCACACGGGAACAACACATTAAGATATCAAATTTCATGATTAGTTCTCATCCCCTTAACATGCATTTTATATAAAAATTAACTACCCAACCCATTTTGAAAGAAATAAGTCATAACATACCTCAAGGCCAAAATCAGCCTGCAACAATTCAACCACGACCTTACTTTTCACGAATGATCCCGCAATCAATTAAAATAAAAAAAATATAGAATCTATGCATCAAAATAAATCCAACAATACTCATATTGCCTATTTTTGGTTTAGGGTCAAAATGGACCCACAAAATGGATTTTTGAGAAAAGAAAGACAAAATCATAACTTTGTTGCAACATCGTGTTCCCCAAAATTTTAGAAAACTATAGCTTAAAATTTAAGTCAACTCAGGTTATAAACGAGGTCCAAATCGAAGTAAAATCATCTTTAAACTATAACGAGTGAAATATTTGAAACCCGTCTTAAAATCAAGAATAAAAAATGTTTTCAAGGTGAAATTGAGGAAAAACAAATAATTATAGGATTAGGGACATTATTCAAGTAAAAAATAGTGAAATTCGGGTTTCAAATCAAGCCCTAAGGTTTTGCGAATTTGAACAATTAATCAAGAAATTTAACTAAGAAAAAGATGAATTTTTACCTTAAATCCGTAATAGAATTGAGAAATAGATTTTAATCTAGCTTCCCAAGTACCCACAAGTTTCACTTTTAAGCTCTCACACTATTTTAGGGTTTAACTCTCAAGTGGAAAGATGGAAAATGGACTAATTCATGACCTAAGGGGTCTTTTTATACCCCTTCCAGGTCATCAGGTATGACAATTGTACATCCAGCTGTGCAATCGCACACCCTGACCTCAGAAGAGGGTATGGATATAGACACACCCTTAGTGCGGTCGCACTACCTCTTCTACGCAAGGTGAGATCGCCATCCAACGAGGTGCGATCGCAAATGTACTAGATGCAGCTGAAACTCTAGAAACTTTCTAAGTTTCCACCAAGGCCTCAGGATTCATTCGCAATCCATTCTATGCAAATGAACTATGTAACCACATTAAATTCAAAGCTCCGGGCTCAATGAAGATATCAGATTTTTGAAAAGACATCATTTTCACAAAGTTGACCCCTAAAACTAAAATCACAATTTTTTGAATCGAGGGTCGAAATAAGATTTAAAAGCTGTAAACTAGAACAAACATGTTACTACCCTAAAATCAATGTTGCAGATCTACTGGCACAGTCTGTTCAACCATCCATTGCATGGATCAAAAAATAACCACAGAAGTCTATAATAAGGCTCTCAAAGCCACCAAAAACCACAACATCATATTTAAGGCACCAAAATGTATCGTAAACCTTGTCAATCATCCCTACACCCCATAATTACAACAATGTAACTATGTGGAGGGGTAAAACAGTCAAATTACACAAAACTCATATTTTATATATGTTATCTAATTTTCAGGTCATTACATCATCCACTACTAAAAATCTAGTTCATCCTCGAACTAAGACACAAAAATACCAGAAACAGCGAAGAGCTGGGGATAAGAACTACGCATATCAAACTCGACCTCCCATGTAGCCTCACCTGCAGGTCAATGTCGCCACTGAACTTTAACCACATGGATAACGATAGAACGCAATCGTCTAACATCCATATCAAAAATAGAAATTGGATCCTCAACAACAGACAACCGCTCATCTAACTGAACCGACTCCCAACAAATAATATGAGACTCATTAGGAATGTAATGGAGAAGTATAGAAACATGAAAATTTATGAGCATCCAACAAACCTATGGGCAGTGCCAACTCATAAGCGATATCACAAACGGTTTGAAGAATCTCAAATGGAGTAATATATATGGGGCTAAGCCTACCCCTTTTACCAAACCTCATCACGCCCTTCATGGGTGAAACTTGAAGGAAAACATGATCACCCACACCAAATCTCAAGGCACAAAGTCTATATGAGCATAGCACTTTTGCCTACTCTAAGCCGCTCGAAGTCTATCCTGAATGACCTAAACTCTATCCAAGGACTCACAACGAAAGTTCGTACCTCGAGGTCTAACCTCAAAAACATTAAACCAACCCACTGGCGAGCAACAACATCTCAAAAGAAGTCATGTCGATGATGGAATGGTATTTATAATTATATGAAGACTCTACTAAAGCTAAATACTTCTCCTACTGGTCCCCAAAATCCATTACACACACACAGAGCATATTCTCTAAAACCTGGAAAATTTGCACTGACTGACCGTTAGTATTGGGGTGAAATATTGTGCTAAGATTAACCCGAGTACCTAACTCATCCAGAAAAGTCTTCCAAAAGTTAGAAGTGAACACTGAGCGTTGATCTGATACAATAGGATCCGGCACACCATGAAGTCATATAATCTCGCGAATAAAGATACGAGCCCGCTTCTCAGTGCTAAAAGATACCTGCACTGGAAGAAAATGCACAGACTTGGTCAATCGATTTATGGTGACATATACACTATCATAACCGTAGGAAGTGCGAGGCAAACCGATCACAAAATCCATAGCAATCCATTCCCATTTCCACTCGAGAATGGGTAGCCTCTGAAACAATCCACCAGGAGTCAAATACTCGGCCTTTACCTGCTGGCAACAAAGGCAATAAGCTACAAAATTTTCTACATCCTTCCTCATACTACCCCTCCAGTAATGCAACCTCAAATCATGATACATCTTAGTCACTCCTAGAAGGATAGAATACCTGGAACAATGAGCCTCCTTCAAAATCAATCTAATTCAATCACCCACTTTTGGCACATAAACTCGACCCCTAATCCTAAAAAAACCATCTGAATCAAGTAAGGTTTCCTTAGCCTCACTACTCAACATCTTATCTAGAATAGATCTCAATCCCACATTATCAAACTAATGAGCTCAAATATGCACCATCAAAGATGATTTAGCCTTCACAAATGCCAAAACATACCTAGGTTGAAATATCAAGCCTGACTATGTGGTTTGCTAAAGACTGAACCTCTAGGACCAAAGTTCTCTCCTCAGACAAAAGATGAGTCAAGCTACCCATGCTAGTCGACTTTTGGCTCAAGGCATCTGCAACCATATTAGCCTTGCCCAGATGATAGAGAATGGTCGTCATAATCCTTAAGCAACTTAAGCCAATGACGCTGCCTCATATTAAGATCTTGCTGGGTGAAGAAGTACTAAAGGCTAGGATAATCTAAGAAAATCTCATAATGGACTCCGCACAAGTAGGGCCTCCATAACTACAAAGAAAAAACAGCAGCACACAGCTCCAAATCATGGGTAGGATAATTCTTCTCATAGGGCTTCAACTGATGAGAAGAATAGGCAATCACTTTACCCTCCTATATCAACATGACACCTAAACTAGCACTTGAAGCATCACAAAAGATAGTAAAACCCATGCCATCCTTTTTAAAGGCAAAAATGGGAACTGAAGTCAATAAATCCTTGAGCTTTTGAAAGCTCTCCTCACAAGCTTCGAACCAATAAAAATAAATCTTCTTCTGAGTCAACTTGGTCAACGGAGATACAATAGATGAAAAAACCTCAACAAAAACATCGATAATAACCTGCTAACCAAAACAAAACTCCTAATCTCAATGGGCGACATAGGTCAAGCCCAATCATGAAATGCTCCAATCTTGGCTAGATCAACCATAATACCTTTCTTAATCACCATGTAACCTAAGAAAGAAATAGACTCCAACCAAAACTCACACTAGGAGAACTTGGAATACAATTTCTCATCTCTTAATCTCTGGAGCACAATCCACAAATGATCTTGACGCTCAGGCTTACTCTTTGAATAAACAAAGATATAATCTATAAACACAATAACAAAATAGTCGAGATACGGTCAAAATACCCAATTCATCAACTCCATGAACGCAATTGGGGCATTGGTCAACCCAAAGGACATGACCAAGAACTCATAGTGACCATATCAAGTTCGAAAAGCTATCTTCAGAATATCTGAAGCTCTAATCCTCTAATAGTGATAGCCGAACCTCATATCAATTTTTAAAAATATCATAACATCAAAAAGTTGATCAAATAAATCATTAATGCGAAGAAAAGGATACTTGTTCTTGAATGTCAGCTTATTTAATTGCCAATAATCAATACACATACACATATACCCATCCTTCTTCTTCACAAACAAGACAGGCGCACCCCAAGCAAATACACTAAGTCAGATAAATATTTATCCAACAATTCCTGCAACTGATCCTTTAATTTTTCCAACTCAACTGGGGCCATCCTGTAAGGAGGAATAGTAATAGGCTTAGTGTCCAGCTCAATATCAATAGCAAAATCAATATCACAATATGGAGGCATAACAAGCAAATCCATATGGAACACATCCACAAACTCACGAACAACAAAAATAGAACCTAAGGAAAGAGGTAAAACAACACTAGTATCACAAATATGATCCAAATAAGATAAACATTCCCTCTCAACCAATCTACAAGCTTGAACATAGGATGTAATTCTCTTAGGACCCGAATGAAGTGCACCCTTCCAAGTTATCCTTGGCACACTCGACAAAGCTAAAGCCACAATCTTAGAAAAATAATCCAAGACAGCATGATAAGGAGCCAACTAATCCATACCTGAAACAACATTGAAATTAACCATATCTAACACATACAAATCTACCCAAGTCTCGCGGCCAAAGAAAATCACAACACAAGATCAGTACACCTGATCAACTACTAAAGAATCTCCTATAGGGGTAGATGCACGAATTGGCATAGCAAGAGGCTCACTAACAAAATTAAAACCCAACGCAAAATATGCAGACACATAAGAGAAGGTTAATCCAGGATCAAATAACATAGATATTGACCTAAAACAAATAAGGATAATATCTGTTATCACAGCATCTAAAGCCTCTACCTCAGGCCTGGCTGGTATAGTATAACACTGACCATGACCACCAACTAGCTGAGTAGTGCCACGACCACCACCATGGGCTCCATTACCTCTACCTCTCGCACCTCTGGTAGAATCCCCACTTCTCATAGGTGAAATAGGAGTAGCTTTAGTCACATGGTGGGGATAGTCCTTGGCCAAATGACCAACCTCATAACATGCATAACAAGTTCTATGGCACACCTCAACAGAAGAAGATATTGTTGTGCCTAAACAGCCACCCTGAACTGTTGAATCAGAAGATCCACCACCTAAAATCTATAAGGCCATTTGCATTGGCCTACCCTGATTTCCACAAGAATTTTTAAAATCTATACCAAGAGGAGCCTGACCTCTGAACTCACCAAATTAGGATATCTACTTGGTGCCTTCCTGAAATACACTAAGAATGCCCTTGGTCATCTTAGCATGATATACTATACTCTAAAAGGACACTCCAAATACGACCATATGAAATGTAGCCAACCGAAGAAAAACATCCAAACCCTTCACAAACTTTTAAATCTTTTTAAACTAGGACGAAATACTAGCACAAGAATATCTTAACAAGGTATGGAAGCATGCCTCATACTCAACTACAGTCATGGAGCCCTGCTCTAGGTGATCAAACTCATTTCCCGTCCAATCCCTTAGACCGTAAGACACAGATCTCTCTAAAAAGGTATCGCCAAACTGATCCTACATCATCTCAGGAGCATCAAAAGATCTACAACTAACAAGCACCCCCACCAATCTCTAGCAGTATCTCTAAACTAATATGTAGTACGAGCAAACCCATGCGACTCAAGAAAACCCAAATTATACAGATTTTCTCAATAATAACTCAAGAACTCATACATCCTCATCCACAACACTACCGAATCTAGGAGAACCTAAATGAGTAAATCTTTTAAACCTCTTCTAATCCTCAGAATACAGAATAGTACTCGCAGTAAGAAGAGGCATAGTGAATTTAACAGGCTTAGATCTTATCTAAAGAGGTAACATAGATGTAGGCTGAACTCCTGATCTTGGGAAACCATACTCAGATATCGATGCTAAATTAGGAATAATACTAGGGGTCTATGGAATGACCACAATAGAAGTAGGTACAACTGAAGGATCCACACTCAAAACTGGAGGAACATCCAACATAACTGAAGAAGAACCCTCTAAGCAGGCTATATACTACACCAACAACCCCTCAAAAACTGGCGCAGATAAACTCTGAGGAACTAGGGCTGAACCTACACCCCCAACATGCTCCACCTGAGGCTCAAGGGAGAGTCCCCTAGCAATACTCCTAGACGGGACTGATCCACAGGCCCATGCAATCCCTTGAGTCTATCCACAACTTGAGGCTCACCCTCTAAGATAAGGTTTTGTAGCTCTGACCTCATGGAACCTAGTCAGAACCATCAACATAGAAAGAATGAAATATAACTCAATACACAAGGTATAAAAAAATTTGCACGAGAAGTTTTCCTAAAGACATCTTATATCCATTCGAAGATAGATACAAATGTCTACGCACCAATCTATAAGACTCTAGTAGACGTCCCATTCTTACACTGTTGAGACTAATGAATTTGGTGGCTCTGTAACAATTTATCATGACCAAAAATCAAAGGTCATGATGGCACTCATCGCAGTGAACCTTGACAAGTAAGACTATCACCCAATCTAATACACAAGGGGGGGAAATAGAAATACCCCAAAGGTAAGGCTTTTAGAGTGAAGTCAAACCATAAAATTATAATACATGAAGAAAGAATATAAGCGATAATGCAGCCATAACTCCCAAAATCTGATGTCAATAGTATAAGAACTTATCCAGTACAACTCAAATCTAATTAAAATACATAAGAAAATACAGTAGATACAACTCTATCTCTAAGAACAAGTAAAGACATAGTCTAGTGACGAAGAAGATAGTAGAAGACATCCGAACACCACAAAATCATCCACTACCTTGAAAGCTCCAATAATTGCTCGAATCAAGCAATGTGGGATACACCCAAACCTAAATTTGCACCAGAAGGGTACAATAAGAGTGAGTACGGTTCACTTGTACTCAATTGGTATCATAGGCCGACCAAGCAAAGTAGAAAATAAGACATACAAACTACATACTATGGGCACATCACCTGCAATCAAAAAACATCCCACAATGATAGCCCACACCACTTGTACTAAAGTTCTAATATATCACATATATAGCAACAAACATAGAAAAGACCACACGTGTACCATATGCCACATACAAATAGAATGAGGAAGGAAAATATACATGCAAGATCATCAAGTACGAGTATACGAAGATAGAAAAATTAGATAGGGAATAAGTCAAAGCAGAAATACAATCACATCACAACCATAACAAAGTAAACACAATAAGAATGATGATGCACGAGGTTGTCGTACAACCTCCGTATACACCCACAGAGGTAAGCCTCCCAAAGTGGGACCAATGGGGGGTTCGTCAATCTACATACAATCCATATATCATATCTCCTCCCTTTCACATTCCTCGAGGAGGGTTTTATAATATGTCATAATATCTTCTTCCCAACACAGCCTCGGGGAGGGTTTTAAAAAGGTGTTGCCAGAGTTTTTTAGATGTTGCCACGATGGTACTAATATTTCATAAATGAGTATGATATGAGGATGTAATGCTCATAACTATTAATAATTAGCCATAACCAACCACAATGATATATTTTCACAATCGTACATGATATATTGCACAACCCGTGAATCAACATACACTCATTATTTCCACTATCCATGAAATTCCACATGATTCATATGCTGATAAAGTATGAATATAGCATAATACACCAATGGCACCACATTAGGCATTTCAACAATACAATACAACTATTCACATGTATTTTAGTCTATCCACATCACATAGGATCCCACGCGGTCACACATATCACATAATATCCCAAAATCAATAATTACATCACATATAGGACCTAAATGGGCACAACACATTAAGGTAGACAATTTCATGATTAGTTTTCATCCCCTTAAGATGTATTTTGTATACAAATTAACTACCCAGTGCAGTCTAGAAGAGTAAATCCATAACCACCTTAAAGCCAAAAACCAGTTTGCAACACTTCAACCATAACCTTACTTCTCATGAATTATCCCACAATTAACAAAAACCAAGAAATATAGAATTTGTGCATCAAAATAAAGCCAACAATGCTTATATTACCTATATTTGGTTCGAAGTCAAAACTGACCCTCGAAATGGATTTAAAAAAAAAAGAATGGGAAAATGCTAAATTTATTGCAAAAATGTGTTCCTCGTACTTTTAGGAACCTACATCTGAAAATTCAAGTTTAAAACGAGGTTCAAATCAAATAAAAATCATCTTTAAACTTTACCGGGTGAAACCTTTGAAATCTATTTTAAGATTAAAAATCAAAAATGTTTTGAAGAAAAAATAGAGGAAAAATAAGTAATTATAGGTTTAGGGACTTTATTCAAGTAAAAAGGAGTGAAATTGGAGTTTAAAGTCAAGCACTAAGGGTTTGGGGTTTTGAACAATTGATCAAGAAATTTAACTATGAAAAGGGTGAATTCTTACCTTAAATCCGTAAGAGAATCGAGAAATGAAGGTTAATATAGCTTCCTAATCACACACAAGCTTCACTTTTAAGCTCTACGCTATTTTAGAGTTTAAATCTCAAGAAGCAAGGTGAAAATGGTCTAATTCATGACTTAAGGGACTTTTTTATACCCCTTCTTGGTCGTCAAGCATGGAAATCGCACACCCAGGAGTGCAATCGTACACCCAGGTGTGCAAAAGTGGGTATGGTAATTACCACACCCTTAGTGAGATCGCATTACCTCTTCTACACAAGGTATGAGAACCATCCAATGAGGTGCGATCACAGAGGCACCAAATGACAATTGAAACTTTGGAAATTTTTCAAGTTTCCACCAAGGCCTCAAGATTTATTTGGAATCCGATCTACGCAAACGAACTATGTAACCACATTAAATTCGATGCTTTGGACTCAATGGTGATATCAGATTTTCGAAAATACATTGTTTTCACAAAGTTGACTCTCAAGATTTGGAAACACAATTTTTTAAATCGAGGATCAAAATGAGATTTAAAAGTCATAAAACTAGACCAAACATGTTACCATCCTAAAATCAACATTTCGGATCTGCGGGCGTAGTCCATTCAACCATCTATCCTATGGATCAAAAAATAACTATAGAAGTCCATAATAAGGCTCTCGGAGCCACCAAAAATAGCAATATCATATATAAGGCACCAAAATGAGTCACGAACTATGTCAATCACCCCCACACTTAAAAAATATCATAATACAACTGTAAGAAGGGATAAAATAGTCAAATGATACGAAACTCATATTTCATCAAATTTTCAAGTCGTTACATAATATGATCTAAAACCAAACTCATTATCTAACTGGACAAATTTTGGTTACAATTTGAATGTCTCATGCATTGGTAATCTAAATAGCATTATTCAAATGTGTATCACATAAAACTCGACAAATGTGAATAAAATAAGGTCATAAAGATGTCATCTTTCTTGTAAAAAAAATCAACAGTAATGAAGCCTTAGATCCAGCAAACATGTCAATTATCAACCTTTAGGGGTCGTTTGGTATGCGGTATAAGAAATCTAGCTAACGTAGAGCTTGATCTAACACTCTCCACACTATAAGAAGAATGAAGAATCAAACTTAAATTATACTTTTTTTAATATTTATACCAATAAGTTAAAAAAGAGATAATCATTTCTGGGTTGAGTAACCATGTGCAATCGTAAAAAGTAAAATGGTGTAAAGATCATAAAATTGGTTAAAAAATAAAACTCTAATAGACAACATACTCAAGCATATATCGATGGAAACAAATGGAGTTTTCAGATACATTTGAATTAGGCAAGCCTGTTAACTGGGTTGGGTTGGCTCAATTCGAAACCAGCCCGTCACTTGTAATCGGGTTGTGGGCCGATCAAGATTTGGGCCAGGTTTAACGAGCCAGTCCGATTCCAGGCCCAATAGTAATGTTTTTAGAAACAACCTGGGACAGGCCCAATAAACCTAACCCGGTCAAACCCAGTCGAAAATCCGAGCAAAACCGGTTAAAACTTAAAAAAAAAGTAAATGTTTTTCTCCAACATACACTATATATACCCACCTATATACATTTTAAATATGTTAAACAATATAGACACAATATATATACACTATATATATAGTATATACTATATTAGAATTTAAAAAATGTATACACATATTCACAATTACACATGTAATCATGTATATGACTATACGTTAGTTAAATGTATATACTACTTTAAATAAAACATATACTGCAAGATATATACTACAATATATATATACTAGTTTATAAAACATATATACCTTAAATATATACTACTTTAGAATCTATAGAAAATATGTACACATATTTACGTACCATTCAATATATGTACTATTTTAAATAAAACATATACTACAAGATGCATACTAATTTATAAAACATATACAAATGTATACATTAAATATATACTACTTTAGAGTCTATATTCTATATATACACATATATATGTACCATTCAATATATATACTACTTTAAATAAAACATATACTACAAGATATATACTAATTTATATATACTACAATATATACACACACTATATATATAGTTATATACTAATTTATAAAACATATACACATGTATACGCTAAATAGATACTACTTTAGAGTCTATATTCTAAATATTCACAGATATACGTACCGTTCCATATATGTACTACTTTAAATAAAACGTATACTACAAGATATATACTGATTAATATATACACATACTATATATAGAGTTATATACTAATTTAAAAAACATATACACGTGTATACGTTAAATATATACTACTTTAGAGTCTATATTCTATATATTAACATATATACGTACCATTCAATATATGTACTACTTTAAATAAAACATATACTACAAGATATATACTACAATATATATACTAATTTATAAAACATATACACAAGTGTACCTTAAATATATACTACTTTAGAGTCTATATATGCACATATATACGTACCATTCAATATATGTACTACTTTAAATAAAAAATGTACTTCAAGATATATATTACAATATATATACTAATTTATAAAACATATACACATGTATTCCTTAAATATATACTACTTTAGAGTATATACTCTATATATACACATATATACGTACCATTTAATATATGTACTACTTTAAATAAAACATATACTACAAGATATATACTAATTTATATATACTACAATATATACACACACTATATATTGTAACGCCCCGAAAATGGGTCCCGGAGCATCACACGGTGCTTGAGGCTACAAGTAGCCCCAAGCTAACCCTTTGAGTTATTTTTATTCAATTCAACACAAATCAACGGGGTTTCCATAAATAACCCTCAAATATCAACAGAGTAATCATCATCTAAATATAAAAGAATTTCAGAAAGATAACCAAATACGACTTATTAGTCAACTCCCAACATCTATACTAGTCAGACAAGCCTCTAAGAAAATCAATAAAACCTGCGAGCCATTGAGACATGCCCCAACTAACTCATACTCAGTTATCAAATGTAAACAATTCCGTGAAACCAACATCAGACATCACGTCCTCGGAACATGAGGACTCACCACAACAGAGGATGTAGAATAGTGTGTCTGAAAAATCACTATCAAACTTGGAACTGAGTACCTGAACCTACATTCCGAGAAAATACAGCCCACATCCAAAGATGTGGGTCAGTACCATGGAAAGAAACCGAGTATATGGGGGTGTATGCAGTTGTATAAACATCATCATCATAAATATTTATAAGAAATATGCAGGATGTTTGAAAGACTCACATAAGAAAATCATCATAATCATGAGAGGATGAAATAAGTATAATAACACATGTGAGGCATCATATAATTTGTCAATCACTTTCAGTTCATCAAGAATATCAATTCTCATAATGTAAATATCATTTAAATCTTTCGAAAGAATAACTTTCACAATTCCACTTTCAAATCACTTCACCATTCACCATAGACACAAGGAAACACACACACACTGGGAGATCCTATAACCGACATAAACCATGTGAGCTACATGGAGTCCAACGTACAACCCACATTGGGGAGAGCCGTCATATTCTTGCCATCGGAGTAGGACTATAGATATCAAATCCACACAAACTAGTGATCACTA
>NC_061117.1:184363375-184379022 GCF_002878395.1 Capsicum annuum | reverse complement strand
GTTGTGGATTTCTTTCACACTCGAGTTCAAAACAACTCCATTAAGATCAAAAGGTCAAATCATTCAAAATATCTCAAATATTCAACATCAACGTGCTTATAACACACACTTTCTCAAAAAAATACGATTTCCAATGGGGATTCACGACCAAAATATCAAAATCATGATAAATATCGTTCAAGATTCATGCTTTATATCACCACACATGTAAATTCATCTTTCAAAATCATAAACATCAAGATTTCATAATAATCATCATAAGATATGGGTTCATGCTTCAAATTCATAAAAAAAAATCAAATAAAAATCATGCCTTTGTAAAGAAAATTACTTTTGGGCACAAGAACGAAAGAGAGTTCTTGTTTGAAAACCCCACATACCTTGATGATGAACTTTAGATCGATACTTGTTTTTGAGATGTTAATCGTGCCTTTGAATGATGGTTCTTGGAGTTCTTGAGCTAGGAACTTAGAATCTTGAATAAATTTGCAGAATTAATGGTGAACTTTGGAGGTTCTTGAAGTTAGATGTAGGAGCTTAGGATTTTCTTTTTGAGGGAATTTGATGAAATATAACATATAATGCTTCTAATAGGCTTTGATATAGGGTTTGGACAAATTTTGGGTGAGGGAGGATGACCAAAACGCCCCTAAAAATCAAATAATTCTTGAATCTATCCTTTGGTGGACTGTTTTGATAGTCTGAAGTAGATCAACCATAACATTTTACTCTGATATCCAAATTGGACAAAACCAATATCATTAGAAAGAGGATTATCATATCTTTCCATTGATATATAGTATCTCACCCAGATAATTGTGTACAAGGAGTTATGATCGTTTGAATTTAACCCAAAAATTCACTTTTGATAGGCTGGAGTAGATCGACCATAACTTTTTTCCCCGATAGACAAATTGGATAAAACCAATTTCATCGGAAAGAGGACTCGCAGAGCTTTCCGTTGATATATAGCAGATCACCCAAACCATTATTTACAAGGATTTATGATCGTTTAAAGTTGGATCAAAAATACGTCAGCCCTCAGTACTTTTTCCTGCACGTTTTACTGTTCAAAACTATTCACAGTTCGATCGGAATGTTCATAACTCGTCGCTCGGGTGTCCGTTTTGGATGATCCACATATAGTTGGAAAGATTATTTGATACTCTACATAATGGTGGGTCATAATCTAAGATATTTCGCATGAAAAATTTATAATTCATTCTAGAAGATAGAACCCAACATGTTTACGCACAAAATTTCAATAAAAAATTTCCCGGGGTATTACATATATATAGTTATATACTAATTTATAAAACATATACACATGTATAGGTTAAATATATACTTTTAAAGTCTATATTGTATATATACACATATATATGTACCATTCAATATATGTACTACTTTAAATAAAATTTATACTACTAGATATATACTAATTTATATATACTACAATATATAAACACACTATATATATATAGTTATATACTAATTTATAAAACATATACACATGTATACGTTAAATATATACTCTTTTAGAGTCTATAGAAAATATATACACATATATACATACCATTCAATTTATGTAATACTCTAAAAAAAACATACTACAAGATATATTTCAAAATCCAAATTTAAAAAAAAAAAAAAAAATGTATCCGAACCGGGCCGATTAATCGACGGGCCTGGATCGGTTTTGGTCCGGGCCGGATTAACCGGGTCCAATTTTAAAATTGGCCCAGCCCGGGACCCGGGACCTTATAGCCCGTGGGCTGATCGGGCCGGGTTAAACCGGGCTGAGTTGTTTAAGTGGGCCGATTTGGGCCGGGTCAAATCAGCTCGATTGACACCCTTAGAATTAGCAAAACTGAAGGTTCAACTCAATGTAAAATTATTTTTTTAACATTTTAAACATTCACTGGTAAACTGACAAAAAGAGGTACACATATATAGACTTACAAACACTAACTCAACCAACTAAAAGGAAGAAAAATAAATAAAAACTTATTTAAACAAGTTACCCGCACCAATAATCCTAAAAATGCTTCAAGAACAGAATCAACTATGTCAACTGTACCAAATTAGCTTGGAATCAGCTAAACTATTCCAACAAATTCACCCCAATAGTCCATCAAATCAATCTCAAACTATATAAAATATAACCTTCACTAAAAGCACCATTCAAAATATAAAAGCAAAATAACCTGTTAAACTTAAAGAGCTACAAATTGCATAAAACGTTAAGATACAATTCAATTAGCAAAATTAAAGTAGCATATGGTTACATTAAAAACATTAAAAATTTTATTTCGAAGTATACATACGATAAACTCATTGAAGAATACTTGTTGTGTATGAGAGGACACTTGACTCCATGTATGATAGAAACCATCATAAAGTTTCGGAATTCCTGTTCAGATTACATTTGCAGCAGGTCTAGAAGGATAATGAAGTTGATAACTAATTTTTTTTAAAATAGTTAATTCAACAAACATAAAATTATATACAAATTAGAATATAATAAAAAAATAAGTTTACCCTTCTCCATCAGCTATAATTGCACACCCTCGGTAGCTAATCTAATTCTTCAAGTGGTGAAATATCTGGATCGTAAACATAGGATAGAGTCAAAGAAGGACTAGGAGATACTTCAAAATTGCACATCTCAGAGTTGCTCGCTCTTATATTTAACTTAGAAAGTTGTGGACTGACTAATTGAGTGGCCTTTGACAATGTAGTATTCGAAGATGGACGTTTATCCATGAAAGCAAAATAAGATGAATATGTGTCATGTGTACATATAAGATATGAAGGCATTGAGGAACTGACTGGGGGTGACATATTACAAAAAGAGATAGAAGATGACATTTCGTAGTCCTGGAGAGACATCGAGCTAAATCCTGGGGGAGGCATTGAGCTATAACCTTGGGAAAGCATTGAGCTATAGTCATGTGGAGGCGTATCATAGGAATGCAAAAATGGTGATGAACCTTGTAGTGGTGGATACAAGGGTGGAATTAAAGAATGAGATAGACTCGATCTAAATGTGATTTGTTTCAATTTACTCTTAGTAGTACTCTTCCCATGAGAACTACTACTCCATCATTGCTCATTATTATTACCTGATGCCATATGCATAATGGAACACTTGAACTACAAAAATATACAAATATATATGCATCACGGTCTGCTTGTTCACCCTTCTAACAGTATTCAATTTTGATTAAACATGAAATTTGTCATGTGAAAATATTGTTACTTCAAAGTTAAATAAAGAGTTTATACAACAACCTAGCACAAAAAGGGAATGAACATGTTAATCCTCCACGCTTATTTTATTTTCAACATGTAATTTTACCTCTTCACTTTTACTTGTTTCACTACTATCTTCTGAATCTTCCTCATAAGATGAATACTTATTATATGAAGAGTACCCATCATCAAGATATAGTTCTTCCTTCTCATTTTCTGTGAAAGTTTCTTCCTCGAGATCAATTTCTTCATATATGTGATCAGGATGCTCCAATTTATCCTCTAATTTTATATCCATTATTTCTTGAACACTAGAACTATCATTTTGGTATTCAATAGCTAAAGAATTCTTAACTTTAACATGACCCACAGACTTTATTTTAATAATCATCCACCAATTCAATTCATCCCAACGCAACTATAAAGAAGCATAATACACTTGTTTGATATTTTGCCCAATGATAAAAGGATCATAGCTTTCATATTGCCTTATATGCTTAACTTAAATAATTTTTTAATTTGGGTGTACCCTTCTATCAATTTTTGGTATTGGATAAAATCACTTACACCGAAAAAGTATCAACTTTTTGTATGGCCAATCAGAAAAATTTAGTTCTAAAATCTCTTAAAGTATACCATAATAATCAGTATCTCCATCCTTATTGCTACTGTCTCCTTTAACTCACACCCTACTATTATTGATTTTATAATATTTTGAGCTTTCTTTAGTAGAGAACTTAAAACCATTGACATTGTACTTATTCATTGTTTTGATTCAAGGGCTTGGATCCCAAGCTATAGCTTTCAAAATTGGTTGGTCATATTATTATTTTGATCATTGGCCTATATAGTGGTAAGAAGAATTAGAAAGATAGAAATATTTATAATTAATAAATAAATAAAATATATTTATTTTTTATAAGTTAACACTTACAGAAGATTTAGACCACTCGCTAAAATGAGAATAAACAGCATCATAGCCATATAAACTCAGAAAACAACTGTAAAACATATTTAACATTTACCAACGAAATTAGTATGAATTATTTTGACTAACTCAACAATATAATTCGAAACATACTTATAATACAATTGAACTTCCGCACAACTCAACAACACATGAAAGAATCTCCGTATGCTAGTTTTAGAACTCTTACCTGATTGATTGAATATGGATATTGGGGGGCAAAAGATCATTCTTATCTGCATTATATCGAATTATTCAATTTCTCAAACACGACACGTGTTTCTCAAAATAATAAAAAAAAAGGGAGAGATTTTCACAACGAGATAGGCCTCACATATAGATCCCTCAATTATGTTCTTTTGTGTATAGACTATTTACACTTGCCAATTTTTCTAAGAAACATCAAGTTATCTGAGAACTAAATTAAAATAATGATTAAACATTCAAAAATTAAATAGTTTATATAAATAATGATTAAACATTCAAAAATTAAATAAACTATTTGTAGTCTATACCTCTCCAAGGGTGGATCCATCGACCCTTGAACTAGAGTTTCAAGTAGTGCCTCATCTACAAGGTGGATTGGAAGATGTTTCACCACATCAAGAAAATCACATGAAAAAACTTTCTCCAACTTACACAAAGTTACCAAAAAAAATTTTCTTTATCAAAAGTAGAGCATCTTTCTTCAATGTATTTGAACATAACTCTTTGAAGAACAAACTTATCTTGTGATTGTTTTTCATATTTTTTAGGTAGGACACTAAATGCAATAGAAACTAAAGTATCCATGAAATACGATCGTGACTTTTCATACTCACCAATTTTTCTTCTACCACATCTACATGCTTGCTAAAATTAGATGTGTATGCCTCAAACATCCTCAAACTTTTTATCCACACACAAAATTATCATTTTTCCTCCAAAGTATATATATATTTGGCCTTTGTCTTAATGATATTATTACTATTATTTGATTTTTGCACGTGCAACTCTGTTCCCCTACAATATTCCTCTAAGTTTTTCTTAGCCTTTACGTATCTTTTGACTTATCCCGAACATCCATCACTGTTCTTTCAATATACATGATGTTAAGATTATGTTGGAGGAAATGATGCTTCTAATAATATAACTCCCAAAATATACTATATTTTGTCCAATTATGTTCAACACTATATCAATCTATTCTACAAGGGTGGCATTTCTATCATCTAAGGCAAGTTTCTAACTCTCTCTCAAATTATCTCCCCTAACAATATTGGTGGTGATAAATCATGTTCAATTTTATTCTTCCTAAATGCATTTTAAAAATTTCTAAGCTCATGATCAACTGGTAAGAACCACCGGTGAAAATGAAATCATGAATTCTTATGTTCGTTTTTTAAAATAAACGGCTTAGTATTTTTTATACAACACGGACAACCTAACTTGCCAGCTTTCATTCATTCTTACAATATTCTATAGGCAAAAAAAAATCATTAATAGTACACCTAAGAACAACATGCAAGTTAAAGTTTTATTTGGTTAATATGTCATATGTTAGAACACCTTCATGCTACAAAATTTGTAGCTCATGAATCAAAGGCTACAAATATATATCAATCAAACTTTTTAGATTATGTGGACTAGGAAATAATGCAAGTTAGATACAAATGTGGACTTGTCATACACATCTCAGGTGAAAGATTATACGATGTGACAAAGATTGATCTACATAACTATGGTGCAGCTGAGACAAAAAATGGTGTAAATTGAGCACACAAACTCAATCGAACATTCTTTGATTCATTAGAAAGATATGGAAATGCTCTATCAAAATATTTTCATACTTCTTCATCTGATGAATAACACAAAACACCAGGCGACCTTCTATTCTCATAGTGTCATCTCATACGGGAAGCGAAACTCATTGATGCATAGAACCTCTTTAACCTTGGTATAAGAGGTAAATAATCCATCGTCTTGTTGTAGTTTTGTTCTCATTGACAATCTGTTTAATATAAGATACTCCACAAAATTTATAATTCTCTAAGTTTGCATTATCCTTATAATAATACATGCAATGTTTTTCACAACAATCAATTTTCACATAGAAAAGACCTAATTTGAAATCAATGTTTTGACTTTATAGTAATTATCGGGTAAGTCTAAATTTGAATTTAGTTCATTCATAAGCTCAATCACAAACTCCACGCCAACTTAAGTAATATTAGCATCTGATTTAATACTTAGCAGTCTGACTGCAACAGATAACTCAGAGTGAAACATGCCTTCACAAAATGGTCGACTAGCAGATTCTAACTGTGCATAAAATTATTATGCCTCTTTATTGGTATGTTGATCGACATTTCATTGGTTTTCACTTTCATCGTCCATTCCAAAAGCATCCATAACCATTTCATGTAATCTAAGATCTCAACTACTTTCACCAACAACAAAAATATGACTGTGACTATTACCGATAGTACCCTCAATTTCGTCATGGCTAGTCCAAACATATCATTTTTTCATAAAACCCTTACTCTAAAGATTAGCCTTAACATCTATGAGTTTTAACCACCTTTTATACTTACTATCCATAAGGGGAGACCGAATTGTCCCAGCTGATTGACAACACAAATTTGTTTGTTTAAAAAATTTACTAACACCTTTTTAAATTCCTTCCACAACAATCGCCTATCAGGGAAACTTCTATCATACATCCATTTACAATGTTCATTTTTCATCTATATGTAAAAATAATAATGAGTAAATATTTAATAATCAGGACATGTTACAACTTAGCACAATAACACAAGTTTGAATTTCTGTATTTACTTAGTAAAAATAATTATTCTGTATTTACTGAATAATTAGAACATATTGCAATTTTGCGCAAAAATACATGTTTGAACTTCTGTATTTACTTAGTAAAAACAAATGATTTGAACTTAGCACATTGATGTGAGGCTAAAATTGCATATATTTAGTCACTATTTGATTCACATTTAGTATTTTTATTTATCCTTTTTGTGCATTGATTTTATGAATTATGCATAATATTATATTTTTATTTATAGCATTAAATTAGTATAAAAATGAAGAAATTTCTAGTAAAAATGAATTTAAATTGAGAAGGTTACATAAGAAAATCAAGCAGGCAGCTTAATGGATTAAAGTTATTAAAATAATGTATTTTCAAATTGAATTGAAAAAGGAAACATACTTCACGACATTAATGCTTAGACGCCCACTGTTCGAAGCAATTCAGTCCAAATTGGACTGAATTTTTATTTTTCGATCTATTTTGAATTCGATTATTTTATTTTGAAGTTTTCTTACACCTATAAATATTTCAAAAAAATAGTTTTTGTGTAACTTTTGATAACTTTTGATAATTATTAGAATATTGAAACTTTGAAGAAGTAACTTGCAAACTTTTTATTTAAAAAAAGCTTGGAGCCACCGTGGAGGTCAAAGAAAAATGATTTATTCTTTTCTTCTCTATCTATATTAATTTTTCTTTGAGAATTCAAGATTTTGAATTTACTCTACTCAATTTATAAGTTCATCATTATGATTTTGTCTATGATTTCTAATTGTGATTTTCAAGCCATAAGTAGCTAAATCCCACAACTAGGATTGTGGGAATTATGATGAACTAACAAAATGAGTTAAGTGCAAAGTCATTCTAGACTAATGTGCTTGCATGTGTTGGTATTTCCTTCAATTTGATTGCGTTCTTGACAGTGGCAAAAGTTAGGAACTTGCCAGTATCTAGACTTTCTCGAGAGAGAGGCAGAAATTGAAAAAAGAAGATAACAATAGAATTTTGAAGTTATCAGCCTTTATCTAAATAACTTGAGTTTTAACTGAAATAGTTAATCTGAGGTCACAGAACAAAGATGAGTAATGCGACACTCTGAGTCCGAGAGAAGATGAGTGAAATCCATGTAACCAAGTTTGAGAGACGGTTAGATAATACATATCTTGTTAGATTTTGCATGCAATGCATAGGAATAGATTGCTATCACGAACAACCTGTGTAGTAATGAAGTTATGGGAAACATGGTCCTAGTTTATCATTCTCATTAATTCTCTAACTATAAACTGATATTTGTTAACTTGTAATTCAAATTACAAACTGTTGACTTATTCCTTTATATCTCCCTTTCAAAAATAATCGCACTGACCTAGGTCCTAACCATATTCCTCGTGGAATTGATCTCAACATAGTTGGGTTCTATTTGTTTGACGGTCGTTTTATACTTCATTGAGAGGTGTAATTTGGACGACATCACATTCTGATTTATATTTACTTTAGAAAAAAATAGACTATTCAACTCATTAAATTATATACAAGTCGTTGTCATAAACAAACAAGGGACCAAAAAGTATTTATAAAAAACATCACTACAATTAAAAGATATAACAGCGTTTACATATTTGACAAGCAAAAAACAAGCCACCAGATACAATAAATGTGAACAGTTGCTAAAAAATCTAAAAAAATATATTATTTAGTAGATTGAATACAAAGAAAAAGACATATCTACGGTTAATAAAAAGTATCCAAAATAAAAGAAAAATTTATCGGAGTCCAAAGAGAATGTAGGGTGACCAACAACTGACCTTGGAAGCTTCGACAGTAGGGAGATTTAGAAAGAAAGATGAGAAATTAAAATGTCTACAGGATGAATGAAACACTAATTGTGAATGGACGCTAAGTTTAATGGAGGGTTTATTTAATAACATAGAATTTAACCCAAATTTTAATTGTGAAAAGTAAATGGGGGAAAATAATGGAGGGAATCGAACGGGGAAAAAACGACACTTTACAATGTTAGGGATCTAACAAGTCCTTACAATTTTATTTTTACTAAATGAAATAACTGTTACAATACTTTTAGTTGATAACATTTTTTAATTATATGTGAATCAGTCATTAACATTATTTAATGAAATAATTATTAAGAATGCCACTAAATTGAATTGATTTTTCACTGATATTCTAAGATGTAATTTTTTTGGAAAAAATACATAGAGTAGCATATCTGAGTATTAAATTACAAAAAATAGCAACACTTATATCAAATTATACTGTGTAGCATCTGTAGCATTATTTTAATATGGTCCCCTATTTTTCCCACCTAAGAGAAGTTGCCGTGCATATTTTCCCCTTTTCATGTCATTATTCTTCTCTTTCCTTAATTTGAAATATTTTTTTCTTTTTTTGTCATTAACAATCACTTCCCGCTTCAATTTTTTTTCTTTTTGCACAATTTTAGCACCATCTGATAAGGATTATCTTCCTCTATTTCAGGTAACTCATTAATCACCCATTGCATGTTAGCGGTTTATCTTTTTTTTTTCAACTGTAATACATCTCAAAATCAGATTTTGAGGTTTTTATGCTTTAATGGCTGAACAAACACCAAAATCATGAACAAATAGTGGAATACGAAATATTAATTTGGTGTCTGATATGGACCATCTTTTAATCTTGAGTTGACTCAACAAGATTTAGTTAAAGTTGTTTCAAATCCTTTACAGTCAAAGAAATCTGGAAGATCGAAGGAGATTAGGTCAAAGTCTTGCAACAATCCGGTGACGATAACTGAAATTTTGAAAAAAAGGGTTGAAGAAAACTACTTCTCCAAAGGAACAAAGAATTAAAAAAATACGTGAAGAAAAGAAAAGCTAAAGAAATTGAAGAATTAAGTAAGGATGATGACGATGTTCAGAACTCTTTTGCTGATTATTCTGAAGAAGATAGTGAGGAAGAGGTATATTTTTGTTATAAATGTATTTTCTATTATTAACTGTTAAGTTTTGTTTTTCTCTAAGGAAAGATGTTATCAAAGTTGGGAGTTATATATATTTTTTTCAAATAGTTAATATGTATTTTATGTTATGATGATATTAGGAGGGCAAAATTCAGTAGAAAGCTGATTTGTGAAGATATATTGTTATGTTAACTACTCATGAAGAGTCTTTTGGCTATATATATTTTTAGTATACTTGATATGTATTTTTCAGTATTGGTTGCATTTTTGGTCTAATCAAAATACATATTCATGTTATATGTATTTTGTTTGCTGATTTGAATTTTTTTTTACAGTTTAAGAAGTTGTATTTTTACTTTGTATAGGTGATGCGTGAAGAAATATTCATTGTCAGAAAACTTTCAAGATTTGCACCACATATGTGCTCGTACAGTGATAATGATATTGATGGAAGCATACGCTCCATATTACACAAGTAACAGTATAAAACGTTTTGCGACAATATTATTTTTGGTTATTTCATGAAGAAAAAGCACTGTGTAGTTCAAGCACAGTTGTGCAGATATGTTATGACGCTCAAGGTTAAGGGTAGTTCTTCTTTTGGGATAGTCATTCAAGCTAATGGCACCTCTTTTAATTTTACTCCTAGGAAATTTGTCATCGTTACTGGATTGAATTGTGTGTCTAATAGGTACGACTTTGTATTTGACCAGGGTGTACCAAACAGGATTTTTGAGAAGTATTTCAATGGTGCAGAATTTATACAGAAAAGGCAACTATTTCTAGCATTCACGAAGAAAGTTTGGGGGGAGAACAATGACAAGGATGCTGAGAAGTTTGCAATTCTGTATTTTCTGCATTTTTTTGTGTTATCTAATGTCGATACTGTCTCATATCCCGACTACATTTTGATTTGGTATATAGTGGAATATATAAGGATTTTTCATAGGGTACTTTATCATTTAAGTATCTGGCGAGAAGTTTGACCAACAGGTTGAAGATGGTGGTAAATTTTATTTGATTCGGGGAATGCCACTGGCTATTCAAGTGTGACTTTACGAGTGTTGTTCAAATGTTCTACGGAAGATTGCATCGAAGGTTGATAATCAGATTCACCGATTATTAAATTGGAAGACAAATGTACCTCAACCACGTTTTGAGTATTTGATGGATGCTATGTTTAATGATGATGGCAAGGTTTGTTGTTAATAAATACATATGTATTAATATGTATTTTATATAGTATACATATATACATTTTCATTTATAATTTTTTAACAGATTCTTTAATATAGTTTATCTATATTTTTAGGTTGTATTTAAGAACATAGAGCCAACTCAGACGGAATTGGCAAAGTTTCAAATACCACAGAAGGATGTAATTGAAGATGAACATTTAGTTTATTCGAATGATGACTTTCAGGATCCACCATCAAAATAGATCAATGAACATTCAAAAAAGAAACAAAAGAATGATTCATCAACCCCAGCAGTGAATAAACCGTCAAGGAAAAAGCCAGCCAATATTGTTGACGAGCATACCCAAAAGAGGACACCAGCTTCTCGCGCTGCAAAGGTTGCTAGTATAAAGACACCAGTTTTCAAGTCAATTCAAACATGACAGGCAACGTCTTCAAAAATAAAGAAAGTGAAGCAAAAAGTAAGGGCTATTTTTCCTCCGGTACAGTCAAAGCCAAAGAGTTTGATAGATGTAGAAGCCGTGTCAAAGCCAGATAGTCCTGTAGAGAAAGAAGCCTTTATTTCTAAGAATATTTTTGATGCATTCCGCAATGAGGTAAGTTATTTGCCAAATACTAATTTTACATTAAAAAAATAGTGTTTAATATTTTTGTATGAAAACTGGTTAGTCAAGAGTTTAAAGGAATTCGTAGATTAGTGAAAAAAATTTCAAAATGATGCTCAAAGCAATTGAACAAAGCAAGGTAAAATTTTTATTTATTGTTACATATGCTGAGTATTCAAAAATACATATGTAGAATATTCAAAAATACATATGCAATATATTCAAAAACACATATGCAGCGTATTCAAAAATACATATACAGTGTGTTTAGAAATACATATACAGTGTATTTAAAAATACATATGTATTTATGAGTATTTTGTTATAACAATATGTATTGTTATAAAAATACAAATATTATAATCTGTAAAATAATTTGTTTTTAGTTTTGTATATTATTATGTATTTTGTGAATGATGTTTATAGTAATATGTATTTTAAGTTGGTTGGTATATATATATTCAGTGATCTCAAGTATTAATAGTCTATTGAACTTATATTTGTAGCAACAATATGAAGATAAAGATTCTGAACTCTAACATATGAATTTTGCTGGTGCTGAAACATCACCACAATGATTCAGTCCGAATGTTGATCAGAATTTGGGTGAAAATCAGGATTTTACAAAGGTAAATAATAGCTAACATATGTTTTTTCATTTGAGTGCACATATGTAATTTTATTTTTTTAGCATTTATATGTTATTTTATATATAGACCTATATAAACATACACAACTGTATTTTTGTTTGATGTTGTTTTAATTTTTTTACTTGTTTGCAAAGGGTGCACTGATTTGCATCCAAATAAAACAAACATTAAAATTGATTCTCAACTTTTAATCCCTAATGAGCTTCTCCGAAGTATAAATTTGGATTATATACATTCTGAGAAGATTGCTCATCATGATGGTCGAGTATGTATAATGAATTAAACTTTGAGTTTATGTGATGCAACAATCCTAACAATCCAGAGGATAATTATCTATTTTTTTTATTTCTTTTGCAGATCATTAATGTTATAATGGATGGAACAAATTTGTCTGATTCACAGTTTACAATCCCAGATGAGTTGTTACCAAGTCTAAATACCTATCGGAGAGAAAGCATCACCACACATCCATTGAAAACCCACGAAGAAGAACCTACTGATGAACATTTGAATGATAAAAAGTCTGAGTCTATTGTTGAAGATCATTTCCAAGTATGTATAATGAACATATTTTTGATGTTATGAGAGTTGTTTTGGACAGAACAAACTAAATTTTTTTCCAATTTTTGAAGATAAACAAAGAGAACGTTGGATTGGTTCAAAATTTGAGCTGCATGTAGAGGTTGATCTTGATACGGAGGATCAAATTACAAAACCCCCTAAAATACAAGAACTAACCATCTATAACAAAGGGATGAACCAGTTTGGCCTGATTCACAAAATACAGTCTTTGATGAGATGTTTCCTAGTCTAAATGTCTACAGTAGTAAAAGCATCATTGTTCATCCCTCTTCTAATCGTGAAATTCAAACTCCCATTCAAAAGTCAAGGATTAGGCAACCATTAAAATTCAAGGAGTCACCATACACGATTAAGTTTGGTTCAGCAACCGGTAAGTACACTAAGTTATATATATATAGTTTTTAGTGTCATATGTTATGCAAATATATTTTTATTAATTACATTTTTGTATCCTGTAACTATATAGGGAGATCAGAAAGGCACATACGTATATTTCTCCAGAAACATCCATTTGTTTATCACCCGATTGATGGGATAGTGGGATACAAAGATTGTCAAGAAGTTCATGGATTGGATTTCTGTCGGCCTTCTAAAAGGTCATGCTAAAAGGTATTTCTTTTGAACTTTTTCAACATTTTTTGAAAAAATAATCCATTATGTTTCCTTGATTTAACATGTACTGATAAAAAATAACAGGAAGGGAAATATTGATCATCACAAAAAGGACAAATCAACCATTCCAATGATGCATTTCGGAGTTGAGACAGTTGAAGATAAAAACTGGTCCTACACAATGGGGTTCCCTGACCATTCATGGACAGACTCAATAAGTATATTATTTTGATAATTTTTCCTTTGCAGTTGTAACACTACTTAAAATACATATTATATTACCTGTAAATACATATGTAGGTACACATATGTATTTTTACTATGTTTTTTATTATTTTACAAATAATGTGTTAAAAATACATATATAACTTACTAATAGACATATGAATTTCAATCAAATCACATGCTGTTCAATATTTATTTTTCTTGCATTGCCTGTATATAAGTGTAGTTTACAAATGTAGTTATACATACGTAAATTGTAGTCATTAAACTAAAAAATGCATATGTATTTTATATTACATACACATGCTAATTTAGTATACAAAATTTTTGAATGTTCTAAGATTTGTGGTGTTAATTACTGCAGCAACCTGATGTTTGCTTCTACTACTTGAGCAAGAAGTCAAAGTATAACCCCAAAAGGTCTTACAAATTTAGCACAGTAGATTGCAACTTTAAGAACATAATTAGGTCTGTTCATGATGTTTATTATGTATATGATCCGAACCTTACGGTAGGAGAACAGGAGGCCCATCTTAATGAATATATCAATGGGTTCCGTATGCATGCTATTGTGAAATGGGATACAGTGGAAGACATTTATATTCCAGTCAATATGAACTAAAAACAAGATTAGGTGCTAAAAGTTTTATCTTACTCAGATAGATGCATATTCTCATATGATTCATATGAATCATCTGATCATTATTCGGTTGTTCTTGCTGAGATCGAGAAATCAGCTGAGATTATTGTAATACCCCGAGAATTCCAACCGATAGTAGAACCATACTTCAAGCTCATGAGAAATAAATTATAGTGTTTTGGTAGTTTTATGATCAAGTTAGAGATATATTAAGGCCTCGAATACGTCTTAACTATTAGACGAATCAAAACATCCCTTACCGATTAAATTCTTGAGAAGAATATTGACATAGTCAACTTCAAACGATTATATCTTCCATTCTACAAAGAATTTTTGAGATCATGACCCACAAAAAGATATATAATTGAATTACAGTTCCAAAGATATCAATTTTTTCAAAATCCAATATCGGAGTAAAAAGTTATGGTCATTTTACTGAGAGCTATCCGAGCTGCCCAGGAACGACGGGCAAGCTGACGAACTGTCAAGTCAGTGATAGACCATTGCTTTGGCCATCACAACTGAGGCATTAAGGTCATTTTCTAGTCCAAAACTGATGGCTGGAGTGATGGTCAGTCACCAGAGTGACGGTCCGTCACCCAGACCGTCAACTTTGTCAGAAACAGAGCTGAAACGACGTTTTAAAGGGATTTTTGGGTCTTTTTCCACCCTTTTTAACCCCTAATTACATCAACTCAAAGCACATAACTCCTCATTCATCCATATTATCAAAATAAGGGTTTCTTTCAAGATCAAAATCCAAGAACAAGATTCAAACCCTTCTTCAAGAAAACTCAAGAATCAAAACGTCACCATTCAAGAACCTTCAAGAAAAGTTAACCTCCTTCAAGATTCAAGATTTTGAGGTATGTAAAGTGTTGATTCATGGGTTTCTTCACCCGTGAAGCTCAAGAATCTCTTTTAAAATCCAAGATTGTGTATTTATGAATGTTCATGATTTAGTTGAATTGAAATTCATGTCCATGTTGTTGTGGGGATTTTGATTCATGTTTTAAATTACATGTTCCAATGATTGATCCTAGTGTGTGATGATTTACATAATATTAAGGATAAACCATTTAAATTGAAAATTTATAAATGCAACCATGATAATTAGATGCATTGATGATGGTATAACCAAAGTATG
>NC_061117.1:184331341-184360375 GCF_002878395.1 Capsicum annuum | reverse complement strand
TCCAGTTTTCAAGATACTCTCAGTTAAGCCATGCTCAGTAGAATTCAATTAGACTCATGACTCAGGAAAACTCAAAAATTCCAGTAGTCTCAGAAATCTCAATAACTCAATAATCTCAGTAGTATTTCGTCAGTCAATGGAACTTACTGAACCTAGTCCAGTTTAGTTCAGTTAATCATATTTCAGTGTCTATTTAAATGGGAGTAGAAATTAGAACCGAGTAAACCCAAGGATGAGGGCACACACTGTTAGTTGAGGGTGTGATCCTTAGAAGCAATCCTTGCATTACAGAACTATGTAGCCAGCATAGGTTGATACATCAATACTGGTAGATGAGGGTTGATGAGGTGGATTAACACTGTCAGATGAGGGTTCCACCATTCTCTTTTGGGGATACTGTCAGATGAGGGTCACCCTCAGCTTGTCCTTACCAGTGGCACGGTATTGACACCCTTCCAATTGGGGTTATAGATTAGATCCCAACTCAGCTATAATAGCTTATTTGGGGTATATTGGTTAGATGACTACTTTCCACAGTTACATTCTCAGTCTCAATAATAAAACTCAGATAGTTCTACAGAATTCAGGACTGTCAGATACAGTCACCCAGTTTAGTACGAAACTCAGTTAGTTCCATCAGAAATAGGACTGTCAGACACAGTCATTCAGATAATAGTATATCAAATATACAAAACTTATGTTATCAGTATTCAGATTCAGTGATGTCATGATCTCAGTCGCAGTTCACGCATTCATGCATGTATTCTCACGTTCATATTATTCAGTCTGTTAGTATTGTTCATGCATATAAACCCCTTACATTCAGTCTACCTCACTTGCATACCAGTATATTCAATTGTACTGACACATTTGCGCTATGGTGTTTTATACCATACGTTCAGAAGCGCAAGTTCCAAAGCATCCTTAGTAGATCAGCTGTTCAGCAGACAGACTAGTCGTGAGTCCTCATCATTCGAGGATGTTATTATTTGACTATTTCATTCTTTCAGTACTTAGTTTATTTTAGTAGTTGGAGTTAGTTGTGGATATGTCTCATCAACTCCTTATTCAGACAGTTTACAGACTTTCAGACTAGCATGTTCAGACAGTTATTTCAGTTATTTTGGTATTGATATACCATATCTCAAGATGTTATATTTTATCAGATTTTTGAACCTTATGGCCTTTCAGCCTTGTATTCCGTATTTATACAGTATGTTATACAGTGCTCAATTACAGATATCAGTCATGGGTTACATTGTGATCCTTCGGGGTCATGAGCACCGTGTGGCATTCTGGGTATAAGATTCGGGGCGTTACAATTATCTCTTTGTGTCTCCAAGCATGTGATTTATATGATAAGAAAGGAATTGATCTTCAAAAGCATCTAAGATACAAAAACAAAGGCTCATCAGATATGTTTGATGTGTTATTTGAAAAAAAATTACCTCAACAACCGAGTGGAATCTTGTAAGTATTTTAATATACATATACCAAAATTGTATGTTTGTACACAATATATTTTAGTTATTAATCAATTTTTTTGTAGGGATTGTGGTCTCTATATGGTTACATATGCAGAGTGTCTTTCTTACGGTCACAAAGTTCTTTCGACTGAGTTCGACCCTAATGCACTCCGTACAAGATATGCTGCACTTTTGTGGGACTATGGGATCCAAAAATAAGAAGCAAATGATCATAGTGACATCGAAGCACCCTTGAGGCCTGCAAGGCAAAGTAGAATAACTAGTGTCACTGAAATTTTTGATGTATGATGGTTGACGGATTTATTACTTTGTATAGTTGAGAAACTGGTGTATGGATGTAGGTTCTGATTGTACAAACTAATTTTTATGTTTTGAAGTGGTTCTAATTGTAGGTTATAATATTACTTATTTTGAACTGAATGAAATTAATTCAGTTTTGCAATGGGTCTAATTTTGGTTTTGAATTAAAGATTAATTTGAGTATTTTATGTAGTTCTAACTTTTACTGTGAGATTTAGTTAAAAAATTTATATGCAGTGTTCATATTTTGCTTAAAAATACATATGCAGTATACATCAAATATATTTAGCCTAAAAATACATATGCAATGTTAAAATTAAGAATTTCAAAAATACATCTGGAGAATATGTAATATGTATTTTAATGTGTGTTCATTTATTATCAATATAAATGAGTATTTGAATTAAATATAAATTTGAGTATTTCATGCAGTTTTACTTTTTACTGCGAGATTTAGTTACAAAATACATATGCAGTGTTTATTTTTTGCTTAAAAATACATATGCATTATACATCAAATGTATTTAGCCTAAAAATACATATGCAGTATTAAGATTAAGCAATTTCAAAAATACATCTGGAGCATACCTAATATGTATTTTAATAGGTGTTCATTTATTATCAATATAAATGAGTATTTGAATTAAAGATAAATTTGAGTATTTCGTGCAGTTTTACATTTTATTGCTAGATTTAGTTACAAAATACATATTCAGTGTTCATATTTTGCTTAAAAATACATATGCATTATACATCAAATGTATTTATCCTAAAAATACATATGCAGTGTTAAGATTAAGCATTTCAAAAATACATCTGGAGCATACCTAATATGTATTTTAATATACGTTCATTTATTATCAAAATCAATTTGAGCTAAAACAACTTTTCAAAATACATTTGATGTAAATCAAACTTTAGAATTTTCATTTGAATTAAAGATTAAGATTAAGCATTTCAAATATATATATGCAGAATATGTCATATGTATTTAAATCTTTGATCATTTATGACCAATACATGTTTGGTTAATCAAAGTTACTAACTTTGCCCTAAACTACATATACAATTTTAAAAATACATATGAACTCTAGCTTCAAAATACATATGCAATGTTCAGATTTTGCAACATATACATATGCAGTATTCAGATCTAACTGTGTTAAGTTATCAAATGATGCTTTAATGTATTAACCCAAAAAAAAATAGTTCATTATTATAAAAAATGAAAAAGAAAGTTTTAAGAAATAATACAGAAGAACAAATGTATCATTTGCGATATTTTCTACAAGAATGCCTATTGTGACCCTTAGCTCCACAACCACCGCATGAATTGATGTTCTTTTTACAAACATATTCCTGTCTGATTTTTCACGATCCTTTTTTGTAGGTCTTCCTAGAGGTCGTTTGAAATTCAGAGGCAGTACTATTTCACTAAGTACGTTATCTGAAATTATCCAGTCATCTTAGTCTAGTAACAGATAGATTGGAACATCATATGTCTTCAACATTGTTTTTGGTTTAAACAAATCACAATAATATGGCCCCTTCTGAAAATTCTTGTTGTCCAACACCGCACAAGCATGTGCACATGTATCTCATCGAGTTGAAATGCATTACATGAGCACTTTTTTTTCTTGAGATAAACAATGTAGTGCTTTTGTTTGTCGTGTACTGTATACATATATTCTGTGGCTGGTATAAGCTGATATCAAAAGAAAAAGTTAAATGCACTGGTACAAAAAGATCCAATCCATATTCTATGATATGTTGTAACCACACCAGCATTTTGCAATAAAAATACATATGCAGAGTACATCATTTTTACTGAGCATCTAAATACATATGCAGTGTTAAGAAGTTTCAATACAAAAAATACATATGCAGAATACATAATATGTTTTTTAATATTCATATATTTATGTTGTATATATTTTCATTAATTTTGGACTGCGTACATCTTACCCCCCCCCCCCCAGACCCCACTAGGTGGGAATACACTGGGTTTGTTGTTGTTGTTGTTGGTATATTTTCATTAATTTAGAACTGAATGAAAGGTATTTTCTTGCTTATGTTTTCATAATTATAAATTCCACAAATCTAAAAGGTCATACCATCATACAACTACACAAAGCCTAGTTCTCTTTGAGTATGTCGTTAAACTTTTCAATGAGTGTTATGAAGGTATATGAAGCCTCCTACCTATTTTCGCAATTTCATTTTGCAAACAGCAATCGAACTTCCTCAAAAAAATTATAAATTGGCAGTTCTCTAGCTGATACAAGTACTTCATTTATTGACTCCGCAATGTTTGAAGTCAAAGTCCATCCTCGGTGAACTGTTGCATAGGACCTAGCCCATTTTTCATAACCAACCAATTCCAAATATTTCTTCACCCTAATATCAACTGCCTCAACCTTTTCCATTAACATGTGGAATTCTGACTTAGAATATGCTTTGGCCATTGTATAAAAGATCTCCGATAATGTATCGTGTGACTTTCTGTAAAGTTTTTTCACTTTCCTCCATAGATGCCACATACGTACATAATGTGGAACATTTTTGTACACATCACCAACAGCCTTTATGATGCTTGGATTTTGATCAGATACAACACGCATGTTTTGTCTTTCCTCGTACACTTCCTTTAGATTCTCAAAGAACCAAGTTCAAGATGCATCATTTTTAGAATCAAGCACACCATATGTCAAAAGGAATATATGACCTGTATATATAAAAATATTTTGCGCAGTCAAATATAAATACATGTAGTAACTACATATGTATTTATTAAAAATACAGGTCAATAAAACTGTATATTTTATCAAAGAAATGGTATCAATTATATATAATAAAATGTAGATGCACATCACAATCAAATATAATCAATTTTACATGTTTCAGTCATGAAACTTTGAAAATATATTTAATTTTATACAGATATGTATATATCAAGTACAGATATGTATTTAAGTGATATGCAGAAATACATATAAAAATACAACCATTTATACAATGTACGTATAAAATGTTACTAACCTGCTCAATTCATTGTACATGCGGTTACAAATGCCCCAGTATAAATTCCTCTCAGATAACTAACATCAAAAACTACGACAGGTCTACAATGATCGAATCCTTTAATGAATGCATGTAGAGTGATAAATACATACAAGAACTCAGTCTCATCCGTCTTCTCCATTCTTATATATGACTCAGGATAGGTAGTAGTCAATACATATAAGTATGATGGTAATTTTTCGTAAGATGCTGATGGCTTACCCCTCAACTCTTCTAACGCGCTTTCCTTGGCTCTCCAACATAAAGTGTATGTCAAATTCATACCAAACTCTTTCTTCATGTCATTTTTTATTTCGACGCACTGTATTTTCATTTGTGATTTTTGAATTTCTGTTTAACCATATCACCTATCAACATACTAGTAGCATGCACCTTTGGATAGATCTTGTCCTTCACCGAACAAGTATGTTGAGGTATGAATTTTCTTATTCTAAACATTCCAGAACCTCCCATGCTTGATGCACGCATTAAAAAAATCGAAGCTCCTTGATTTGGAAAACAATGTATAACTGCATCTAAAATAATTTAATACATTCAAAATACATATCCAAACTCATTTTAAACTTGATCTAAGTGATATAGAATGTACGTATGTTTTCTGACTTGACCTTTTTACTTTGCATTTAAAATTTCTCCCTTATTATATAATCCTTCATCACTGACTTTAAAAAAAATTCCATCAAGTAAACCTGATCATCCTCAATATGCTTGTGATGTAGGTCTGAGATAATCACCTCAACAGTATCCATCTCAAATACATCTACTGCTGGTGTATCTTCAGAAACCACCAAAGCTTCTTCATTAGATGTATTTATCACTTTTTGCAAGTTGTTACAGTCGGCTCTTCTGTCAGCAACACACACATATATATTTGACCTGTATTACTAGTGATTTGATATTCCACTGGAATACATTTTCTGGTTAACTTCACATTTAAGTGAGATGCCAAAACATCATGCAGCTCAATGAATGATATTGTTGTGCTCAACAATATAGCATCAGTGACGTAATCTTCATAGTTTTTTCATACGTCAACCTACCAGAATGCTTCACAAGAGCTGGTATGCTTCCCATTTCTAAGTGATTAAACTAAAAATAAACGAATATACATATTTGTCAAATGTCACTTGTTACAACATACACTTTTTAGTTTAATCGCAAACAAAGTTACATAGCCAACATCTACAATCCAAAAATACATTCACACAATATTTGTTTAAAGTAAAATACAGATACAACGAAAGTTTTCAGCCATAAAAAAATTTCAGAAATTTATGTTGAAGGTTACATACAATCAAATTCAAAACCACCAGAATCGCACACTACCAAAATATTTGTTCTATCACTTGATATGACCCAACAACACTAAAAAATAAATTTACAAAAATTTTGTTACATAAAACTTAGAACCAAATTAAATTATTTCAAGCTACATACAATGACAGTATGTGTTCAACGTCAAATACAACCAGATACAGAACCTCCAGATTCGAACACAACTGAACATATATAAAACATCTTTTCATATATGTTGTTATACTCTCAAATTCTGACAAGCAAAACTACAAAAAATTAGAATTTCATCAGCTTGGAAACCTGAGTTCGATCATTCCTTGTTCTACGAGTTCAAAAAATAATATAATAAACTTTAAAATCTAGATTTGTTTATAATATATTCATAATCGATTATATAACAACGTGAAAAATTTAAGCATCACAATTTGATCAACTGAAAAATCGATCAAAATAACAAAAAATGATCTATAAAAAAAATATACTCACAAAAAATAATAATTTAATACCTGAAACAACAATTGAGCAGAAATTTGTAACAGATACTTGAATTCTGAAGTTTTATCGAGAACAAGGTAATGTTGATTGTTGAACTTAACAAAACTGATTGTTCAAACTGATATTGAACACCAACAAATACAATTGAATTTTGATTGTTCAATTAGAGCAAAATTGAAGATCCAACTTAATTTGAATTGATTTTTTTTTTTGGAAGGATCACGTGTTATGAAAGGAAGGAAACTGTTTTTTGAATTTGAATAGGTTTGTTAGCATATAACGGAAAAGGCATGATTGAGGAGCTTTTAATGGGAAGGTAATCTTTAATAGTTAAATTTATGAAATTATTGTCATATTTAAATCAGTTAATTAAGTGCAGTAAAAACAATTGTATTTGTATTTTTATAGCAACGATTTGCAAAAATACGAAATACAACTTGATATATTATGTAATTATGAAAGTGTTGCCATGAAACTCATAATTAAGGGAATAAGCATGTTATTTCTGAATTTTGCCCAATTTTTTTAGGGATAACTACATATCTTAGCAAACAAAGACTCCTAATTATTCTATTTAGCTTAAGTTTCAATTAATTGCAATTCATAACCCCATCTTGCCTATTAATTATTCTTAATTACAATTCATAGTCTCTCTCATGTATTTTCTCTCCTTTTCTATTTTCTATTATTCTCCTTTTTTTTTCTTTTTCAGTTTTTTTCTTTTCCTTTTTGTTTTCTCTTTCTTTTTTTCTTTTTTCACTTTTTCTTTTTCGTTTTTTTTCTTTTTCATTTTCTCTTTTTTCTATTTCTCTCCTTCTTCTTTTTTGTATTTTTTCTCCTTCTTTTTTTTTCTTTTTATTTTATCTCCTTCTTTACATTTGTGTGAACTAGCAAACACAAATACAAGTGCGAACTATAAAATACAAATACAAGTATGAACTATAACATACAAATAGAAATGTGAACTATAAAATACAAATACAAATGTGAACTATAACACACAAATACAAGTGTGAACTATCATTTGTATTTTTTAATTATTGAAAAGGAACGATTGATTTTCTTACTAAGAATACTTGTTAGTATTTATTGATATGAGCTGTATATATTGATACAAATAAATACAATTCAAATTTTTATACAAATACATATTGTATTTGTATTTGTAAAATCATTTGTTTCATTTGTTTGTAATTTTATTGTATCAAGTGATATTTCTGTATTTACAAATATGAATTATAATTTTGCTATACAAATACGAAAAGGTACATTTGTATCAAATGATACATTACATATTTATATATTTTAGAATCAAGAAAATACAATCAATGCATTTACTTGTTTGTATACAAATACAAATGATAAATTGTACATAGTCATGACTAAATATAATATGAAATCCACTTACAAATACAAATACAAAATAATTCTTTAAAAATAAAAATATTGACGAAAATAGAATACAAATACAAGTATAATCTAAACATACAAATACAATAAAACCATAATATAAATATAATTCAATATATAATATGCAGTCAATTATAAAATACAAATACAAAACAGTTCTTTAAAATACAAGTGTGAATTATATAAAATATAAATGATGGTGCAAACTAACGAATACAAATACAAGTGCGAACTATAAAATACAAATACAAATGCGAACTATAAAATATAAATACAAATGCGAACTTTAAAATACAAACACAAATACAGTTGTATTAATGAATACAAAAATATAAATGACGGCGAGACTACAAATACGATAAATAATTGTGGTATTTACCTTATCATGCATGACTTGTGCTCGACTAATCACATTTTTCAAAAATACAAAAAATATAAAATAGAACAAAAAAAAATAAAGAAAATGAGTACAAAAAAGAAAAACAAATCAAATAAGAAAAGAAAAGAAGAAAGAGAAATAGAAGTTAGAGATTAAAGAAAGGAAAAAAAAACAAAAAGAAAGAAACGAAAAATAGAAAAAAAAGGAAAAATAGAAAAAGGAATAAGAAAAAAATGGGGAAAACACGAAAAAGAAAAAAATATAAAAAATAATGGTAGTGTTTTTGGTGAGACTAAATATGTAGTGTATTTATGTTTTTTATGAATACAGACCACCGAGGAAAAGTGAATACAACGGCTGAAAATTGAATACATCAGCTATAAATGGTAATTATGTAAAATGTGGCTATGGAAGAAGAATTTTATAACAAAGTGGCGCTATTTCTGAAAGATCCCCTTTTTTTTAATCATATTTATATTAAAATAATTACATAACATTACAGCTTATAGTATTTTTCTTATAGTTGTCTAACTTTTAAATTTTAAATTAAAAAATAAATTATTATAAACCAATTTAGCTATGATTTATCAAATTGACTCTTATAATGCGAAATATGATAAGTAAAAAGGAAATGAGTCAATATAAGTTGATCGATACTAATATTTCTTAAGTATGTCACTAATAAACTTCGTTTAATATAATCATCAATTTATGAATTAATCAACCAAATAACTTGTTAGGGAAATCACGAATACACTTTTACTTGTTGTAGTTATCAACACAGGTTAATCAATCAATAATATTTCTTAAAGATATCACTAATGCACTTTTACTTATTATGGTTATCAATTTATAAGTAAATCAATGAGTAACATAATGTAAAATAACATTAATTCGTTTTTGAATGTTTAGTTTTTTTTAAGCTTGCTTAAGTGGCTAAGGGGGTGGAGTTGGCTTTGACCCCTATCCTGTTTATTAGGATATGAACAAGTAGATATGGGCAAAGAGTCGAGCCAGCTTAGAGCTCTTCTTGGTTTGTATATATTTAGCTCAGCTCGACTTGAGTCACTTTGAGAAAAAGCTCAGTTCGACTCGACTTGATTTTTATTTAATTTTAGCTCAGCTCGCTCGATCAAGCTCGAATCAGTTGAGCTAGCTCAGCTCAGCTTGATTGACTCAATTTAAAAAATAATATCCGTTAAATATGCACAATTAGTAAGTACATAAGAAATTTAACTTAGAATATTATATTAAATTAATAGTTTAAAATTAATATTTATTCAAATGCAAGTAAATTATTACAAATATTTATTCAAATGTTAGCAAATTTTTAATCCCAATAAAATGTAAGTTAACCCTACTATTATCAAATCAGTTTAATTAATTTTTTAATTATTAAAGTCAAATCAAACCAAATATAATATATTTGTTTATATCATTCGTTGGTGCAATTATAAGTTTCAATTTAAAAATGTAAATTTTATTTATAGTGATGAGGATAACTAGCTCTAATTAGAAGCTTAGAGTAAAATTATTTTTATGTTAATTTTTCATTTGTATTATAACATAATTCCACAAATATTACGTATGATTTACTAAATCAATACCATACTATCTTATTATAATAATTTTATTTTATCATTTATTTACTTTTAACTTTCAAATTATATTAAACGTAACATCATTTAACCTTAATTTCTAAATTAAAATTGAAAAAATTTTATTGAATAGAAAAGAGATAGCTCAGTTTAGCTCGAGCTCGACTCTGGCTTAGTCAGAATGTAAAAGATTTCGTTGAGTTTGATTCGGGCTCAGCTCAACTCGATACTGTTTAAAGTTCAGTTACATTTTGCTCAAACTCGACTCGGCTCGATATATCCTCGACTTGCTCGACTGATGCCCAATCCTATGAACAAGTAAATAAAAAGAGAAGGACATAAAAATTACATTTATATACCATTATTATCATATGTATGTTAATCAATTAATAATACTTCTTAAAAATATTACTAATGCAATTCTACTTGTATAATTATAAAAATATAAGTTAATCAATCAATTATTACTTAATGATACGACTAATATGCTACTATATGTGATTATTAATTTATAAGTTAATTGTCAATAGTATTATTAAAAATGACATCAGTGTGTCTCAGTTAAATCGTTAACGCGTAAACTAATCAGTCCGTAATAGTAATCTTTTGTTAAGAATATCAAATATACACTTCTACTTATCATACTATTGACGAATGAGCTAACAGTCAATAATATTTTTTGAAGAATGTACTTTTATTTACAATTATCATCATGTATATGTTGATAAATCAATGATACTCTTTATAAATACGATTAATACACTTATACTTAGTATAGTTGTCAAAAAGTGTTAATATATCATTTGCCAATATTTTTAAATGATATAACTAATATACTTTCAGTTAGTATACTTGTCAATATATGTTACCTAGTAAATAATATTGCATAAAAATCACTAATTCGTTTTACTTAGTTTAACTATCGTACAAGTTGATAAATCAATATTATTTTTAAAATGATATTTCAAATACACTTCTATTTTACTATAATTATTGACATAATAAATTTTGTAGTGCATAGCTACTAGTATAATTATCAAGTTATAAGACGATCAATCAATAACATTTCATAAGAATATCATTAATCCACTTCTACTTACTATGATATCAACTGTAAACTAATCAATTACTAATAGCATTATGTATATCACTAATACACCTTTTTTTTACATTATCAAATTATATGCTAATAAATCATCAATTTTTATTAAGAATACCGCTAAAATATTCTACTTATTCTAACTATCTCTTTCTAAGCTATATATAAGGAACGTAATATAAAATTATGAAAAGAAAAAAAAACGTTTTAAAGCAATTATTGAGGGATCAATCAATTGATATTTGTGCTATTGTTTTTCTATAAATACATAATATAGTTATTTATTAAATACTCAATTTTTCATATTTAATTTAGTGAGAGAGTTCCTTCGCTGCATTAAGAAAAATTATAAAATAATAATATGTACCATATCGGGGGATTCCTTGGGTAACTTATATTTCATTTCCATTTATTATTTATATAAATACATCGTGGCTACCAACCAAAAAATAAATAATAATTATGTTTAAATTTTTTTGGTATATTAATTTATGTGTTATTATTTAACGCGAGAGAGTCCCTCGTTATAATAAATTTAATGTTAGCCTTTTATCATCATCATAATTTAGTGAGGGACATTCCTCTTTACCTTATTAAAAAAAACATATTTGACTTGCGTGAGGAACAATGTCGCAAAGTCCCTTGCAAAAGCGACATACAATTTGTCCCTCACTAGTTTCCCACCCGATGTCCTGCATTCGTATTGGAGTCCCGATTAATCTGGATCGCGCACTGAAGGGCCTATTCTGGAGGTGCCGCTTCCAACACAATTTTTTCTATACTCAAAGCTCGAACTCGAAACTTCTGATTAGTAGTCCCACCACAACCCACCTTGGTGCTAATAGCCAAGTTATTAGTAGTGAAATCATACCAAACTATACATATCACGCCAAACGACACCTAAGGTATAAATGAAGAGGACCAGTTTGTGAGGAGTCAGTGAGAGGCCCCGATCGAAAGAAATTTGTGGTGGAGTACCATAGGTATCTCTAATATACAGAGGTCATTGGTTCAATGCATAGGCCGTGACCCCATTAATATTACCCTATTTAAGGAAGTGAACTCCACTCATATTTCTCCCTTGCGAATACTATGGAAAGTGACAATTTGTAGTATGCTTATAATTGAGTGACAATTCGTTTTCAAGACAGATAATTGGATTTAGAAAAAAAAAAATGAAATTTGTTTCTTAATTATTATGTTAAATGATCGATCTAACTTTTCTATTTCGTTAATAATGTACAAACTTTAGTTGTTCATGACCTTCGCGTTATTCATTAGTAAATTCGGAGCTAAAAGGGACACTTTTTCAAATTTAGATGTCAAAACGGATAGTACTTTAATTTATGTTACAAAATGGATAGTTTGCCCATTTTTGGACAAACTACAACTAACGGTGTTTGTTAAATGTTTGGAGTAAAAAAATAGTTAATATGATTTGCCCAAAAATGGGCAAACTACATTTCAAACTTTTTTTGTAATGTGAATTGCCTAAAGAGATTCACTAAGAAATTCCTGAAAATATTCTTATATAGTGTACGTTTTGTCACTTCAATACAACGTTTTCACTTATAAATGTGTTGTTGTTAATTCGCTTCATTTTATCTCATTCATCTATCATATTATTCTACTAATATTAGCTCTTTTGGGCTTTGAAAATCCCTTCATAATTATGTCTCAACAATCCAAAATGTTTTTATTTTCAATTGAACCGGGTGTATGTAAATGCAATGAATATGGTAAAATGAAAACATCAAGAACTCAAAGAAATCATGGACATAAGTTTTGGAGCTGTGCGCGTTTGAAGGTAAAATTTTAAAATTGTTCAATTAAAAATAAATGTATGTTAACCTTGTACCTTATTTTATTGTTTTAGGAAAATGGTGGATGTGATTATTTTCGGTGGGTAGAAAGTATGTCAATAAATGAAACGAACACCATTTTGTCATGATTGAAAAGACCCATATTCGATGGTGATACTACAACTTCACAGAACACTATGAAGTTTGACATGCTATTTAATCTTAATGAAGTCATATAAGATAGAGATTTTCTTAGGACATTGCTAAAAGAATCCGAAGAAAAACAAAATCACTTGAAGGTTATGCTTAATGAAACTGAGCATGAAAATCACGTATTGAAAAGAAAATGGAATGAAGAACAAAAAAAAAAAATTATCGAAAGTTTTTATTTGTTATATCAATTTGTTGTTTGATTTGAAATTTTTTTACCGTTGATTAGTTATCAGGTAGTATATTTATGCAGCATATTTTTTTATTTTTTTTTTATGATTTTAGTAGTTCGAATCTGTCATGTAATATGTTTTTTCAATTTAAATTTGAATAAAATCGATTCCTATTTAGTAATTGTTGTTCATTTACTTCATCTTCATTTACAAGTTTTAATTTTTATAAATTATATTTTTTGTTAACAACAACACATTTATAAGTGAAAAAATTGTATTAAAGTAACAAAACATACATTATATAAGAATATTTTCAGGAATCTCTCAGTGAATCTTTTCGGACAATTCACATTACAAAAAAAGTTTATGAAATGTAGTTTACTCATTTTTGGACAAATCATACTAATAATTTTTTCACCCCAAAAGTTTAACAAATACCTTTACTTGTAATTTGTCAAAAAAATAAATAAATTATCTATTTCTTAATATAAATTAAAGTACTGTTTATTTTAACTCTTAACTCTGAATAAATGTGTAGTTCTTGACTCTCCCGTAGTTGTTAAGACAGAGAAAAAAACACGGAGGTACAATTTAGCTGTTTCCATTCATGTGCCACAGTGCCAACATAATTCCACATTTCCTCTTTACCTTTTTCCTACAAAATGGCAAAAATTAAAGAAGTAAACATAACAATATAATATAATTTCGAAAGAATTATAAGTATATATCAGTAATTACAAATTTTAAAATGTAAAGTGAGACAGCGTGAAACTGTGTTTGTCCCCTAGCATGTGCTCATCTGAACCCCCTCAAAGTAGATGAGATTTACAATTCCATGTGATAATATATGGTTTACTATAAAAATAAAAGAACAGCTATGAGCTGGTTGTCTATCTGTCTATTCAGAGATTTTGTCTAAATCCTACTAATATAGATCTACTTAATTAGACCGCGTTTTACTGCTAAACAATAATCTTGATGTTTCTACAAAAATCAAAGTGTCATTTTCCAACTTGTTCCACCAGCTTTATTCCCTCTGGAAAAAGTTTGCCCATGAACCTAAAAAATGTATACTATTACCAATAGGCTTTAGCTATCCACAATAAATTGTCGACTCATCCTTTGGCACCATCATTGTTTGACCAAGAATATGTCATTTCTAAATTTATTCCATTGAGTTTAAATTTTATTATGGAAAATAACCTTCTATTCCCTAAAGGAAAGGATAAATTAGGTTTATGTACACTGTTACTTTTTTCATAATTCCCTTCTGAAATTTTATATTGAACATATTACTAGTATTTTTTGTTGAGCTAATCTTTTACTAGTACTATATGCTCTAGGTAACGTTATTTTACTTGATTAAATTACTTAAAAATAATTACATAGTTTATTGTATAAAAAAAGCAATTTGGTGCACCAAGTTTCACTATGCTATGCGTAAGATTCGAAAAAAGATCAGGCCAATGAAAGACTAATGTATGTAGTCCTAGGGGTCGTTTGATGTGAGGTATAAGGGATAAATAATTTCGAGATAAAATGAAGAATTATTTTATCTCATGTTTGGTGGGAGGTTTTAGATATTACCGGAATTTTTTATCCACCATTTACACTATAGTGATGCGATAAGTTATCCATATACATAGTGAGATAACTAATTTCGTGATTAATTATTCTGCGATAACTCTTTTTAAACCAAATGATCCATTACTTTATATTTCTAAAAAAAAACTATTTTCATGACTCAAAATGCAGACCTCTTGATCAGATGAAACAACTTTAACAATGGCTTCAAAGGCTTCCCTTCACAAGTACGAGGTTATTGTATGTAAATGCATATCAGTAACCAAGAAAATGATGCAAATTAATACTAAAATGTTATATATACAATAATAGTTTAATTTCTTTTATATTATATTTACTTCAAAAAAAAATATGAATATACCTCTGAACTTTGATAAATGATATAAATATACTTTTCGTCATATTTTAGATATAAATATATTCTTACCGTTAATGAAAAATATATGTATACCCCTAAACTTTGATAAATAATACAGATATATCCTCTGTCATACTTTAAGTATAAATATACTCTTGCCATTAATTAAAAATGTACATATATATACCTTTTTCACTAACGACAGGACACGTGTCACAATCCTGTTCATTTACCTCTTTTTTAAAATTTAACTTATCCTAATCCACACCCTAAAATAATTCTAATTTAACCCACAACTCAATTCACATCATAACCCAAACCCGACCCAATCTAATAGAAAGATAAAGAGATCGAGAATGAATATGCCTGAATAAGTGTCTTGAAGATTTTATTAGACAAGATTGGATTTGAGTTATTATTTGAATCGAATTGTGAGTTAAATTAGAATTATTTTGGGGTGAGGTAGGGATAAATTAAATTTAAAAAAGGAAAATGAACAAGATTGTGACGCATATCTTGTTGTTAGTGAGAACAGTATATAGTACCTTTTCACTGACGGTAAAAGTATATTTGTATTTAAAATATGACGGAAGGTATATCTATATCATTTATTAAAGTTGAGGAATATATATGTACCTTTTCGTTAATAATAAAAATATATTTATACCTAAAATATGATAAAGCATATATTTATATCATTTATTAAAATTCAAACGAATATTTATATCTTTTCCGTATTTACTTATTATAACTCATCTCTTATTTGAAAGACAATAAAGTCAAATACACACAAAATAAGTCACAAGTCACAAAAGGAGAAGTATTAAGCATTTTTTTCAGGTTTAATAATAAACGTTGATAGCTAACTAGTTATAAGCAAATTGTACTGCAATCTCCTTTCAAAGAGCAATCTTAAGCTTAGCTACTCCGCTTCACAGTTCAAAACGTAAGTCTTCGTCCTCGACCTCGTCCCCTTTCCTTCTACTGTTAAGTTACGATGCTTCAGCTGAATCTCTCCAAGAGATCCAGCACTAATGAACATCATCATCAAGATTCTGCTAGAAATTCCAAATTATCATTTGAACTCAAACACGCTTTCCACTCCGTCAAGTCTCAAATCCCTTTAAATCATTGCATATGGCTTCTTATTACCATATTCCTTCAGATCCTAATCCTCTTCTTCCTCATCCGTTCCTCTCCGCCTCATCCCTCACCAACAAACTCCCAACAGCTGCTCGCTCTCAACCCCAACTGCCAGTCCGGTTATGTTTACGTGTACGACCTACCATCAGTTTTCAACACGGAGTTTATTGACAAATGTGACGAGTTAGACCCGTGGAAATCGCGCTGCAGTGCGGTTTCTAATGACGGGTTCGGGCCCAGAGCTACTGGGCTCGAACAAGTTGTACCTCAAGATCTCACTCCAGCTTGGTACTGGACTGACATGTATGCTGCTGAAGTTATTTATCATAAAAGAATGTTTAGTCACAAGTGTAGGACTTTAGATCCGGAAAAAGCAACGGGGTTTTACATCCCGTTTTACGCCGGACTTGATATTGGCAAATTTTTGTGGTTCAATTATACAGCTAAAGATCGAGACCGGAAAAGTGAAATGGTCCTCGATTGGTTGAGAATGCAATCTACATTCACTCGAGCTAATGGAGTAGATCACTTCATCATGCTTGGTCGACTAACATGGGATTTTCGTAGGTTAACTGATAATGACTCTGAATGGGGATCGAGTTTGCTGTACATGCCGTTGATGAAGAATGTGTTCCGTTTATCAGTGGAAAAACATCAAAACGATGATTTAGAAGAAAGTGTTCCATATCCTACTTCATTTCACCCTAGATCAGAATCCGATATAGTTCAATGGCAGAACTATATCCGGAACTACAAACGTTCGAAACTTTTCTCCTTTGTGGGTGCTAAACGTGAGAAAATCAAAAATGATTTCCGTGGGGTACTAATGGATTACTGTAAAAGCGAAGAGAACTGCCGTGCAGTGGACTGTGCTACCACCGTTTGTTCAGATGGAGCACCAGCTATTATGGAGGCATTTTTAGATTCTGATTTCTGCTTACAACCTCGAGGAGATGGGTTAACAAGACGATCTACTTTCGACTGTATGTTAGCCGGTTCAATCCCGGTTTACTTCTGGAGAGGTACATTTAAGGGACAATATGAATGGCATTTACCATGGATGGCAGAGACATATACAGTGTTTATCGATCATGATAATGTGAGAGATACAAATGGGACGTTGATTCAAAAAGTTTTGGAAGCGATTCATAAGGACAAAGTGAAAGAAATGCGAGAGACGTTGATTAATCTTCTTCCTAAATTTGTTTATGGGAAACCTGGCGCAGATTTAGGGAGTGTTAAAGATGCATTTGATATAACTATCGATAGAGTATTGAAGAGGTTAAAGTCTCGCAGAGATCAATATTTTGATTCGTAAGCATTATTGTCATGCCAGATTTTTATTTTGGGGGATTTTATTTATTTTTGATTGATGAATAGAAATAGTTAAATTCTGAAGGTGATAATTGCTTTTTTTTTTTTTTTGTTTGCTTTTGTAAAAATGCTTATTTTTAAAATTATAGTGAGACCAAATCAAATATAGAATTATGACTTTTGAAATACAGAATTCAAATCATGTTGTGAAAGTTGATATGATCTATTCGAAACGTATCGAAAATAGTCAAATATTTCATAAAATAAAGATAAATTTGAGTGCTTTCTATGAGATGGTAATGTTGCTATACTTTTGAAATACAGTAATTTATTTCTTAATTTTCAGTGTGAATATTTCTGATGGGTTCTTTACCCACTAATTTTGCCTTAATTTGTTTCAAGAATCTTTTTCTGATGGGTTCTTTACCCACTAATTTTGCCTTAATTTGTTTCAAGAATCTTCCTTTTAGATTAAACTCCAATTTTAAAGCTTTTTGGTAAAGTCACAAGGTCAGAGTTTTTTTTTGGTAAACACCACGCTGTTTCTCTTGTCTTTATATGCAGTTAAATTTATTCATACAAATATTAGCAATTTTTGTATTCCTATTGTAACAAGGGCCAATAGAAAAAGGAAATCGCTAATCATCCAATCGTTGTCAATTCCTCTGTTGATAAACTTGTCTCTCTATTTCTTACCTGTTGGTTTTGGCCACTCTTTCAAGAGATAAACAGCCCTATCGAATCACCTAGAGATATGATTTTTTTTTTTTTTAAAAAAAAAAAAATTGACAAAAATTTCTTGACACCAAGATGAGTTGCGGTGTAGTGGTAAAACTATTTCACCCTAAATCAGATATTTTGAATTTGAGCTCTAGGTACGGAGAAAATTCTTTTGGAAGCTCCATCTTAGAATGGATCTTGCAGTACGCAATCTGAATTAATTGGGACTTTAATGAGGATACCGAACATTGAGTGAAATTTTTTTTAAAAAAAGTCCTCGGTGTCAAATTTCATGATATCTTTGCTTTTTACTACAATTATAGTTAAATAAATCTTTTTTAATTAATATAAATATAATTAAAAAATAATTATTATTTCTTAAATTACTTATTAAATACGTCAACTATTTTGACATAATTTTTTTTTTACCAAACCTACTAATAATTTGATACAAGGAAGTAGTAAATAAGGTAGCCCCACGCACTTTGCCCCATCTTCTTCAGAGTTAACATTCCATAATTCATAGTGGACCACTTTTTCTTTTGGTATTTTGTTTTTGTTCCTCTAGATCATAGCAATAAGCAGCGTGGTCCCATTTCTTTGAATTCTTGAAAACCCCAATTATCCAATGGATTTGCAGATCCAGTCCCTATATTATTGTTCAGAATAGATTTCGATGTACTTTAATTAAAGGAAAAAGGGTCAAATTTATTCATCTACTTTGAGAAATTTATTAAATATACCATTTGTAATACTTTGTAGTCAAATTTACTCTCGCTGTCATACTTTGAGGCTAAATTTACCCCTCTACTTTGAAAAATTAGCTAAATATATCCTTCGTCATACTTTGGAGTTAAATTTACCCTTGATGTTATACTTTGGGGTCAAATTTACCCTCGTTGCTAAGAAACTTTTCATATGTACCCTTTCTTAATAGAAAAGCTAAAATCAAGGTTAAATATCCCATGTTTTAAAAATAAAATACACATTAATCGAACACGTCTGATCTGACTCAAGCCACAAAAAAAACACTAATAATAAATATACCCCTTTAGTTCTGTTGGCCAATTTTCCGACAAGATTAAGTCACTACATATTTATCAGGCACAACTCATAAAAAATTGATTTGAATTAGTGCGAACACAAAAAAAAATATTCCTCTCTCAGTTCGTGGATCTGCATTAGTGCAGACCTCATGAAAAATGACACTTGACGATCTAATGCAGTAGATTAGGCCCATTAGATATTTCTCTGAATGATTGTGTTAAGAGGTCTCCATATGTGCCAATCAGACATCTCTTCATTTATATATTTTTGTATGCAATTTAGATGTATGCAGATTTTTCATTATGTCATTTGCTTAGAAAATTTATTTACTTATTCTAGAATTTTGATGCATATAGAATTGCATACCAAATTTTGAAATTTGAACATAATCGAACAAGAGCAAAGTTTGTAATAGATGTTTTCTCTAGTTTCATGCTTCCCCGTTATCTTATTCCGTTTTACGTTTTGTTCATTTGTAAACAACCTACTAGTGTTGCACGTTGAAAGAGAAGTATTTTTGTTCGTTGAAAAAATTCGACCAACAGAACTGAAGGAGAGATATATTTGTTTGTATATTTTTTATGGGGTGAAAATCGTTTTTCCCCCAAAGTTTGTCTTAAAAATCAACCTCCGCCAAACTATCAACAATAATCAACCTCCACCCCTTTGTCCAATGCAATGTCCATTTTGTCCTTATAATTTAATTTTATATTTTTGTAATATCTTTTTATATTATATGTAATGAATATTTTTTTAACATGGATATTTATAGTATTTTATTTAAGTTTATTAACTTTATAAGCAAATTAATACTTTTTATAAATTTATCACAAATTCAATGTTATTTTTTAAGATCGTTATTTTAGTATTATATTTATTAAAGAGTTGTTTAGTGTGAGGTATAATTATAATAATTCAGAGATAAAGTTCATGATTATTTATCATGCGTTTAATTAGATGTATTAGGTAGTGTCAAAATTATTTGTCGCACCATTTATATCACAGTGATGATATAAATTATCACACATACATGTTAGTACAACTTATTTTGTAATAACTAATCCCGAAATAACTTGTTTCCAAACAACCCACCCCTAAATGTGTATATATACATATGTATGTACATGTATATGAGTATATTTTCGTGTTTTATCACTCTCTTACTAAATTCGTTTCGTATTACTTAACTTTTTGTTGATATAACACAATCCTTAAGAAAATTTTACTTAGAGGTATATTTTGCTAAATTAACCTTCTTAATAATAATTTGAAACTTTAAATTTGACTATACTGTTACTTTATATAGCTATTTAACACTAAATGGTAGAAAAAATATAATACAATTCTTTTGATTTTACAAATTGAGCAGATAAATTAAAACTTCTATTTTTAGTATGAGGATCAAGTGATAAGAAACGATATTATCTATTGTCTATATCGGTAAATAAGATGTGATTGTCATTAATAGAGTATTACATATTTTATAATTTATATAAATAATATAATCTTTAAAATTTGACCTTATGTTTATTCGAGAAAAACATCTAGTATCCCCGAACTATGATCAAATTTGCTACGACACACGTCAATTTCACGGTGGTCCTATTACCCTTTAAACTAAATTTTAGCGTATTTTTGTCAATCTTTTTAGCTAACGTGATACCCTTTGTCAATCATTTTAGATGGCGTGACAGCTTTTACGTGGGCTCCATTTTATGTAATAAAGGTTTTACTAGAGGCTTATCTTTTTCATTTATTGTTTGTATTTTTTGCATTGAAATATGTTTATAAAATTAGTATTACTTATTATTTTCACTTGTAAAATAAATATTATAGTTTTGATTATTATTAATAAAACTAATTTTCTTATATCATGCTAATTTACTTCATAAAGATCATCATTAGCTTATATACTTAATTAGTATTTCTTTTTTTTTTTTTTCTAGAAGATAATGTTTATGTTTTTATGAAGATTTTGTTATATGATTTTTTTTTTAAAATGAAGATAATGTTTATATTTTTATGCAATGTCCATAAATATTATCATATTACAAGGATAAAGTGGACATTGCATGGGATAAAGAGGGGTTGATTATTGTTGATAGTTCGGGGGAGGTTGATTTTTAAGACAAACTTCGGGGGGAAAAACGATTTTCACCCATTTTTTATGGGTCAAATCCGGCGAATTAGATTAGGATGTGATTTATTTGAAAAATTAAAAAATTTAACGTTGATTTGGATTTTTCTGTTAAATGAAGATTACAAATGAAAAGTTTCTTAACCATGGGGGTAAATATGACCCTAAAGTATGGAATTGAGGGTAAATTTGACCTTAAAGTAGGACGAAAGGTATATTTAGCCAATTTTTCAAAGTAAAAGGGTAAGTTTGGCCCTAAAGTATGACAGAGAGGGTAAATTTGACCACAAAGTATGACGAAGGGTATATTTAGCCAATTTATCAAAATAGAGGGATAAATTTGACCCTTTTCCCTAAATTAAATTATGTGTTTATAGTACTTGTAGGGGGTAAAATTCATCTAAGAATAGGTGGCACAATCAGAAGAGGCAACTTAGAGACTTAGATGTAACAATGAGGGTAAAGACTAAGAAGAGTCTCTCTTGAATTAGTGACAAAAAAAGTACTTTTAGTAAAGAATAAGGACTTGACTGTCAGTTACCTTTGATGACATAGTTCATAGGACAGACTAGAGACAAATGTGTCAAGTCGTTCACGTGTGCGAACGAGCTCATATGAAATTTAGTATCAAAGGAATACTATCTGGCTCACTAACGGATCAGACACGTCTTTTAGGACTCTACTATAAATTTATGATTGCCCATAATTTAATGTTATAACCTATAAATAGTTGTTCTTCCTCACTTGTAAAGGCATTTGTTCTTCTATCCTTATACCCAATACAGCAATGTTACTTGATCTCCAAACATTTCTCTTGTTCTTGATTATTTGTCTAGCTAGTGTTGATCGTGCTATATACGCAAAGGGCTCGCCTAGATTAGCTTGATTTACTTTATTTGCATGTCTTGTTTACCTATATTTTGCTAATTTCCTTCATCACCTAGATAGTTACCAAACAACTAGTGAACTAAATCTAAAATAACGTTAATCATAACATGTGCTCTTAACTCATCTATAAATTTGTACCAAATTCACGATAAGTAATTTGACGCCCACCGTGGGGCTAGAGCAACTATGTGAATTTAATCTTTTTGTTCTTTAATATCTTGTTTGTGTATCATTTTGTAGGTAGTGAGTCATGGCCACCGACGGAGAATGGACTGAGGATGCCCTTGTGACCTAGGAGGAGGCAAAGACTTTGGTTCCAGGCTTGACCGACTCTAGCTGGTAGATAATTGACTAATATGATGAGAGTCCATGCTTTAGTGTGGATTATTTGACAAACGTAAATACTTTAAAAAGGGACCACATGACTCAAAACAAAGAGGAAGGAATAGAGGGAAGAACAGCTGATTTAGAAGGTCTCAGAAGATCCTCCAAATTTTTTCGGTACTTAGAAGAAGTTGTGGTGAAAATAGAGGCTCAGGTAGAAGGGTGGACGAACTTCAGAATGGTACGATCCTAGGGACTCCATACTCCTTCAAAGAACATGAGAGAGTTCGGAGTTAAAAGAGACACTTTTTCAGATTTAGGAGTTAAAACGGACAATACTTTAATTTATGTTATAAAACGGACAGTTTATCCATTTTTGAGCAAACTACAACTAACTGTATTTGTTCAACGTTTGAGGTGAAATTTTTTTTAATACGATTTGTCCAAAAATAGGCAAACTACATTTCATAAACTTTTTTTGTAATATAATAAATTGCTTGCTTGTTATTCCTGAAGAGATTCACCACTGAGAGATTTCTGAAAATATTTTTATACAGTGAACGTTTTGTCACTTCATTACAATTTTTTCACTTATAAATGTGTTGTTGTTAGTTCACTCCATTTTATCTCATTCATCTATTATATTATTCTACTAATATTATCTCTTTGGGGATTTGAGAATCCCTTGATAATTATATCTCAACAATCCGAAATGTCTTGATTTTCAATTGAACCGGATGAATGTAAATGCAATGAATATTGTAAAATTAAAACATCAAGAACTCAAAGAAATTTTGGTCGTAAGTTGTGGAGCTATGCGCGTTCGAAGGTAAAATTTTACGTTGTTCAATTAAAAATATGTGTATGTTAATCTTATTTCTTATTTTGTTGTTTTAGAAAAATGATGGATGTGATTATTTTCGGTGGGTAGAAAGTATGTCAATAAATGAAACGAACACCATCTGTCACGATTCAAGAGACCCACATTTGATGGTGATATAGCGACTTCACAGAACACTATGAAGTTTGACATGCTATTTAATCTCAACGAAGTCATAGAAGATGGAGATTTCCTTAGGACATTACTAAAAGAATCCGAAGAAAAATAAAATCATTTGAAGGATATGCTTAGTGAAATTGAGCAGGAGAATCGCGTTTTGAATAGAAAATGGAATGAAGGACAGGAAACAAAAAGAAATTATTGGTAGTTTTTATGTGTTATATTGATTTATTGTTTGATTTGAATTTTTTTTACTATTGATCAGTTATCATGTAGTCTTTCAGTAAGTTTAATGTTTATGCAATATGTTTTTTTTTTTATAATTTTAGTAGTTCGAATCTATCATGTAATATGTTTTTCAATTTAAACTCGAGTAAAATCGGTTTCTATTTAGTAATTGTTGTTCATTTACTTCATCTAAGTAATTATTTGATATTCATTTTTTTTATAAGTTTTAATTTTTATAAATTATATTTTGTTATCTATATTTTTTAAACCCATAATTTAAAATTAAAGATATCGATGTTTAATACTACAAAAAAATGCAATTACATAACAATTTTCTTAGAATTCAATTTATGTATTATATAAATATTTGTTTAGATATAATTTATCTATTTTTTTTAATACTCACTTTATTACTCGTGATGAATGAGATAAAATAAAGTGAATTAACAACAACACATTTATAAGTGAAAAAATTGTACTGAAGTCACAAAATGTTCACTGTATAAGAATATTTTCAGGAATTTCTCAGTAGTGAATATCTTCATGAATAACAAGCAGGCAATGCACCACATTACAAAAAATTATGAAATGCAGTTTGCCCATTTTTGGACAAATCGTATTAACAATTTTTTCACCCCAAATGTTTAACAAACACTGTTGGTTGTAAAGTTTATGACATGTAGTTTGCCCATTTTCGGGAAAATCTTATTAGTAATTTTTTCACCCCAAACATTTAACAAACACCATTAGTTGTACTTTCTCCAAAAATGGGCAAACTGTTCGTTTTGTAACATAAATTAAAGTACTGTTAGTTTTGACTCCTAAGTCTGAAAAAGTGTTCCTTTTAGTTTCAAACTCGAAAATTAGATATCTTTCAAATATGTTAAGCTTTTAATTATTGTGATTTACAGTATTTTTTTGCGTAGTTTTTAAATATATAAAACTTCTAATCCTAATTCACTAGCCAAGGTTTTAGAAATTTTAATCTCAAAATTTCAACTGTACCACATAAATTTAAACAAAAAATAATTTAGAATGCAACAATTTTTAAAAATTTTACATAAATTTTAATTTTCGAATCTCTCTCTATATGTACTTAGGGGATGTTTGGTAGGGTGTATTAAATAATACATGTATTAAGTGTGGTATTGTTTAGTATTATGTTTGGTAGGATTTTGGACTAATATATAATTAATACATGTATTAGTTATGAATTTAAGTTTTGTGCACCGTTAGTGTACAGAATATTCTATACTATCAGGTAAATTTGACTTGCTATTGCAGGTTACCTAATTTTTTCTTTTTAAATTTTTATATAAATAATTGGGTAACCTGCAATAGCCGATCAAGTTAATTGATAGTGTAGAATAGTTTGTGCACTGACGATGCACAGAACTTAAACTCATTAGTTATAATGCATGAGTTTCTTAAAAATATAATGCATGCATTAGTCTTTGTGTATTAGTAGTACCTTGTTTTGTATTTTTTTTAGACTATTCATAACTAATACTTGTACTAATTATACACTTCATTGTGTATTGAAGTGTGTATTAGTAATACACACCATTTTTCATGTATTAGTAATGCAAGACTTTAGCATATGTATTAACTTGTCAAATGATATTATTACCCCTTAAAGGCTTCTATCTTCTGTCATACCCTGTTCAGAGTTGCTTCTTCTAGATCAATAATGGTATCTACAAAATTTTTTAGTTAATGGTGTTCTTATCTCTAGGCACATTCTTGAAGGTATTTATACAATAACCTACCTTTATGGAGGAAAAAATAGCTTCTTGATTGGAGAACCCTAGTGAATTGATGAGGTACTTCACAAACAAATGGGTCGAACTCGAAACAGTTGCTGCATCAATTAAGTAATGAAAGAAAAGTTTTCGCAACAGCTGAGTAATGAAAGAAAAGGGCATTAGCATCAAATTTGAACAATAAAGTAGAAGATATAGCTCAAGCTTTGACAAGCATCATCGCCTTGTATTGCAGAATGCCAAAATGGAGAAAGGGTAATTCGTTAAACAAGCATCTTTTTAGAAAAATTATTGTAATACCTCGGGAAATTTTTCGTTGAAATTTTGTGCGTAAACGTGTTGTGTTCTATCTTCTAGAATGAATTATAAATTTTTCGTGTGGAATGTCTTAGATTATGACCCACTATTGAGTAGAGTATTGAATAAGGTTTCCAACTATATGTGTATCATCCAAAACGGACACCCGAGCGACGAGTTATGAACATTCCGATCGAACCGTGAATAGTAGTGAACAGTAAAACGTGCAGAAAAAAGTACTGAGGCCTGACGTATTTTTGCTCCAAATTTAAACAATCATAACTCCTTGTACATAATAATCTAGGTGATCTACTATATATCAACGAAAATCTTTGCGAGTCTTATTTCCAATGAAATTGGTTTCATCCAATTTGTCTATCGGAGCAAAAAGTTATGGTCGATCTACTTCAGCCTATCAAAAGTGAATTTTTGGGTCAAATTCAAATGATCATAACTCCTCGTACACAATGATCTGGGTGAGATACTATATATCAACGGAAAGATATGAGAGTCCTCTTTCTAATGAAATTAGTTTCATCCAATTTGGATATCAGAGTAAAACGTTATGGTTGATCTACTTCAAACTATCAAAACAGTCCACCGAAGGATAGATTTGAGAATTATTTGATTTTTAGGGGCGTTTTGGTCATTTTCCCTCACCCAAAATCCGTCCAAACCCTATATTAAAGCCTATTAGAAGCATTATATGTTATATTTCATGAAATTCCTTCAAAAATAAAACCCTAAGCTCCTACATCCAACTTCAAGAATCTCCAAAGTTCACCACTAATTCTGTAAATTTATTCAAGATTCCAAGTTCCTAGTTCAAGAATTCCAAGAACCATCATTCAAAGGCACGATTAACATCTCAAAAATGAGTAACGATCTAAAGTTCATCATTCAAGGTATGTGGAGTTTTTCAACAAGAACTCTCTTTTGTTCTTGTGCCCAAAAGTAATTTCCTTTACAAAGGCATGATTTTTATTTGATTTTTACGAATTTGAAGCATGAACCCATACCTTATGATGATTATTATGAAAGCTTTATGTTTATGATTTTGAAAGATGAATTTACATGAGTGGAGATATAAATCATGAATCTTGAACGATATTTATCTTGATTTTGATATTTGGGTTGTGAATTCCCATTGGAAATTGTATTTTTTTTGAGAAAGTGTGTGTTATAAGCACGTTGATGTTGAATATTTGAGATATTTTGAATGATTTGACCTTTTGGTCTTAATGGAGTTGTTTTGAACTCGAGTGTGAAAGAAATCCACAACGTGGTTGATTATGATAGATGAGAAGCATAATGGCTCCCGATGTATATTTATATATTACTGAAATTTTTTTGTTGTGGATTGTCTTCGAAATAATCTGAGCTAAGTCCGGGAGAACTCTTTAGCACCGAGTGGGAGGTATAAAGCGACCTTACTTCCCTAGAACTACGTGCCCCCGTAGGAGTGAGCCTGAGGCTGATTTATATAGTGATCACTAGTTTGTGTGGATTTGATATCGATAGTCCTACTCCGATGGCAAGGATAGGACGGCTCTTCCCAACCTGGGTAGTACGTTAGACTCCATGTAGCTCACATGGTTTATGTCGGTTATAGGATCTCTCAGTGTGTGTGTGTTTCCTTGTGTCTATGGTAAATGGTGAAGTGATTTGAAGGTGGAATTGTGAAAGTTATTCTTTCGAAAGATTTGAATGATATTTACATTATGAGAATTGATATTCTTGATGAACTGAAAGTGATTGACAAATTATATGATGACTCACATGTGTTATTGTACTTATTTCATCCTCTCATGATTATGATAATTTTCTTCGGGCTATGTGAGTCTTTCATACATCCTGCATATTTCTTATAAATATTTATGATGATGATGTTTATACAACTACATACACCCCCATATACTCGGTTTCTTTCCATGGTACTGACCCACATCTTCGGATATGGACTGCATTTTCTCAGAATGTAGGTTCAGGTGCTCAGTTCCAGGTTCGATAGTGATTCTTCGGGCACGCTGTTGTTACGTCCCAAAATTCCATCGGACCGGGCTGGCACCCAAAGTCGAGAAGGCCCGGGAGAACCCGTTCAAATACCTGTACTTTCACTTACATGTCACCAAAAATTTTGACAGCACTTCGTTGCATATAGAAGGGTCTAATTACCTGTATCAGCACAACATGCCCAAATATAAATATATATAATACTTGGCCGTTAGGGCCACCACATATATAAATATAACATCACTATATAAATATCCATGACTTTACCCTTCCTTATGTCTACAAAGCCTCTAGGATATACATGACATAACTAGTGTCGGGACAAACCCCCGCCCACACATGACTTCTGTACAATAACAAAACATAAGGGACCGACTCGGAAAGCTCCGAAGCAAACTGGAGCTCACCAACAATAGCTGTATGACCTGACTCCTATCTATGCTGTGAATGAGCTGAAGCACCTGTGCCTGCAGCATGAAATACAGGTCCCCCGTGAGGGACGTCAGTATGAAATATGTACTGAGTATGTAAAGCTGTAAATAATCATATGTGGTATGGGGGATCAAGAAAATCAGACGCAAGTGAATAAATCATAATAGAAGTGAACCACACTTCATAAACACTTTTAGGATCATGTACATTATCTTATCATTAATTTGAATCGGGTTCTTGAATTCAAACACATTTGTGGAACGGTATACATTCGTTCATTTCATTCTTTACAATGATCATTCGCCATTACCTCCTCCTCCTGAACCTCCAACCACCTAACAATAATCAATACTGTACTGTACTGTGACCATTAGGCTACCCCCAGTACATATCAACTGTAATCATATCAAATATCGGGATCGGCCCATGCTAGGCTTAAGCCCCTGAGCTACCACC
>NC_061117.1:184320997-184328341 GCF_002878395.1 Capsicum annuum | reverse complement strand
CTCTTTGCTCCGATATCGGATTTGGGTGAAATTAGTATCGTTGGAAAGATAATTCAAAGGGATTTCATTTAATATAAAGTAGGTCACCCAGTTCGTCCTGTACAAGGAGTCATGATTGTTTGAAATTGACCCTAAAAATCTATTTGGCTGCAGTACTTTTGTGTGCAGAAAATTTCTGCACATTTACTGTTCGTTGCGTCCACCGTTTTCAAATTTCAAACATGCTAGCTTATATCCGATACTCATCTGTTTTCAGAAATCTTTATATCGTTGGAAAGCTAACTCGATAAACTTCATATAGGAACTTCGACGAGCAAATTCTGATATAAATAAAGTCGATTCCTATACACATATAATCAAACTATACACTTGAAACCATCTTAAAATTATCAATACTCATACTTAAACTCATATATGCCTCACTTATGATCAATACATATACTCCAACATAGATAACCATGGCTAATGCACGTAATTAAGTACGGGGTGTTATAGCTGTTCTACATCTTCTGTTATGGTGAGTCCTCATGTTCCGAGGACGTGATGTCTGATGTTGGTTTCACGAAATCATTTACATTTGATAACTGAGTATGAGTCAGTTGGGGCATGTCTCAATGGCTCGCTGGTTTTATTGATTTTTTTAGAGGCTTGTCAGACTAGTATAGATATTGGGAGTTGACTAATAAGTCGTATTTTGTTATCTTTTTGAAATTCTTTTATTTTTGGACAATGATTACTCTGTTGATATTTGAGGGTTATTTATGAAAACCCCATTGATTTGTATTAAACTGAATGAAAATGGCTCAACGGGTTAGCTTGGGGCTACTCTTAGCCTCAAGCACCTTGTGACGCTCCGGGACCCATTTTTTGGGGAGTTACAAACTTGGTATCAGAGCCTAAGGTTTTAAGGTGTCCTAGGGAGTCTGACAAACTGCGTTAAGTCGAGTATTAATCATTGGTGTGTAGCGCGCCACATCTATGAGCAAGAGGCTACAAGATGTTTTAGGAAAAAACGTGATTCTTTCTTTCAGAAGTCTATCGTGCTTAAAGTGTCTCTCTCTTCTATTGATTCGTGCTCTCCTCTTTCAGAAATATGCCTCCACATTGACCGAGAAGAAATAATAATGGTCAGGAACCTCAACCCGCTGACCCATTGAATGAAACTGTGTCTCATGCTAAATTTTAGGCAGTCTTTCAGGCGCTGGCCTAAGATGTTACTGCAAATATTCAGGACAACCTGGCCCCATCTCCATAGCATCAGGGAGGTAATTCACCTACTACCAGGATCCGTGACTTCATGCAGATGAATCCGCCGGAATTCTATGGGTCCAAGTCTGATGAGGATCCACGGTTGTTTTTAGAGGAGGTGCGAAAGATTTCTCAGGTGATGCAAGTATCTGAGGAACATAGTGTGGAGTTGGCTGCGTATAGGTTGAAAGACCTTGCTTATGACTGGATTGTTGCTTGGAGGAAAGGTATAGGTGGGGGAGCTGTCCCTACAACTTGGAAAGAGTTTCAGGATGCATTCCTAGATAAGTTTTTCCCTTTGGAGATGAGAGAGGCGAAGGTGGAAGAGTTTATTAACTTGCGATAGGGCTCTATGACTGTTAGGGAGTACTGTCTAAAGTTCAATCAGTTGGCCAAGTATGCTCCTGACTTAGTGGTTGATAATCGGGCTAGTATGAGTAAGTTTGTGACTGGAGTGTCTAGTTATGTGGTTAAGGAGTGTAGGTCTGCTATGAAGGATAGTAAGTTGAATATTTCTAGGCTGATGACTCATGCCCAACAGATTGAGGTAGACAAGATTAAGGATAGAGATAGAATGAGAGGGAATAAAAGAGCTAGGTCCGAGCAGCACGGACAGGGTCAGACTAGATTGCAGAGAGGGAGTCGCCTTCAGTATCAGGATTGTTTATCTATGCCAACACCGTCATCTGCTAGTGCTCCCATGCCTAGAGGTAGGTAGGAGCAAGGTAGCAGGTCATATGCATTTAGGTCCCAGTACAGTGCTGGCAATAAGCCAAATCGTCCCCTGTGTCCTAAGTGTGGTAGGGCTCATTTGGGTAAGTGTTGGGGTAAGAAGAGGGGTTATTTCCGGTGTGGTGACATGGGTCATAGAGTTAGAGATAGTCCACAGGATGGACAAGGGCGTCGTGACTATCGCCCTTAGACCCAGACTCAGACTGTTAGTGCTCTAGTTCCACCGACTCGCCCAGCCTCAGCTCAGGGCACCTCTTCTAGCAATACTGGCGGATAGCGCCAGAATAGATTCTATTCTTTACCATCCCACCAGGAACAGGAGGACTCTTCCAATGTTGTTACTGGTATGCTTCATATATTTCAGTTTGATGTGTATGCTTTGTTGGATCCTGGATCCAGTTTCTCATATGTTACACCTTTTATTGCTTTGAATTTTGAAATGAGTCCTGAGATTATTCCTGAGCCTATCCTAGTTTCTACCCCAGTGGGTGATTCGATTGTTGCCCCAAAAGTGTATAAAAAGTGTCCTGTTACCGTTCTTCATAGAGTCTTGTTGGCTGATCTGATTGAGTTAGACATGGTAAATTTTGATGTGATTCTGGGTATGGACTGGCTGTATTTTTCTTATGCCTCTATTAATTGTCGGACCCGAGTGGTCAAGTTTCAGTTTTCGGGTACATCCGTGTTTGAGTGGTCTGGGAATTTTGTGTCACCCAAGAGTCATTTTATCTCTTACCTCAAAGCTAGAAAGCTTATTTCCAAGGGGTGTATTTACCATTTGGTTAGAGTCAAAGACACTGAATCTGAGACTCCAACTCTCCAGTCTGTTAACGTCGTTAATGAGTTTTCTGATGTCTTTTTGGATGATCTCCCAGGGATACCTCCTGATAGAGAGATAGAGTTCGGGATTGTTCTTCTTCCCGATACTTACCCCATTTCTATTCTTCCTTACCGTATGGCCCCTGCAGAACTTAAGGAGTTGAAAGAGCAACTCAAAGATCTACTAGATAAGGATTTTATAAGGCCCAGCGTTTCTCCTTGGGGTGCTCCTGTGTTGTTTGTGAGAAAGAAAGATGGCTCTTTGCGTATGTGCATTGATTACCGCCAACTGAATAAATTTACCCTAAAAAATAAGTACCCCCTTCCGAGAATAGATGATTTGTTTGACCAATTGCAAGGTGCAAGTTATTTCTCAAAGATAGACCTTCGTTCCGGCTATCATCAACTCAAAGTTAGGGAGTGTGACATCCCAAAAACCGCTTTTCGAACTCGTTATGGCCATTTTGAGTTTCTTATTATTTCTTTTGGGTTAACTAATGCCCCAGTAGCTTTCATGGACCTCATGAATCGAGTGTTCAGACCATATCTAGATATGTTTGTCATAGTGTTCATCGATGATATACTGGTGTACTCCCGTAGTGAGGATGAATAGTCTGATCATCTTCGAACTGTCTTGCAAACCCTTAGAGATCATAAGTTGTTTGCCAAGTTCAGTAAGTGTGAGTTTTGGCTAAGGTCAGCTACTTTTCTGGGTCATATCATTTCTTCTAAGGGTATTAGAGTTGATCCCCAAAAGACTAAAGCTGTTAGAAATTAGCCTAGACCTATTTCTCTAACTGATATCCAAAGTTTCTTGGGTTTAGCTAGCTATTACCACCGTTTTGTTGAGGGTTTCTCCTCTATAGCATCTCCTATGACTCGGTTGACCCAAAAGAAAGTGAAGTTCTTGTGGTCCGAATCTTGTGAGAAGAGTTTTCAGGAGTTGAAGACTCGACTCACTTTAGCCCCTGTTTTGACTTTGCTTGATGGTGTTGATAGTTTTGTGGTGTACTATGATGCTTCGAGAGTTGGGTTGGGTTGCGTATTGATACAGAAGGGTAAGGTGATAGCTTATGCTTCTAGACAGTTGAAACCCCATGAGAAAATTACCCCACCCATGACCTTGAGTTGGCTGCTGTTGTGTTTTCTTTGAAAATCTGGAGACACTATTTGTATGGTGTCCATGTTAATGTTTTCACTGATCATAAGAGTCTGCAGTATGTGTTTACCTAGAGAGAATTGAATCTTAGACAGAGATGATGGTTAGAATTGTTAAAGGACTATGATATGAGTGTACTGTACCATCTGAGCAAGGCCAATATTGTGGCGGATGCCCTAAGTAGAGTGTCCATGGGTAGTGTTTCGCATGTGGTAGAAGGTAAGAAAGAGTTGGCTCGTGAAGTACATCGTTTAGCTAGATTGATGGTTAGGTTGTTTGACTCTACTGAAGGTAGTATAGGGATTCGGAGTAGTTCCGAATCCTCCTTGGTTTCGGAAGTGAAGGAAAAGCAATACTTAGATGCTAGTTTGGTCAGACTAAAGGAGTCAGTCAAGGACCAAAAAGTAGAGGTTTTCTCCCAAGGGGGAGATGGTGTGTTGAGATTACAGGGTAGATTGTATGTCCCGAATATTGATGATCTAAGACATAGGATTATGGCTGAAGCGCATGGGGCGCGATATTCTATTCATCCTGGTGCCACCAAGATGTACCGAGACTTGTGGGAAATCTATTGGTGGAATGGCATGAAGAAAGATATAGCAGCGTTTGTAGCTAAGTGTGCAACGTGCCAACAGGTTAAGGTTGAACACCAAAGACCTGGTGGTATGATGAAAGTGTTTAGTATTCCCACCTGGAATTGGGAAGAGATAAATATGGACTTCGTGATTGGTTTACCTCTTTCTCGACGCCATCATGATTCCATTTGGGTTGTGGTCGATAGGTTGACTAATTCTGCTCATTTCTTGCCTATTCATACTTCATATACTGCTGAGGATTATGCTAGATTGTATATCCGAGAGCTAGTCAGACTGCATGGAGTTCCCTTATCTATCATTTTGGATAGGGGTACTCAGTTCACTTCGCAATTTTGGAAAGCTTTTCAGAAGGGTCTTGGTACCCAAGTGCTTTTGAGTTATGCTTTTCATCCGTAGACTGATGGTTAGGCTGAGCGGACCATCCAGACCTTAGAGGATATGTTGAGAGCTTGTGCACTTGACTTTAAGGGAAGTTGGGATGATCACTTACCGTTGATAGAGTTTGCTTACAATAACAATTTCCACTCTAGTATTGGCATGGTTCCGTTTGAAGCCTTATATGGGAGGAAGTGCAAATCACCCATAGGTTGGTTTGAGGTGGGTGAAGCGGCTGTGAGTGGTCCTGATTCGGTATTTGAGGTTATGGAAAAAGTTAAGTTGATTAGGGAAAGGTTGAAAACTGCACAGAGTCGTCAGAAGTCATATGCGGATGTTAGAAGGAGAGACCTTGAGTTTGAAGTTGGTGGCGTAGTGTATCTGAAAATTTCACCCATGAGGGGGGTGAAGATATTCAGAAAGAAAGGGAAGCTTAGTCCCCGTTATGTTGGTCCTTACAAAATTCTTAGCCATGTTGGTAAGGTAGCTTATGAGGTCAAGTTGCCTTCCGAATTGTCCTCTATTCATCCAATATTCCATGTCTCCATGCTTAGAAAGCATATTAGTGATGTTGTGGTAGTGGACTCCTCTGTGAGTGCTGACATTTAAGAAAATTTTTCTTTTGATGAGATTCCTGTTGAGATTCTTGATTTCACTATCGGAAGACTAAGGAACAAAGAAGTTCCCTTGGTCAAGGTGTTGTGGCGAACCAATCTGTTGAGGGTGCAACTTGGGAAACTGAGGCGAATATGCGATCCAAGTATCCGCACCTATTTTCTGCAAACTCCAATCAAGCCAAAGGTACCGTTCTTTCCTAAATCATGCACTTTTGATAAATTTGCAGCAGTTCAGCCATCATTTATTATGTGTTCAGCTGTAGTTTCTTGAATTTATTCATTCCATGTTGCATTCGGAGTGAGAAACGATGTGGTGATGAGTCTAACGAATGGTTTTAGCTATATGCTCTATTCCCTATCTAATCTTAGAATGTCTAGCTTCATTCGAGGATGAATGTTTCTAAGGGGGTGATGATATAATACCTCGGTAAATTTTTCGTTGAAATTTTGTGCGTAAACGTGTTGGGTTCTATCTTCTAGAATAAATTATAAATTTTTCGTGTGGAATGTCTTAGATTATGACCTACCATTGCATAGAGTATCAAATAATCTTTCCAACGATATGTGGATCATCCAAAACGGACATCTGAGCGACGAGTTATGAACATTCTGATCGAACTGTGAATAGTAGTGAACAGTAAAACGAGCAGGAAAAAGTACTGAGGCCTGGCGTATTTTTGCTCCAAATTTAAACGATCATAACTCCTTGTACATAATGATCTGGGTGATCTACTATATATCAACGGAAAGCTCTATGAGTCCTCTTTCCAATGAAATTGGTTTCATCCAATTTGTTTATCGGAGCAAAAAGTTATGGTCGATCTACTTCAGCCTATCAAAAGTAAATTTTTAGGTCAACTTCAAACAATCATAAATCCTCGTACACAATAATCTGGGTGAGATACTATATATCAATAGAAATATATGAGAGTCCTCTTTCTAATGAAATTGGTTTCATCCAATTTTGATAACGGGGTAAAACGTTATGGTTGATCTACTTCAAACTATTAAAACAGTCCACCAAAGGACAGATTCGAGAATTATTTAATTTTTAGGGGCGTTTTGGTCATTCCCCCTCACCTAAATCCGTCCAAACCCTATATTAAAGCCTATTAGAAGTATTATATGTTATATTTCATCAAATTCTCTCAAAAAGAAAACCCTAAGCTCCTACATCTTACTTCAAGAACCTCCAAAGTTCACCATTAATTCTGCAAATTTATTCAAGATTCCTAGTTCCTAGTTCAAGAACTCCAAGAACCATCATTCAAAGGCAAAATTAACATCTCAAAAATTAGTATCGATCTAAAGTTCATCATTTAAGGTATGTGGAGTTTTTCAACAAGAACTCTCTTTCGTTCTTGTGCCCAAAAGTAATTTTCTTTACAAAGGCATGATTTTCATTTGATTTTTACGAATTTGAAGCATGAACCCATATCTTATGATGATGATTATAAAATCTTGATGTTTATGATTTTGAAATATGAATTTACATGTGTGATGATATAAAGCATGAATCTTGAATGATATGTATCATGATTTTAATATTTGGGTCGTGAATCCCCATTGAAAATTGTGTTTTTTGAGAAAGTGTATGTTATAAGCACGTTGATGTTGAATATTTGAGATATTTTGAATGATTTGACCTTTTGATCTTAATGGAGTTGTTTTGAACTCGAGTGTGAAAGAAATCCACAACGTGGTTGATTTTGATAGATGGGAAGCATGATGGCTCCCGATGTATATTTATATATTACTGAAATTGTTTCGTTGTGGATTGTCTTTGAAATGATCTGAG
>NC_061117.1:184317146-184317997 GCF_002878395.1 Capsicum annuum | reverse complement strand
AGGACGGCTCTCCCCAACGTGGGTTGTACGTTGGACTCCATGTAGCTCACATGGTTTATGTCGATTATAGGATCTCCCAGTGTGTGTGTGTTTCCTTGTGTCTATGGTGAATGGTGAAGTGATTTGAAAGTGGAATTGTGAAAGTTATTATTTTGAAAAATTTAAATGATATTTATATTATGAGAATTGATATTCTTGATGAACTGAAAGTGATTGACAAATTATATGATGACTCACATGTGTTATTGTACTCATTTCATCCTCTTATGATTATGATGATTTTCTTTGGGCTATGTGAGTCTTTCATACATCCTGCATATTTCTTATAAATATTTACGATGATGTTGTTTATACAATTGCATACACCCCATATACTCGGTTTCTTTCCATGGTACTAACCCACATCTTTGGATATGGGCTGCATTTTCTCAGAATGTAGGTTCAGGTGCTCAGTTCCAGCTTCGACAGTGATTCTTCGGGCACGCTGTTCTACATCATCTGTTGTGGTGAGTCCTCATGTTCCGAGGACGTGATGTCTGATGTTGGTTTCACGGAATCGTTTACATTTGATAACTAAGTATGAGTCAGTTGGGGCATGTCTCGATGGATCGTTGGTTTTATTGATTTTCTTAGAGGCTTGTCAGACTAGTATAGATGTTGGGAGTTGAGTAATAAGTCGTATTTTGTTATCTTTTTGAAATTCTTTTATTCTTGGATGATGATTACTCTGTTGATATTTGAGGGTTATTTATGAAAACCCCGTTGATTTGTGTTGAACTGAATGAAAATGGCTCACACGGTGCTTGAGGCTACGAGTAGCCCCAAGCTAACCCTTTGAGCCATTTTCATTC
>NC_061117.1:184301928-184317046 GCF_002878395.1 Capsicum annuum | reverse complement strand
AATAAGTCGTATTTTGTTATCTTTTTGAAATTCTTTTATTCTTGGATGATGATTACTCTGTTGATATTTGAGGGTTATTTATGAAAACCCCGTTGATTTGTGTTGAACTGAATGAAAATGGCTCAAAGGGTTAGCTTGGGGCTACTCGTAGCCTCAAGCACCGTGTGACGCTCCGAGACCCGTTTTCTGGGGCGTTACAATTATACAAATATATTTTATCTTTAATATATCAAACCAAACAATATGTAAAAAATAATATATGTGTAACTAATACAAGCATTACTAATACCTGCATTAATAATACAAGTGTTACTAATACACCCTATCCAACATTATTCTTATGTACTCTACCAAATGACCCCTTATGATATTATAGGGTGTATAACTAAAACATACTATTTGATGGGATTAGCAATATATGAATTTTAATATCACGGGACTAATATGTTTAAAGACAAAAATATCCCTCAAATTCTTTAGCATTTTTTTAATTTCCACTTCCACTTCAATGATGGGGTCCCTGACTCTCCAATTTGGACACTGAATGCAAATGGTGAATTCAACTGTTCCTCTGCCTGGGGTTTGATAAGAGAAAACAGAGAAGCAACAAGGCTGAAGACATACATATAGCATAGACTGATTCCATTTAAATTCTCTTTCCTTCTACGGAGAGATCTAAGAAGGAAATTGCCTATAAATAAAAGGCTCAACCAATTTGGTACACCCCTGCTATTTGTGGATGTTGTTCTACTTCTGAATGGGACAACATTCCTCATATATTTGTTGATGGATCATTTGCAAATCACATTTGAAAATACTTTTCATTATCTATGGTGATTACTCTTGACACAACTTCACTCAGAATCCGGATGTTGAAATGGTGGAACTCTAGGTCAATTAATAGTGCTCATAAATTGGTGAACTAGTCTCTTCCAATTGTTATTTGTTGGACCTTGTGGAAAAACAAATGTTCTGTGGATGATGATGGAAAAAAGTCTCAGTTAGCCAGGGTAAAATTCTTGATTTACAAGAACATCTCTCAATTATTATGTACTGTCTTCCCTTACATTCCTTGGCCTGCTGGATGGAATAAATTGATGGTGTATGTTGAGAAGTGCAAACAGGAAACAAAGGTAACAACTGTGGACTGGTTTAAACTGTTAGGGTTTTTGCCCTGATTTTCTTACCAAATTTAAGTTTTACTTTTCTTGAAAGAAAAATAAAAGTAATACCATAATTACTTTTATTTTTCTGAAAGAAAAATATAATTTTATTTTCATATTTGGCAAACCCCTTTCTTAGAGGAAAGATTTGCAAATCTATAAATAGAAGACTCCTCTTCTCATACCACAACACAATAGCATCCACAATGTAGTCTTTTAAGAGTCAAGTTTAGAGGAAGATTTCCTCTCTCATTAGTTTCTAAGTTTTAAATTTTAGGTTTTATATGTAGGACAATTGGCCAAATCATATAATAATATTATATTTTTTAGTATTGTTTTATGTGTCTTTTACATTGTCACCATGATGGTTTGCAATTAATAGCTTCCGAATGGCGCCCTTTCTATTTCGAACCCAACAAGTGGTATCAGAGCCTATGGTTGAAAGATCCGATAGTTCGATTTAGGATAGTTTAAGTTCAAAGTTGCAATCAATTTGATGATAATGAAGATATTTTGTCAAAATAAAACTACATGTGGGAACAATTGTCAATCATATTTTCAACAATCTTGCTATTACATATTTGAAAATAAAGCTTACTTTTAACCCTATAAAGGACTTCAATATTTTTAACCTGAAAGAGCTAATTTATTTTTTAACCCAAAAGCTTTATTTTTAAGCATGACAAGCAGCAGTGATGAAGACGATGTGAAGAACAAAGATCAAATATGTGAAGAAAGTGGATCAAGTCAACAAAATCAAGACAAAAGGGAGATTTGTTAGGGTTTTGCCCTGATTTTCTTACCGAATTTAAGTTTTACTTTTTTTGAAAGAAAAATAAAAGTAATATCATAATTATTTTTACTTTTCTGAAGGAAAAATATAAAACTTTTCCATATTTGGCAAACCTCTTTCTTATAGGAAAGGTTTTGGAACTCTATAAATAGAAGACCTCTCTTCTCATACCACAACACAATAACATTCATAATGTAGTCTTTTAAGAGTCAAGTTTAGGGAGAGATTTCCTCTCTCATTAGTTTCTATGTTTTAAATTTTAGGTTTTATATGTAGGCCAATTGGCCAAATCATATAATAATATTATATTTTTCAGTATTGTTTTATGTGTCTTCTGCATTGTCACCACGATAATTTGCAATTAATAACTTCCGCATGACGCCCTCTTGATTTCGAACCCAACATAAGCCCCCAGATAACATGGTCAAGCTGAACTCTAATGGAAATGCACTCAATAACCCTGAAAAGATTGGAGCAAGGGGTGTCATTAAAGACCATAATGATGAGCTTATTTATGCTTATGCTACACCCTTGGAACATGGGACCAACAACCAAATAGAGGTGAAGGCTGCTATATGGAGACTCTCTTGGTGTCTAAGTAATGGTATACAACAGATTATTCTGGAGGTGGACTCTGACCCTGGTTAGATGGATAAGAGAACAAATACCAGCCCCATGGTATCTACAAAATTTAGTGGAGTCATTACTAAAGATCATATTACAGTTCCAACTATTTATTTGCAGACATGTATACAGGGAAGCCAATTTTGTAGCAGATGCCTTATCAAAGGTTAGTCACCAATAAGAACATCCTCAACATTACTTCCATTGCAGTCAACTTCCCTCAGAAGTAGCAGGTTACTTTCAGCTGGATAAGATTGGCATGCCATGTTTCATAAGAAGGAAATTGCGCAAGCTTCAAGAACCACCTTAGAGCATGGAAAAAATTGGAAAGCAAACTTATCACGTACTAATAGAGATAGACAAAATTCTTTGTATACTACTAACCATTGTATTAGTTTCATACATTTCTCTATTGTCACAAATTTGAGTTCAAGTCTATGCCCCCTCTATGTACAGTTTTCTTTGTGATTAATGATAAAGTCTGGGGTGATGCTCAGCCCCTAAAATTTGTTTTAAAAAAAATTAGTTTTTTATTTTATTAATAAATTTATTTAAATAAATTTATTTATAAATTTATTATTTAAAGAGAGTTGTCCGTTGCTAAATAAAATTCAATATCAATCGAATATGGAGGGTACACTGTGCTATCAAGGATTTTGATAATGGCACACCTGGAAATTGGAGTAACAAGTTTTTATTCATATTTTAATTTTTAATTTGGCTAATTTAATGAAATAAAAAATCCCACAAAAATTTAAGAGTATAATTGTAAAGGAGATTTTTGTAGCATTTTTTAAATCAAATACAATACATGGTATATCTAGTTTTTAATACAATCAATCGATCACTTGATACAAAATAATCCAAATAATATAATCCCTACATTACTAATCATTACATTAGTTATCTTCGTACCAAACGACCCCTTAATACTTCGAACGTCAATCCATGTGTTTTTATTTTCCGTTCTTTAGAAATATGTACCTTACAGATATTCATCCACTGGTGGAAATTCTTTAAAATAATATCATTAATTTCAAAGGGACAATGTTACGTGCTGGACCTACCAACGAGCAGCAACGACGGATCCAAAAGTCAGAAAACAATAATCTATAATAAAAGAATTTTTTTTTTTTTTTCATTTTTGTAAGAAAAATCCTTATTTGACATAAATTGTTTCATTTCAAGAAGAAGCCAAATCTAGGATGGGTTACAACGGCACTAAATAAAAATAGTTGCTGTGAATGGATGACATTAAGAATTCATTTAGCTAAAGGATGACATAAGGGTCCATTTAGCTTATTTTTTCTTAAGTGGATAATTTTAGTAGGTAATTTTTTCCACCACTTGAATATTAAATTTATGTAAAGTTTATAGTTTGGGCTATAAATAGCCTATGATTTGTGAAGAAATAAACAGAGAAAATAAATCTACACTCTTCAATTTATATCATCTTTAGTTTTGTTTAAGTTTGTTTTTATTAAATTCATAACACGTTATCAGCACGAGCTTCCTTATAAGGTACGTATTATGTAACTATTTATTTTCAGACTCTACACACACGCACACAAAAATATAAATTGCTAAAGGAAACAAATTTTGGATAATAATCTATCAACAATATATGATTCTATTTAGATTTATTTGAGATGGTTAAATTATTTTGAAAATATCATTATATCTAACTTATTAATCTTTTTATGATAGTTTCACTATGTCAAATTTATGTAACTTGAGTTTGTGACACTGGACATTACCTGAAAGAATTATTTATCATGGGTCCTTGATGCTGAAATTCATCTTGACGCTAGAGGTCTTGGAGATACTATTAAACAAGAAAATAACGCAACAAGTCAAGATAAGGCAAAAGCTATGATTTTTCTTCGTCATCACCTCCATAAAGGATTAAAAACTGAATATTTAACTGTGAAAGATCCACTTGAATTATGGATAAACTTGAAGGATCGATATCACCACCTAAAATTGACGGTATTATCAAAAGCTAAATATGACTGGATACACCTTCAGTTTCAAGATTTTAAAACCGTAGTTGAGTATAATTCTGCTATTCATAAAGTAAGTTCAATATTAAGATTATGTGGAAAAATCATTACTGATGAGGACTTAGTAGAGAAAATTTTTTCTACTTTTCATGCTTCTAACGTATTGCTACAACAACAATATCATGAAAAGGGATTTAAGAAATATTCTGAATTGATTACATGCCTACTTGTGTCAGAGCAGAATAATACTTTGTTAATGAAAAATCATGAAGCTCGTCCCACTGGATTTGCTTCATTCCCTGAAGCGAATGTTGTAGCAGCGCATGATTAGCCTGAAATAAGGCAAATTATTATCGCGGTCGTGGTCGAGGCCATGGCCGTGGACGTGGTCGAGGCCATGGCCGTGGACGTGGGCAAGGACATGGCAGAGGAAGAAATAATTATCGTCATAATGGTGGAAATAAACAAGATACTAATAAATGTTCTCAAAATAATCCTTCAAAGGGTAAAGATAATATTTGTCACCGACGTGGCATGAAAGTTCATTGGGCACGTACTTGTCGTACGCCTGATCATTTTGTCAAACTTTATCAAGCTTCCCTTAAAAGAAAAGAAAATGATGTGGCAGTACACTTGACCTTTCGAGGTGATAATGATGAAGCAGGTCCATCAAATACATATGATGATGTCGAGGCAAATCTTGCTTACAATAATGATGATTTTAAAGGCCTCTCAAATATTACCCATTTGAAAGATGAAGATTACTATGAGAACATTGATTGAAGAACTGATCACCTTAGTTGAAGAATAAATTATAAAGAAAGTTATTATTTTCTTTTGTTTGCAATTATGTTTTTTCTGTTTTATTAAAGTACTGTGTGTTTCTAATTTCTATATTTCTTATGTTAGTTTTTCAAATTACTTACAGTGTTTTTTTTTATTTGAAGAATATGGAAATTCCCCAATCATCAATTGGATCCAAAATAAGTTACAATAATATATGTCTTATAGATAGTGCTACCACACATACTATTCTAAAAGATAAGAAATATTTCTCTTATTTAGTGATGAAAGAAGCCAATGTTAATACAATATGTGGTAGTGCAAGATTAATTGAAGGCTCCAAAAAAGCTAACTTATTACTTCTCGGAGGAACAAATTTGATGATTGATGAAGCATTATACTGTAGTAAGTCTCAAAAAAACTTATTAAGTTTCAAAGACATTTGCCAAAATGGCTATCATATTGAGACTACCAATGATGGAAAAAATAAATATCTTTATATTACTACAATAAAGTTGGGTAATAAATATATACTTAAAAAATTACCCGCTCTTTCTTCTAACTTATACTACACAAGTATCAGCACTGTTGAAACACATGCCATAGTAAATCAGAAGTTTACTGATTCAAATAATTTTACTATATGGCATGACTGGTTGGGCCATCTCGGTTTCAATATGATGTGCAAAATAATTGAGAATTCATATGGACACTCATTGAAGAACCAAAAGATTCTTCAATTTAAAGAATTCTCCTGTGCTACATGTTCTCAAGGTAAATTAATTACTAGGCCATCAATAATAAAAGTGAGAATTGAATCCCCTGCATTTCCGGAACGTATACAGGGTGATATATGTGGGCCCATTCACCCTCTATGTGGACCATTTAAGTATTATATGGTTTTAATAGATGTATCTACAAGATGGTCACATGTGTGTTTATTATCAACTCGTAATTTGGCATTTACGAGATTACTTGCTCAACTAATAAAGTTAAGAGCACAGTTTTCAGATTATACAATAAAAATAATTCATCTTGATAATGCGGGTAAAATTACATCCCAGACTTTTAATGATTATTGTGTATCAATTGGAATAATAATTGAACATCCGGTCGCACACGTTCATACTCAAAATGGTCTAACAGAATCATTGATTAAACGCCTCCAATTGGTCGTTAGACCAATGCTTATGAGAACAAAACTTTCCATTTCGATATGGGGCCATGCTATTTTGCATGCAGCAGCTCTTGTGCGGATAAGGCTCACAAGTTATTATAAATTCTCCCCATTACAATTGACTCTTGGTCAAGAGCCAAATATTCCCCATCTAAGAATTTTTGGATGTGCGGTATGTGTTTCAATTGCTCCACCACAATGCACAAAAATGGATCCTCAAAGAAGATTGAGAATATATGTTGGATATAAATCTCCTTCTATTATAAAATATTTGGAACCTATGACTGAAGATTTATTTACGGCAAGATTTGCTGATTGTCATTTTGATGAAACAATATATCCAACATTAGGGGTAGAAAATAAGTAGTTGAAAAAGGAAATAGACTGGAATGCATTATCATTATATAACTTAGATCCTCGAACAAATTAATGTGAACTAGAAGTTCAAAAGATAATTAATTTTCAAAATATTGCAAATCAACTACCAGATGCATTCACTGACCTATCAAGAGTTACAAAATCTCACATTCCAGCTGCTAATGCTCCCATTCAAGTTAATGTCCCAATAGGACAATTGCCTATTGCAAATGAGTCTAAACCATACTTAAAATGTGGTAGACCAATCGGTTCCAAAGATAAAAATCCTCAAAAAAGAAGAGGAGCAAATGATCAAAATAATCATAATATGGAGGAAGCTACTCAAGGAGAGCAACAAGGCATAACAATTGATAAAACCTCAGAAGAGGTTTAGGGACCTGAATATAATGAAAATAAAGAGATCTCAATCAGTTATGTCTCATCAAGAAAAATATGAAATCGAAATGATATAATTGTCGACAATGTGTTTTCTTATAATGTTGCAAATGAAATAATGCAACAAGATGAGGATCTTGAACTAAAATCTGTCGAAGAATGTAGACAGAGAAATGATTGGCCAAAATGGAAAGATGCAATCAATATTGAATTGGCTTCGCTTGAAAAACGCGAAGTTTTTGGACCTATAGTTCAAACACCTGAAGGTATAAAGCCAGTGGGGGTACAAATGAGTTTTTGTGCGAAAAAGAAATAAGAAAAATAAAGTCGTAAGATATAAAGCACGACTTGTGGCACAAGAATTTTCTTAAAGGCCTGACATTGATTATATAGAGACATATTCTCCGATAGTGGATGCAATCACATTCAGGTATATATCTTATTAATCTGGCAGTTCATGAAAAACTTGATATGCATTTGATGGACATCGTCACAACCTATTTATATGGCTTATTAGATAATGAAATTTACATGAAAATCCCTGAAGGATTCAAAATGCCTGATGCGTATAAAAATTCTCGAGAAAATTATTCAATCAAGCTTCAGAAATCCTTAAACGGATTAAAACAATCAGGATGCATATGGTATAATCGCCTTAGCGAATACCTATTAAAAGAAGGGTATAAAAATGACCCAATCTGTCCTTGTGTCTTTATTAAAAGGTCTGGATCTGAATTTATCATAATAGCTGTATATGTTGATGATTTGAATATCATTGGAACTCCTGAAGAGCTTCCAAAGATAGTAGAATGTTTGAAAAAGGATTTTGAAAAAGACCTCGAAAAGACAAAATTTTGTCTGGGTCTACAAATTAAACATTTTACAAATGGAATATTTATCCTTCAATCCACATATTCTGAAAATATTTTAAAGAGATTTTATATGAATAAAGCACATTCATTGAGTACCCCAATGGCTGTGAGATCACTTGATATTAATAAAGATCCATTTCGACCTTATGACAATAATGAAGAACTTATTGGTGCTGAGGTACCAATCTTAGTGCAATTGGGGCATTAATGTATCCTGCTAGTAATTCACTACCAGATATATCTTTTGCTGTAAATTTATTAGCAAGATTTAGTTCTTCCCTAACATGAAGATATTAGAATGATATTAAGCATATATTCAGATACCTCCGATGAACTATTAATATGGGACTATTTTATTCAAATAAGTCCAATTCACAATTAATTGGCTATGCAGATCCAGGATATTTGTCTAACCCACATAAAGGTCGATATCAAATAGGTTATTTGTTTACATATGGAGGTACATCTATATCATGGTATTTAACAAAACAAACCATGATTGCTACATCTTTAAATCATGCAGAGATAATAGCCATTCATGAAGCAAGTCGAGAATGTGTCTGGTTGAGGTCAGTAACTTAACACATTCAGGAAATATATGGCCTTACTTTGAAGAAGAATATTTCAAAAATATTGTATGAAGACAACCCCGCATGCATAGCTCAATTAAGAGGAGGATACATCAAAGGAGACAGAACAAAACACATTTCACCAAAATTGTTCTTTACTCATGATCTTCAAAAGAAAAGTGAAATAGATGTTCAACAAGTCTGTTCAAGCGATAATCTAACTGGTATGTGTTGGGTTCATAGTAATGAAAGGGAATGGAAAAATGGAGAGTAAAAAGGTGGAGGAAAGGAGAAACTAAAAATGGAAAGTGTACTTCTAAAATGGCAAGTTTACTCTTTCTCCCGCATTGGTGGAAGAAGAGAACTTGAGAGTGTTTATAATGAGAAACACTTACTCCACATGGCAAGTGAGGCAAGAAATAAGAGGTTCCTCGCACCGTCGTCGTCGCTCGGCTCAGGCTTGGCCTCGACCTCGGCTTCGAATTTGGATTTGGCAAATAATCGATCGATGAGATCTATCTTTTTGGACAAATTTTATTTAAATTCCAAAAAATACCAAGAGAAAACGCAGTAAATAATTTTTGCATTTAATCCTCCATTTACATGCAGTAACAGTGACGCTACTGTTTTACGTGAACAGTGACGTCGAACAGTTGCACTGCTTCAAAAATATTGCATTGCTTCAGAACTGATGCACTTTTTTATGCTGAACTGATGCACTAGTTGAACAAACAGATGCAAACATTCAGCAAAAGACACACTGATTCATGGAAAGATATGACTGTTCGGGAAAGAATGCAATCTTTGATAAACAGACATGAACTTACAGCAAAGGTGCAACCTTTGGAGTGAACCATTGCCTCCTTTCTAAAGAGGCATCTTGTGGCTATAAATAACCTGGTTTTCATCCACAGGTTTGACATAGAAATTACAGAAATTTTCAGATTACAAACTTCTTCTTTTTGTCTTCAAAATACTCTAAGTATGATCATTCAAACTGTGAGTGTGTTCGAAGAATCTGCCTATTTGAGGTACCGCTATAGTCAGATTGAAGGCCATTTTATCCTGGAAGAAAAAATTCCACGACCTCGGGTACAGTGAGGGGAATTATTTCCTTAAGAAAAGTCCGTGAATTCGCACGACTTGGCCTTAATCATTTCTGTTTCATCTTTATTTTTTAAAAAATAAATATACCTCTTGGAAAGGTCATTTTGATCTTGTGTTGAGGTTATTTAATACTTCATTGTGTTCTTGTTCATACTTGAACTCGAGTTGAAGTTGTTGTTGTAATATACAGATTCTGCATACCTGAATATATTGTGGAAATAACAATCTTAAGGAAATAACGCTACAAAATCTGTATTGCTTGTTTTTGGAGATTAAAGCTTAGGCTTGCTACTCCGTTTGAATTTAACTAATGATTAGAAGACATAAAATCTTCATCACAAGTTAAGGTTCACTCGGTTGACGATTCAAAGTAATAAAAACTTCATCGTTAACTAGAAACAAGAAGAAGAGTTTCAAGTTATTAACTCTATAAATAGTATTCTAAAAAATACTAAGTTTTCTGTCCTGCGGTGACAGGAAAAATGACAACTGAAAGTCAAATGATGTATGTGACAACGTCTATGGGGGCAAATAATATTGCCACATAAAGTTGCACAAATGCTCCACCAACGAAGACATCGAAAGAGAAGTTCGAAAAAATTTCTGGCATTGACTTCAAGCGGTGGCAACAAAAAATGTTTTCTTACCTCACCACTTTATGTCTACAACGGTTCACTAGAGAAGAAGCTCCTGAGGTTCTTGAGGAAACCTCGGACAAAGATTGCTTCATTTTTCTAGAAGCTTGGAAACATTCGAATTTCCTTTGCAGGAACTATATTCTGAGTGGTCTCCAAGACGACCTCTATAATGTCTATAGTGGAACCAAGACATCAAAGGAACTATGGGGGGCACTTGAACGAAAATATAAAGTGGAGGATGAGGGGGGAATTAAGAAATTCCTTGTTGCACGGTTCTTGGACTTCAAAATGATTGATAGCAAATTTGTTGTCTCTCAAGTACAGGAGTTGTATACATGATCTCCTAGCATAAGGTATATTTTTAAAAAATACCGTAGGTGAACAAATTAAAAATGTTCTTAATACTCACATAGACTGTTTTGTAGGTTTAATTGTGAATGATGCTTTTCAAGTAGTAGCGATATTTGAGAAGCTACCACCTTTGTGAAAAAACTTCAAAACTACTTAAAGCATAAATGCAAGGAGATGTCCGTTGAAGATCTTATTGTCCGACTTTGTATTGAAGAGGACAATAAAGCTGTCGAAAGAAGGTCAAAGGGAAATTCTACAATGAATGGAGCACATATTGTAGAAGATGGCCAAAACAACTTGAAGAAAAGAAAGAAAGTTGAACATAGAAGCAATCAGCCCAAGAAAGAGTTCAAGGGAAAATGCTTCAATTGTGGCAAAATTGGCCATAAGTCCACAGATTGTCGAGCCCCAAAGAAAGTCAAGAAAAAGGACCAAGCGAATATGAGTGAGTCCAACAAAGAATATGATGATTTGTGTGCTATGTTCACGAAATGCAACTTGGTGGGGAATCCACGCGAATGGTGGATGGATTCCGATGCCACACGCCATGTTTGCGCAAACAAAGAGTTGTTCTCGTCATTTGCTCCGGCTCAAGCAGAAGAAATGCTTTACATGGCCAACTCCGCTACTGCTAATGTGGAGGGAACAGGAAAAATTTGCCCATAGATGACTTCCGACAAGGTCTTGACACTGAAAAATGTGCTATATGTTCCGGAGTTACGTAGGAACTTAATTTTTTTTCACTCCTAGATAAGAACGGATTTAAATATGTAACCGTTTTTGGAAAAATTATAGTTAGCAAAGGAGAAATGTATGTAGGAAAAGGCTGTCTCACGGAGGGCCTTTATTTGATGAATGTAATGACTGTTGAAATGAATAAAGTTTGAATTTGTCTTATTTGCTTGAGTCTTACGATTTATGGCATGAACGTTTAGGCCATGTTAATTAAAAAACGTTACGAAAACTAATTAACTTAGAAGTTTTGCCAAACTTCGAGTGCCATAAATCAAAGTGTCAAACCTGTGTGGAATCGAAGTATGCAAAATATCCTTATAAGTCCGTTGAAAGGAATTCCAATCCCTTAGACTTAATACACACTGACATTTGTGATATGAAGTCAATACCATCTCGTGGTGGGAAAAAGTATTTCATAACTTTTATTGACGATTGCACTAGATATTGTTATGTCTATTTGCTAAATAGTAAGGATGAAGCAATAGATGCGTTTAGGTAATATTAAACTGAAGTTGAAAATCAGTTAGACAAAAGATTAAAATGATAAGAAGTGATAGGGGTGGAGAATATGAATCTCCCTTTGCGCAAATATGTGGAGAGAATGGAATAATTCATCAAACTACGGCCCTGTATTCACCTCAATCTAATGGAATTGCGGAAAGGAAAAACCAAACTTTGAAGGAAATGATAAATGCCTTACTTATAAGTTCTGGTTTACCGCAAAACTTATGGGGGGAGGCTATCCTTATGGCCAATCGTATACTCAACAGAGTTCCCCATAGTAAGACACAATCATTTTCTTATGAAAAATGGAAAAGAAGGAAACCTAACTTGAAATATTTCAAAGTGTGGGGGTGTCTAGCGAAGGTTCAAGTTTCTATACCTAAAAGGGTTAAGATAGGACCTAAAGCGGTAGACTGCGTATTCATAGGATATGACAAAAGCAGTAAAGCATGTCGATTTTTGATTCATAAATCCAAACATCCGGATATTAGTGAAAATACGGTAATTAAATCAGATAATGCTGAATTCTTTGAAAATATTTACCCGTATAAAATTAGACATTAACAGTCTAGTGGAGGATCTAAACGACCTCGAGATGAACCAAGTGAGAATGTACATAATGAAGAAAATCCAAAACGTAGTACACGTCAAAGAACATCAACTTCATTTGGATCGGATTTTGTAACATTTCTCTTAGAAAATGAGCCTTAAATATTTAAAGAAGCGATGTTATCGTCAGACTCATTCTTTTGGAAAGAGGCAGTCAATAGTGAGATTGATTCAATCTTAAACAACCATACGGAATTGATTGACCTTCCTCCAGGAAATAAACCTTTAGGTTCTAAATGGATCTTCAAAAGAAAAATGAAGGTGGATGGTACTATTGATAAATACAAGGCAAGACTTGTAGTAAAAGGATTCAAACAAAAGGAAGGCCTTGATTACTTTGATACATACTCGCCAGTAACAAGGATAACCTCAATTCGAATGTTAATTGCCTTGGCGTCGGTATGTGATCTTCAAATCCATCAAATAGATGGAAAACCGCATTCATAAATGAAGTTTTGGAGGAAGAAAGTTACATGGAACAACCTAAGGGTTTTGTGGTTCCAGGAAAGGAAAACAAGGTGTGTAAACCTATCAAGTCATTATATGGACTAAAGCAAGCACCAAAACAATGGAATGCGAAGTTTGACCAAACCATATTGGCAAACAGATTCAAAATAAATGAATGTGATAAATGTATTTATATTAAAGACACTCCAAATCTCCAAGTCATTATATGTTTATATGTGGATGATATGTTGATCATCAGTAGAAATATTTCTGACATAAATGCAACAAAACGAATGCTCGAGAGCAAGTTTGATATGAAAGACCTTGGAGTTGCAGATGTGATCTTAGGTATAAGAATCCATCGAACTCCACAAGGGTTAGCATTGTCACAGTCTCATTATATCGAAAAGGTACTTGACAAGTTCAAGTATATAGAATTCGGTATTGCCAAGACTCCATTGGATGCGAGCTTTGTACTTTGAAAGAATGAAGGTGAAAGTGACTCGCAATTGGAGTACGCAAGAGTATTGGGATGTTTAATGTATATAATGAACTGTACACGATCAGAAATAGCATGCGCTATCAGTAAATTAAGTTGGTACACGAGTCATCCCAACAAAACTCACTGGATGGAAATGAAAAGAGTTTTGGGGTATCTTAAATACACTCAAAATTATGCTTTGCATTGTAATAAAAATCCTGCGGTACTTGAAGGATATAGTGATGCAAATTGGATCACCGGATCAAACGAAGTAAAATCCACAAGTGGATATGTATTTACTATCGGTGGAGGAGCATTTTCTTAGAAATCATCTAAACAGACTTGTATTGCTCGATCTACAATGGAATCTGAATTTATCGCATTAGATAAAGCTGGTGAAGAAGCAAAATGACTCCAAAATTTTTTGTAAGATATTCCGTATTGGCCCAAGCTAGTGGCACCAGTATGTATACACTGTGATAGCCAAGCGGCAATAGGTAGGGCAGGGAGCATGATGTACAACGGTAAATCTCGTCATATACGAAGAAGACATAATACCGTTAGGGAATTTTTCTCTAGTGGAATTATCACTATCGACTATGTAAAGTCAAAGGATAATGTGTTGGATCCACTTACAAAAGGCCTATCTAGAGAATGAGTAGAAATGACATCCAAGGAAATGGGTTTAAGGCCTAGGACAAGTCAGCATGATGGTAACTCTACCAAGCAGACTGGAGATCCCAAGAGCTAGATTCAAGAAGATCAAACAAAGTTGTGTCTGACAGGTTCAACATTGTCAATTACCCAACCCATTCTCATGATGTAGACAATGGTTAGTAAACAAGCATAAGACTTGAGGTGAAAAGTCTTTTAATGACTATCTAAATTTGATAGATTTGACCAAATAGTTTAATCTACAGGATTGAATGTTTAGAAATCACCTATGTGTGGGCGAAGTGGAAGCCACTTCAAAGAGAATGTTAGTAAAGGCCTATTCTTTAAGCTTTCATGAAAATCGGAATGTGTTCATGGCTGAAAAGAACAAAACCGTAAGAACCATAAACGGTAAAAAGATGGTTGTATGACATGTGTTTTCTAGGTGTACATTAAATCTCGACGGTTCAAAGATATCAAATCTATCGATTGACCGAGCGCATCCGATGCATGTTCACTACGAAAAGTTCAAAGGAAAACCCACTTATCCAGATGCAATCAGTCTTTGCTTGATGATCACATACTTATCCGTAAAAGTTTTACGAAAAAAATAGCCATTCCCCATTCATGTGGGGGATTGTTGGGTTCATAGTAATGAAAGGGTGTGAATGGAAAAATGAAAAGTAAAAGGGTGGAGGAAAGGAGACACTAAAAATGAAAAGTGTACTCCTAAAATGGCAAGTTTACTCTTTTTCCCACATTGGTGGAAGAAGAGAACTTGAGAGTGTTTATAATGAGAAACACTTGCTCCACATGGCAAGTGAGGCAAGAAATAAGAGATGCCTCGCACCGTCG
>NC_061117.1:184056907-184298928 GCF_002878395.1 Capsicum annuum | reverse complement strand
AGTTATTTATATTTGGGAATGAAAAACAGGTTTGAAAAAAATATTTTTTCAAAAAAAACTCATCAATTTAAATGCTCAGTTATGAAAAAGAGAGACTAACTACTTTGATATTTCAAATCGAAATAAAAATCTGAAATAACCGAACTGAATTTGTAAAAATCGAACCAAACCGAATTTATTTCGGTTTGGTTATGAATGTTATTTTTGTCAATTTAAAAATCGATAAACCGAATCAATATTAAATAATCAGACCAAACCGATCGAACGCCCACCTAGTAGTGATTCTGGCAGGAAACAAAAGAGAGCATGATTTCACCTTTAATTTGCGGCCTAATATTCTTTTTGGATCCAATCATCCAATTCTTTATGTGTGCTTGCTGAAAAGTTTTCTATCTCTAATTTTAAAATTCCGGATTCAAATTATTAGGAGAACAAAAAGGTGGAAATTCTCATTGAGAAGTAAAATAATAAAACAATAAAACACAATCTAAAGGACTATTATTTTGTTGGTTAGATATATTTAATTTTCAACCACCAGAGTTCGAAAAAAACAATACTTCGTCAATTCCTTTTTATTTGTTTTTTTTTTCTTCATTTTTTTGGTGAGATAATTTGACTAAATCTAAAAGCTAAATTAAATTAGATTAATTCTATTTTTTAGAATTGAAATTTAGATATTCAAAAACTATATGAAAAGTATTAGAAATTATAAATTTTCCTTTTTCAATTTGGTTAACAAATACATCTTGAAATATTGATCAAAGTTTGTATCCGTCAACTCTAAAAAGGAAATAAGTATGAAAACTATGCTTGAGAATGAGGAGGCATATTTTACCCCTTTTTTGATTCGGAATTGAGAAAAAAACACCTTCTTTCACGAAGGGTGTGTTCAACACGGAGGAATATATATATATATATATATATATATATATATTTTATTGCTTAGTTGACCAAAAGTTTTAAAAATCATTTCTCTAGTAAATAATTTCTTTAAAAATTAAAACAAAAAATACTTTCTACATAATTTTTTTAGAGGAAATACTTTCCTCGTGAAAGTAGGAAGACTTTCCAAAATATTGGAGCTGGTGAAAGCACGCTGAAGTTCATAAAAGAAAATGCTTGAGTTCAATCTTCTAACATGTGAAACTTATATATTTTGGAGTTCGAATAAAAACTTAGTAAAAGTGATTGTCTCTGCTTTTTTAAAGTATGAAGTACTTTATCCAAATTTTATTTTTGTATTAACAATACGGAAACCATTTTCATTGACTTTTGAACATGAACAATTACATGCTTTAGAAATGGCTATTCATGAACTTTGTTTGATTGCATTTTTTCCCTACCATTAAATGATAGTATAAAGAGCTCATTTATCAACTAATATAGTAGCTCATAATGATTATTATAACCTAAAAAAATTGATAATATACAGTCTCCGTAAAAGTTGCTTTAGATACTTTTGTTCTCTATCTATTAAAGTTTTATTTGTATTTTTTTCAATCTCTCCAAAAATTCATATTTCATTAGAAATTATAATCTCCTTTTAAATATTCTCTAGAGTTTGATCATTAGATATCATGAGTGTTATGCATGTGGATGTACATGGTTAGAGAAATATAGTCTACTACAAATATAATAATGATATACATGTATATATACTGCTATACTTGAGGGATGTACTTGAATGTAACCGTATGGTCTTTTTACAAGTAAAATAATGATATAAATGCATGTGTATACACTTATATGCTAGAGACTTAAGAAGTAAGATAAAAGATACATAAAAGAGGAAATAATAGTTCGAAACAGATAAATTTATTTCTAAACTTCAAGCCAATATATAGGCAAACACTTGACATAGTACTTCCACTAAAACAACACACATATCAATTCACGTTAAGTGTAAAACAACCTACTTCTTAAAAATAGAACACATGACTCCTAAAAGAAAATACACGACTCCACTAATTCCTAGAAATCAGAAGAACTCTCAACTTAAAAAATCACAACTCCTAAAGACTAGGCCAACTAGTAGAAGAAAATAATGGACTAAAATTTCAATAATACCCCCTGTAATTGATGCTTGTTAACAGTCAGTTCATATCTTTGATTGTGCGGACGCCTAACAGCCTTCTAATTTTTATGAATGACTTTGTTTTTAGGGCCTTGGTGAAAATATTAGCAACTTGATCTTCACTCCTGCCGTAGATCAGATCAATTGTTCCATTATTGCTAAGATCTCGTAAAAAATAAAACTTCACATTCATGTGCTTGCTTCTTCCATGTAGCACTGGATTCTTGGATAGTCGAACTGCTAAATCGTTGTCACAAAATATCTTGATAGCTTCTGATTGCTTGAGTTTCAAATCCTCTAAAAATCTCATAAGCCAAATAGCTTGACAAGCACAAGCAGTCGCAACAATAAAACTCGGCTTCCGTAGTAGACAAAGTGACAATTGGTTGCTTCTTAGCCGACCATGAAATAGCACTAAATCCAAACATATATAAAAACATAACCTGAAGTATTCTTTTTTTCATCTCGATCACCAACATAATCACTATCAGTAAACTCAAGAAGATTGGACTTTTCACTCTTCTTATAAAATAACCCAAAATCTCTCATTCTGTAAAAGTAAAGAAAAATTCGCTTGGCAACGAACAAATGTATTTCTATTGGATTCTCCATATACCTACTGATTAAACTCACATAGTACATTATGTCAGGCCTTGTAGCAGTGAGATACATCAAGCTGCCCACAATTTACTTGTGAAGTGTGTTGTCAACCTTCTTCCCAGTATGATCTTTGTGTAGCTTCAAACCAAGTTCAGCAGGGTATAACTGAATTACAAACCATCATATGAAATCCATCAAGAATTTCCCCTACATATTTCTTCTGAGAAATAAAAATCTCTTTATCAGATTGCACCACCTATAGTCCAATAAAGTAATGCATCAATCCGAGGTCGGACATTTCAAACTCATCCATCATCGACTTCTAAATTCTTCAAACATGACATCACAATTTTCAGTCAAAATAAGATCATCAACATGCAATCAAATAATGAACATCATTCCTTGATTCCCAATTTAACAAATAACGTATGCTCATAAGATATTTTTAAAAAATAACTTTTAGAAAATACCCCTCAATACAATTATACCAAGCCCAAAGAGCTTGTTTTAAACCATAAAGGGCCTTTTTCAATCTGTAAACCTTATGCTTATTTTCAATTTTAACATAATCAGGGGTTGTTTAACAAATACCTGTTCCTCTAAGTACCCATGTAGAAATGCCGATTTGACATCTAGCTAAAAAATAGGACAAGACTTCTGAGCTGCCAATGCTATAACCAATCAAATTGTATCATGTTTCATGGGAGAGTATACTTTGATATAATCGACCCTCTATCATTGCTTGTATCCTTAGCCACTAAACGAACCTTGTACTTGTCCACTTCTTCATTTTCCTTCAATACTATTTTAAACACCCACCTTGCTCTAATGGTTTTCTGTTCATTTAGAAGATCGAATAATTCTCAAGTATCATTTCACTTAATGACATCAATTTCATCATCGATTGTTTTTCTCTAATTTTCTTCCTTCAGATTATTCTCAGAAGAGGTAGGATCACAATCTAAAAACAAAGAAAAATGAGTTATTGGATCTTCAATTCCAGTTACCTTATAATCCTTCATCCAAGTAGGCCTTCTTCTAACGTGCTCGATAATTTGACTTGCTTCTTTATTTGCTACAGAAACTGTTAGTGGTGTTGTAGGAGCTGAAACTGATGTATTTTCTAGTATGCAAGGTGCTGAAAATTGCTCCTGTTCAGCTTCACTGTCATAGAGGCTCCGGGTAGGTTGCTGCCTATTTCAATCCTAAGTCTTTTCCTCATTAAACGTAACATCTCTACTAATAAATCCTTTTTTTTCAATGGATTAAACAGTTTGTATGCTTTGGAGGACTCACTTACACCCAGAAAAATATATTTTTCAGCCTTGTCATCAAGTTTCTGTCTCGTCTCTCTAGGATATAAGCATACGTGATGTATCTAAAAATTCTGAATGATCTACTGTTGCTTTTCTTCCACTCCATGCTTCCCCGTTATCATATTTTTAACAGAAAAAATTAGGCTTCTATTTAAAATATGAGTACTCTAATTTACAAACTTTGGCTAGTAGATTTTTTAGAATACTTCCTCTTACTAACATGCTTCTCACTATGTTAAGGATAGTTCTATTTTTTCTTTCCAATACACCATTCTGTTGCGGTGTATACACAATTCTAATCTCTCTCTGAGTGTCATGCTTTACTATATTTCCCTGACTTTTTGTGTCCTAAACCTCCAATGAAATATCCCATGAGGTTGGCTTTCCAACGCATCAAGCCTCTTATTAGTCCAAGGTCGTGTCAAGAAGTCATAGAAATTTTCCCTTAAGAACCTAACATATTGCTATGACTACGACTTAATATAACAAGTCTTTACCACTCATGATGAGTCATTACATATGATTTGTAGCCACTCTAGTGAATTCCTCAGTTGTAGCCTCATGACTACGCTACCTCATTGCGACTCGTAACCAGTGGCTTTGAGTTGTAGGGAGAGACTCATAGTCACAATAATATGTTACTAAGATTTTTTTCCAGTGGTTACGAGTCCAGCATATGACTCATAGGTAGACCTTATGAGACGTTGTGTATACTCGTAGCCTGACTAGTGGAGAAACCAAGAATCAAGCCTCAGACTATGACTTCACCCAATGACTTGTAGTCAGTCATAATGAGTCGTTAGGAGGCAGTTGCAGTCAGACTAGAATGTACCCAAAATCCCAGGACCCTAAGTTACGACTCAGCCCATGAGTCATAACTAGTCGTTATAAGTCATTAGGCAAGTCGTAATGACTGGGAGCATGCTTTTCCGACATATTTTCCAAGGACTTTTATGTCATTACCCACTTCTTTAAAAGCCAAATCCATGACGTTTTGTCTTTCTAAGGGGTGGTGTAACAGACCCAAATCCCCAAATCCAAGACTTAATCTTCAAATCACCCAAAGAGGAGCAAAAGAATGGTTTCCTTATACCCTAAAAGCTATTATAGTTTTCCCAAGTGCAAGGTCAAATCTAAGAAATTCTCCAAAGGTTACTCTCCCAGGTATGTGGGATATTTATGAATGGGCCCTTCAGCCTATTGAGTCCCAATACTTTCATATTTTTCAAGTACAAGCCCTTTTTTCACATATTCGTAAAATTTTATGTAGACCATGAATTTTATAAAATTTTCTTTAATTGTTTTGATTCTAAACGATGAAAATAAACTCTCTCATGATAATGGTGTTTCCATATATTTGATAATGCAAATGTCTACTCCATGTTTAATTATCAAAATATTGGATTTTAAATCATGATTTTTCCTCTTTCATGGATTGTTCAACTCTGCATTAGATAGTGTGGTGGGTTATGAACACCCAATACCTAGGAAAATTATTTTTATCATTGTTATCGGGTTACAAGTCATTCAGATTAGGCTTGTATCATTGAATTTGAAAATAATACCATGATGATCACTGTTAGTGCCAAATCATATTAGACAAATAATAATATCAATGTCAATCAGTTGGGAGTAACACTGAGCACCGAGTGACTGTAGGAATGACGGCTCTCCCATCAGTTAAGCATGAGTCGTTAGTAGCAGTCCCTAAGTTCCATACATATGGTGCCACTATAGAATATTTTAGGGATCCCTCGTCAATATAGGCATGACACCCTAGTCCTTTGGGACATCAACCTTGTAGATCTACATTGTTAGTTTTGGTACCCATGGCAAGGTACTGACACCCTTCCAACTGGGGTTATAGGTTAGACCCCGATTAGCTCAGATTGGAGCATATCGGTTGTAGTTAGCTCCCAATGTGTCAATCTAATATTTAGACCATGTCAGCTCAGGTTGATTGACCAAGTGCCCAGTTTATCAGTTATTCAATTTATATATTATGTCAGCACATGCTTTACTTAGTCTTGCATTCTTTTTTTACATATTCATGCACTCATGCCCAGTACTCATATGTATTTTAGTTGTTCCTATCTCATGTACCAGTACATTCAAAGTACTGACCGCTTACTCTCCTTTGCGCTATGTTGTCTTATAACATAGGTTTGGATGCTCAGTTCCCCGATCGTCCTTAGTTTGCTTAGGCGCTACTCAACAACATTTGTGGTGAGTCCTCATCCTTCGAGGTTAAGTTATTGCAGTTACTCTCAGTATTTACTTTATGCCAGTTATTTGAAGTTAGTTGGGGGTTTGTCCCATCAACTTCTCATGTTTTAGAGGCTTTTAGATAGTTCGATTTGTTTTTAGTTTTTTATCAGATGTTCAGACACATGTGTGTTTTCTTTGGTATCATTCATCATCCAGATTTACTGTGTAGATTCTATATATTATGTTATTATTATTATCTTTAGTGCTTATAGCAAGTACCAGACCATGTGTTAGCTTAGGGTCACTTGTGACTCTAAGCACTGTGTTATGACTAGGAGTAGTCTCGGGTCAGGACAAACTTGGTATTAGATCCAGGTTTTGAAATGTCCTAGGGTGTCTGAAATCTGTGTTAAGTAGATTTTCGTGTATGGGTGTGAAAAAAGCCACACTTATAAGCGGGAAGCTACGAGACATTTTTAGAAAGTTTTCCTTATTTCATTATTCATGCCGTATGATGGAGTGTAACCTTCGTTAAACTTACCTTCCTAACTCATCCTCTATCGCTATATAAAAATGCCTTCCAGAAGGGATAACAGAAGGAGAAATAGGAACCAGTCCACATCACCTATTCCTGAAGAACTTCTGAACGAACATATTTCCCATGCTGAATTCAAGGTTGCTTTCATAGCTTTGGCCCATTCTATGGTTGCTCAGAATAATCAGCAAGCTCTTTCCCTAGACTATTCAGTAATGAATACGACTGTAGCTAGGATCCGAGACTTTACTCGGATGAATCCCCCAGTATTTCTTGGATCCAAGTTTGAGGAGGATCCACATGAGTTTTTAGATTATGTGTAGAAGGTGACTGATATTATGGGTGTTACTTAGCGTGAGAGTGAAGACTTAGCTGCTTACCAGTTGCAAGAAGGAGCTCATACTTAGTTTAAGCAATAGAAGGAGGACAGAAGTGTTGAGGCAGGGCCTATAGAGTAGGATGAGTTTGCTACGATCTTCTTAGATAGATTCTTCCCACTCAAGTTGAGGAAGGCCAAGGTACCAGAGTTTATTAATTTGAAGTAGGGTAACATGAGTGTGAAAGAGTATTCACTTAAGTTTACCAGTTGGCGAGATATGCTCTGACTATAGTGGCTGATTCTAGGGCTAGAATAAGAAAGTTTGTATCTGGTATGTTAGATAATTTAGTGAAAGAGTGTAGAATGATGTTGATTAAGAAGATGGAACTTTCTAGGTTGATGGTCCATGCTCAGTAGATTAAGAAGGAGAAGCTCAAAGAGAATGAACGAGAAAATAAGAGGGCCAAAATTGGTAGCTTTAACTTTTCACAGTAAAGGTCCAATAATGGTAATCATTCTCAGTTTCACCAGAAATCTTCAGCCCCAACACTTTCTCCTGCCAGTGCTTTAGTGCCTAAGTTTAGGCAGGATAATCGAGATAGAGCGCCAGGCTTTAAGTCTCAAGGTAGTGTGAATAGTGGTTGCACAAACCCAATCTACAAAAGGTATGGTAAGAATTATTAAGGTAAGTGTAGAGCAGGCAGTAATGCATGCTTCAAATGTGGTAAGTCAGAATACATGATAAGATATTGCCCATTATGTTTTTGTAAGGGTTGAAATGATTGTCAGTAGGTCCAGACTAATCCTTCAGCCGCACCAGCAGGTCACCTAACTCAGCAGGGTGCCACCTCCAGTGCCACCAGTGGGCAGCATCTGAACTAACTCTATGCCCTCCAGACTAGATAAGATCAGAAGAGTTCTCCTGATATGGTTATTGGTATGTTGTAGGTCTTTTATCTTCATATTTATGCATTATTGGACCCTAGAGCTTCACTTTCTTTTGTGACTCAATTCATAGCTATAGATTTTGGTGTTAGACTCGATATATTAGGAGAATTCTTCTTAGTGTCTACTTTAGTGGGTAGTTTTATCATAGAAAGACGGGTATACAAGATTTTCCCGGTCACAGTGTATCAAAAATTTTCCTCCGTAGACCTTATAGAACTAGAGATGGCTAATTTTAATGTCATTCTTGGCATGGATTGTCTTCACTCTTGTTATACCGCAGTTGATTATAGAAACAAAAGCATTCATTTCCAGTTTCCTAATGAGCCAGTCATAGAATGGAGAGGTAGTACCTTAGTACCTATAGGTCGATTTGTCTCTTACCTTTAGGCAAGAAAGATGATTTCCAAGAGTTGTATTTACCATATTATCTGAGTCAAGGACTCAAGTTCTGAAATTCTAAGTCTTGAGTCAGTTCTAGTAGTAAGTGAGTTTCCAGAGGTGTTACCCGATGATCATCTCAGAGTTTCTCCTAAATAGGAAATCAACTTTGAAATAGATCTCTTCTCAGATACCCAACCTATTTTAATTCCACCTTACATAATGGATCTAGTCAAGCTTAAGGAATTTAAAGAACAGTTGGAAGATCTCTTAGATAATGGTTTCATTAGAATGAGTGTTTCCCCATGGGGTACTTCAGTCCTCTTCGTGCACAAGAATGACGATTCCGTTAGAATGTGCATCAACTACCTTCAATTGAATAGAGTCACAATCAAGTATAAGTATCCTTTCCCTAAGATTAATTACTTGTTCGACCAACTTTAGGGTGTAAATTATTTATCGAAGATAGACCTCAAATCTAGCTATCATCATCTCTGAGTCAGAGAATGTGACATCCCGAAGACAAACTTCTGAACTCAGTATGGTCACTTTGAATTTATAGTTATGTCTTTTTGACTAACGAATGCTCCGGTAGGCTTTATGGATTTGATGGACATGGTGTTCAAGCAGTTGGATATGTTATTCATAGTCTTCATAGATGACATCCTCGTCTATTCTCATAGTGAAGGTGATTATGCAGACCATTTGAGAATTGTATTGCAGACCCTTAAGGATCACCAGTTATTCGCTAAGTTCAGCAAGTATGAATTCTGGTTGAAATCCGTAACCTTTCTTGATTATATCATTTCCAAGGATGGCATTTAGTTAATTCTCAAAATACCGAAACAATGAGAAACAAGCCTAGGCCCATCTCTCCATCAGATATCAGGAGTTTTTTGGGTTTAGTCAATTACTACATATGATTTGTTGAATGATTTTCTTCTATTGCTTCTCCCATTTCTCGACTAACTCAGAAAAAAGTCAATTTTCAGTGGTCATATTCCTGTGAGAAGAGTTTTTAGGAGTTAAATACTTGACTCACTTTTGCACCAGTATTGACTCTACCAGAGGGTTCAAATAGGTTCGTAGTGTATTGTGATGCCTGTAGAGTTGGTCTTGGTTGTGTGTTAATGAAAAAAAGTATGGTCGTAGCTTATGCCTCAAGACAACTTAAACCCTATGAGAAAAATTACTCGACTGATGATCTTAAGTTGGCAGCAATAGTTTTTGCCTCACAGATTTGGAGATATTTTTTTTATGGGGTTCATGTGGATGTGTTTACAAACCATAAAAGTTTATAGTATTTATTCACGCAGAAAGACCTAAATATTTTTCAAAGAAAGTGGCTCAAATTATTTAAAGACTATGATATGAGTGTGTCGTATCTCCCAGGTAAGGCCAATGTGGTGGCCGATGCCCTTAGTAGACTGCCTATGAAAAGTATAGCCCATGTTGTGGATTATAAGAAATAGTTAGTCCATGAGGTTCATAAGCTTTCTAGATTGGATGTTTGGTTAGTTGATTTGACCTAAGGTAGTGTACGGGTTCAAAATAGTTCAAAGTCTTCTTTGGTCTCTGAGGTAAAGGAAAAGCAAAACAGATATCCTATTCTGGTTAAGTTAAAAGAGGCAGTTCGAGATAAAAAAGTTGTGATTTTTTCCCAAGGGGATATGGTGAACTTCACTATCAGGATAGGTTATGTATCCTGAATATAGATGATTTGAGGTAGTGAATGTTATTGGAGGCACATGGTTCGCGATATTTCATTCATCCAGGAACTACTAAGATATACCAAAACTTCTGAAAAGTCTATTGGTGGAATGGTATGAAGAAGGATATTATGGAATTTGTGGCTAAGTGTCTGAATTGTCAGCAAGTTAAGGTTGAGCACTAGAGACCTTGTGGTATACTTCTGGAGTTCAGCAAACCCACTTGGAAGTGGGAAGTAGTGACTATGGATTCGATTACAAGGTTACCTCGTACGCCTCATCAGCATAATTCCATTTGGGTCATCATGGATAGGATGACCAAGTCAGCCCAATTCTTTCCAGTCCATACTTCTTACTCAGCCAGAGATTATGCTAGGCTCTATCTCAGGGAGTTAGTAAAGTTGCATGGAGTTTCTTTGACTATCATTTCAGATAGAGGTACTCAGTTTACCTCTTATTTTCGGAAGACTTTCCAGAAAGGTCTTAGTACCCAAGTTTATCTCAGTACAACTTTTCATCCTCAGACAGATGGTCAGGAAGAGCAGACCATTCAAACTTTAGAGGATATATTGAGAACATGTGTTATCAATTTCAAGGGTAGTTGGGATGACTAGTTGCCTTTGATTGAGTTTGATTACAACAACAACTATCACTTCAGTATTCAGATGGCTTCGTTTGAGGCTCTTTATACTAGGAGGTGTAGATCCATTATTGGTTAGTTTTAAGTTGTTGAGGTTACTTTGATAGGGACAGATTCAGTGTAGGAGGAAATCAAGAAAGTTCAGTTGATTCGTGAAAGGCTTAAGACAACCCAAAAACGTCAGAAATCTTATGCAGATGTACAGAGAAGAGAGCTTGAGTTTGAGGTTAGTGATTTTGTGTATCTAAAAATTTCTCCCACGAAAGAGGTGGATAGGATTTGAAAGAAGGGAAAGCTCAGTCCCTGCTATGTTGGCTCGTATAGGATTTTAAGCCATTTTAGAAAGGTAGATTATGAGCTAGAGTTACCCGCAAATTTTGCATCAGTGCATCCAATCTTCCATGTCTCTTTGCTAAAGAAATGAATTGGTGACCCAACTTCAGTCGTTCCCTTAGAGATTGTGGGTCTGGAAGATAGCCTCTCCTATGAAGAAGTTCCAGTTGAAATCCTTAACCGTCAGGTTCGTAGGTTGAGGAATAAGAAAGTTCCCTTGGTTAAATTTTTTTTGTAGAAATCAGTCTGTTGAGGGAGCAGAAGCAGATATGCGACCCAAGTACCCCTATCTTTTTTCTGCAAATTCAAATTCAGCTTGAGTTAATAATTTTTTTTAACGTAATCCTCTTGTTTTCTATCTCATCTATTAACCTATTATTTTGTCATAACATGCCCTATGAATTCAGTCCTACCATGCATTATGTTTCAGATTTCAAATATTTAGTCATGATTGAGCTCCTAAATGTTCAGTGCATGATCCCAGTCTTTTAATTTTCCCATCTAGTCAGTTTTATTAGAGTATGAATGATTCTAAGGGAGAGATATTGTAACATCTTGAGTTTTTGTTTCCTAAACCTCCCAAGAAATAGCCCATGAGGTTATCTTTCCAATGCATTAAGCCTCGTATTAGTCCGAGGTCATGGAAAGATGTTATGGAAATTTTCTCTTAAGAGCCTGACAGACTGCTATGACTATAATTTAAGGTAATGAGTTATTACCACTCGTGATGAGTCATTATAAGTGAGTAGTAGCCACTTTAGTGAATTTCTTATCTGTAGCCCCGTGACTACGACACCTCAATATGACTCGTAATCAGTAGCTACGATCATAGAGAGAGACTCGTATTCACAATAGTGTGTAACCAAGATTCCTTTCCAGTGGTTATGGGTCCAGCACACGACTTATAAGCAGACCTTATGAGTCGTTGTGTGGACCCATAGCCTAACCGGTAGAGTATCCAAGAATCAAGAATCAGACTACGACTTCACCCAATAACTCATAGTCAGTCGTAATAAGTCGTTAGGAGGCAGTCGTAGTCAGACCAGAATGTATCTAAATCCTAGGACCCCAGGTTATGAATTAGACCATAAGTCGTAAACAGTCGTTAGGCAAGTCGTAGCGATGAGGAGCGTGTTTTTCCTGCATGTTTACCAAGGATCGTTATATCATTATGCACTTCCTTAAAAGCCAAACCCATGTCGTTTTGGTTTTCTAAAGGGGCAGGATATAAGACCCAAATCCCTAAATCCAAGACTTAATCTTCAAATAACCCAAAGAGGATCAAAAGAACGATTTCTTTCTTCTCCAAGAGAAAATTAGGGTTTTCTCAAGTTTAAGGTCAAATCTAAGAAATTCTCTAAGTGTTACTCTCTCAGGTATGTGGGATATTCATCATTGGGTCCCTTCCGCCCATTGAGTCCCAAAACTTTCCTATTTTTCAAGTATAAATCCTTTTCCCCCAAATTGGTGAAATTTCATGTAGACCATGAGTTTTATAAATTTTTCTTCATTTTTTTTATTCTAAACCATAAAAATACACCATCTCATGACAATGGTGTTTCCATATATTTGATAATGCAAATGTCTACTCCATGCCTAATTGTTGAAATATTGGGTTTTAAATTATGATTTTCCTTTTCCATGGATTGTTCAATTCTGCATTAGATAGTGTTGGTGGATTATGAACACCTGATACTTAGGAAATCATGTTTATCAATGTTATCAAGTTACAAATCATTCAGATTTGGCTTGTATCATTAAATTTCAGAATAATACCATGATGAGCACTTATCAGTACCAAATCATGTTAAATGAATAATAATATCAGTGTCAATTAGTTTGGAGTAACACTTAGCACTGAGTGAACGCAGGGATGATGGCTCCCCCGTTAGTTAAGCATGAGTCGTTAGTAGCAGTCCCTAAGTTCTAGACCTACAATACCACCATAGAATTTTTGAGGGGTCCCCTATCAGTAGAGGTATGACACTCTCGTTCTTACGTACATTAGCTTTATGGATCCATACTGTTAGTGTCAGTACCCGTGGCATGGTATTGACACCCTTCCAACTGGGGTTACAGGTTGGACCCCGATTAGTTTAATTGGAGCATGTCAATTTTAATTTTCTCCTACATTCTCACTCCAGTATTCAAACTATGTCAACTAACCTTTGCTTGACCAAGTGTCTAGTTTATCAGTTATTCAGTTTACAGATTATTTCAACACATGCTTTACTTGGTCATGCATTCTTTTTTTACATGTTCATGTATCTATGCTTAGTACTCACATGTATTTCAGTGTTCCCTATCACACGTACCAGTACATTCAAAGTACTGACCGTATACTATCTTTTATGCTATGTTGCCTTGTAACATAGGTTCGGATGCTCAGATCCCCGATCGCCCTTAGTCAGCTCAGGTTCCACTCAACTACATTTGTGGTGAGTCCTCATCCTTCGAGGATAAGTTATTGCAGTTACTCTCAATATTATATTTATGTCAGTCATTTGAAGTTAGTTGAGGGTTTATTCCATCAACTTTTCATATTTTAGAGGCTTTTAGATAGTTAGATTTGTTTTTAGGTTTTTATCAGATGTTCAGACACATGTGCGTTTTCTTCGGTATCATTCATTATCCAGATTTACTGTGTAGCTTCTGTATATTATGTTATTATTATCTTTATTTCTCATAGCAGGTACTAGACCATGAGTTATCTTAGGGTCACCTGTGACTCTAAGCACCGTGTTACGACTAGGGGATAGTCTCAGGTCGTGACATTTACACAAAAGACTTAAATTTTTTTGAATAATATTCACCACTATGATCAGTTTTGAGAGTTTTAATAACTTTTCTTAATTCATTTTCCACACAAATTTTAAATCTTTTAAATGTTGAAAAAGCTTCAGATTTTTCTTGCAAATAATAGACCCAAGTTTTTCTTGAAAAATCATCAGTAAATGTGATTAAATATCATTTACCTCCATTAGACGCTGGGTTTATTAGATCATAAAGATCTGAATGAACCAACTCTAAAATATCCTTGACTCTTCATGACTTTCTTTTTGGAAATTGAGAGCGTGATTGCTTTCTTACAACAAATTCTTCACAAATTTTGGAAGGACCAACAATTTGAGGAAGACCAATGACCATGTTTTTCTATTGGAGTGTCTTCAACCCTCCAAAACTCAAGTAATCATAGCGAAAATGCCACAACCATAAGGAATCTTTTGCTTCAACCATCAAACAAGATTGAATACTATCAATTTTTAGTGGAAATAATCTGTTGGACCTCATTTGAACTACCACAATAGCTCCTCTCAGAGGATCATAAATTTCACACTCACCCTTCTTAGGGTGATGATATAACCCTTTTCTTAGAACTAAACAACGCTAAGTAAATTAATTTTCAAGTCAGGACCGTACAACACATCAGAGATTGTTTCCACAAAATCATTCTTGGTTTTAATACTGATATCGCCTTTTTCCATCACTTCCACAGTTTAACAATCACCAAATGACACAATAGAATGGATGTTTTCTAATGAAAAATAAAATTTTCTTCCACACATATGGTTACTACATCCAAAATCTACATACCAAATATCATGCTCGTATTTTGTTCCATCGTGGACAGTCATTAAAAAATTTTCTACTTCCTTTTTTTCAAAAATATTGACACTTTATTCTTTTTCCTTGTTATTAGGTAGTCTAGTGTAAGAATCAGATGCATAATGACCAAATTTGAGACATCTATAACACTCTATCTTGGATATGTCATGATCTTGACTTCTACCTTGAGATTGATCAATATTGGCTTTGAAATTCATGCTAAAATCTCTGCCTTCACGATTTCTTCTTCCACTTGCTTTTCCTTGGCCTCTACCTTCACCTTTTCCTCTATTGTTGCTGGAATAAGCATCAGTAGAAGCCTTCAACACTTGCTCTTGCACTTCAGAACTTTTGTTTATGAACTAGTAAAAAATTTCGCAATTCATCAATAGATAGTTCATCTATATCTTTCGACTCTTCAATTGAGAAAACAATATAATTATTTTTTAATGTGAGGGAGTGCAAGATCTTCTCTACAATGGTTGCGTCATCTATCTTCTCACTGTGGAAATGCATTTTATTGTTGATCTCCGTTGTTCTAGCGCAGTAACTCAATACAAATTCTCTTTTGTTCATTTGTAAAGTCTCAAAATATCTTCTTAAGGCTTGAAGCTATGCACGCTTCAGTCTGGTAGTGCCTTTATACTTTTTCTTTATGGAATCCTAAATATCCTTAGAAGTTTCTTTGCAAAGAATAGTTTCTAGCATGAGACAATCTCTAGACTGAAAGTGATAATTCTTCCCTTTCAGATCTTTGAACTTTCTTGATTCCAACTCAAGCTTTTGAGCATTCGTCAAAGTTTTGCCTTCCGTTGGAGTTTTGATGTCATCCTCAATAATTGACCAGTACTCCTTTGATCGTAAGAAATTCTCCATCAGCATGATCCAATGATCATAATGACCATCAATGTGGGGAATTGTTGCTTGCACATAATTATTTTCAGTAGCCATTGGATAATGAAAAAACATATGTGGTTGCTCACATGTTTTTCCTCTTATGATAACCTAGCTTGGATGCCACTGTTAGAAACTTAAGAAATAAAATAATAGATATGCAAAACAGAAAACGATAGCTGAAAAATGATAAATTTATTTTTGAACTTCAAGCCTATGTACAGGCAAATACTTAACCGAGTACTTTCACTAAAATAAGACAAATATTAGTCCATGTTAAGCATAAAATAACTTAATCCTAAAAAATAGAACACATGATTCCTAAAAAAAACATAATGCATGAATCCACTAATTCCTATAAATCAGAACAACATACGATTAACTCAACTAAAAAATCACAACTCTTAAAGACTAGGTTAGCTAGCAGAATAAAATAACGGACTAAAATTCCAACATTACATATACATGTTGCCACGTTGAATATTTGGTGAATGTGTGTGATTTTGCTTGGATGAAATTTATTCAAATTTTTATTCTTCTTTCAAATTCATATGTGAGACCAACTTTTGTTAATTCATGGTTGATTCGTCCTATTCGATTTCTTTGGGATAGATTGATAGGTCTAATTTTATGTGTGATGTTGGATTTAATTTTGGAAAGAAAGAAACATGAAGTTAGAAGTTAAAAATTCAAATTCTCCTATTTATTCCATTTGGTGGGATTTGGTTTTCCACTGCCAATTTTTTGGGCTTCAGTTTTAACTTTGGTTAAAATCTTCTCAACAGTTTTAGACTCAGGCGCGATTAACTATACATGTCAATTTCCCAAAGAAAAATAAAAAAATAACATAAGCATACACCTCAACTTTCATATTTACATAAATTTTTATTCTCGATATATCGACACCTAATTATGTATCTCGACAGACCTAAAATAAAAAAAAGTATATCAAAAGCTAATTATGTATCTTAACATAGGGAAAAAATGTATCTTCGTTTGATGTATTAGACCCAAATTTGAAAAAAAAAAATGGTATTGGGAGCTAATTATGTATCTTTACAAAAAAAAATGTATCTATATTGGATGTATCAAGAGCTAATTATATACCTCGATAAACTCAAAATTAAAATTTTCAATAATTATGAAAAATATCAGAATTTTTTGTAGCTATGCTTCAAATTGTTGGAATTTATGTTGTTTGTCCAGGAAAAAATAAAGAAATGGGACTATTTGGACGCTTTCATTTAAATTTATAGTCATATATCTCAAAATATTTAATTGATAGCCAATCAAACTATAGTAAAAAACTGCTCCTCCTTACCTCTTTCTTCTTTAGAATATGAGTGGATGTGTGGAAAAACTAGTTTGAAAACACTGACTAAACATTATTGTTGCAGGATTAAAGAAGTGAGCCTTGATTAATTTTGAATATAAAAAATGAGTTTAAATCTGGCAAGTGATGTTGAAAAAGCTTGAAATTATTGGTTGGAACGAAGATTGACAGTTCAAATTTCAGAAAAATTACTCTCTCGATTGCAAATGTATGTCTAAATCATCAGAAAATGGTAGTTCAAACTTTAGATATACATGTTTGAACTTTGATGTTCAGCCTTGACAAGACTAATATATCTAAGTTCCGGCATGAGCAAGCACAAATTCAGATGCATATTTCGAAAGTAGGCTTACATGAATAATATGTCAACTTCAGGCAAAATTTGTAACTTCAAATGCACAATTTTTCATGAAAGTTATTTTCGAAGTTGCTAAACTTTAGAATTAAGTTTAATAAATTTTAGCTATAACTTCAGTGTGTCCCAAAATGGGTTATGTGCACACTTCTTCCTTCTAGCCTCTTAGGGAGCCTTTTACTTTCTTCATTGTAAAATATAGTCATTTTTCAATGTAAGTACTAAATATTAGTTAATAGAGGTAATGAATAAGATAATCAGATCAATTATTATTTTATAAATTGAAGTATTAAGTGACAACTAAAAATAAACAAAGAGAGTATATATCTAATTTTATATTTTTTTATTTTTAAATTCTAGAAAATCTTGGCAATCCTAATGGAACCGGGGGAAGATGAAGTGCCTCATCATACTCAAATTCCATGCACTTGGAGTTGGAGCAAAGATACAATGTTGACAATCCTATGTTACCGGAAGAACTTTTTTTTTTTTTTTGGTTTCCCGAGGTATCTCCATAGTCGGCAGTCATGAGACTAATCCTTCGTTCCTATTGTCAGCGCACTAAGCGATAGAGAACTGACCACAGAGTTTTTTTCATTCACCAAAGGTGCGGATTGAACCTCCAACCTCTTGCTTAAGGGGTGAGGTGCTGAACCACCACACCAACTCTTGTGGTTAGATACAGTGTTGACAATCCTTTGTTACTAGAAGAACTCTTTTTTTTTTTTTTTTTGGTTTCACAAGGTATCCCCACAATCGACAGCCGTGGGAAGAACTCATTACAACACTTCCTGTAAGATTCCAGTTGAAAGCCTCTTACAATTCAAGTTTGTTTCAAAAGATTGGTTTGCGCTGAACTCGAAACCAAAACGAGCCAGATATGAACAAAGTGACGCAAATAAGTCACTTATTTTATTTGTAACCAAAATAGGCTAAACTAAATATTTTATTACGTTTTATATTACTTTTTTGATAGATCCATAATGGCTCCAAATAGTTTGAAAAAATCTAAACAAAATAGAACTAAAAATAATGAATTGTAAATCGTGATAAAAAGTTTCATTTTTTGTTATAAATCGTAATAAAAAGTGACGTTTTATAAATATTTTTATAAAATGTAACAAAAAGTTATGTTTTTAGTATTTTTCATAAAATATATTTAGAAGTTCCATTTTACTCAAAAAAAAGAAAAATGCCTAATTAAAAATTACGTTTTATTAAAAATTTAAATCATTTGCTAATTGTGATATTAACTTACATTTTATCAATTAAACGTAATAAAAAACTACGTATTACAAAATAAAGTGAAACTTCTCTTCGTCTTCTCTAAGCACAAGAGGGTCTCCCTATCATTTTCATCTTAACTTTCACGACCCGAATTAGGGCCTAATCGTGACAGGTATCTCAAGCTCACTGTAGGCCGGAGACCCACCCCTGGCCAAACCACTTGAGCATAGTAAAATAATAGTGGAAGCAAAACCAAGTAATAAGAATGATATTTAAACCAATAGGAAGGTTCTAAGAATTCAAAACAAGAAATCAACCCACACTTTGTCCACAAAAGCCTCTAAACTATAATATCAGACTAGGTCGGGACATGCCCCCGACCGTGACAATGGAAATCTTCAGTTCCCAAATTCTAAAAAGAAACCTAATGAAATGGTAAAGTTTTCTGGATGATGGAGGCTCATCACTTCACGACAACTCAATTACTATCCGCTCCACCTAAGACTACATTCAAGTAAACAAAGAACCCTAGGACCTTATATCATGAAAAGATGTAGCATTTACGGACGATCAGTGGATGAGCACTGGGATGTAACTCAGAAAAAGTGATAAAATAATTTCATGTCCAAAATCAGTCAAACCACATGAACACATCATAGATACATATATATAAGATGCCGGAATGAGGTACAAGGGTCATGAACATGAGATTTTAAAATCATTAACTTGGACTATGTAGCTTAATCCATTCGAAGGGCACCCATGGGCTATATGAGTTTAGCTTCCCCAGCTGAAAGGGCCCCAACTCGTGTTAGCCGCACGAACTAAGGAAAATTGAGAGAGGGCTAGGGACACCAAGGCTCCAACCATCCCAAAAATATATGTAATATTTGAACCATTCACACGGTCATAAAGAGCCCTACACTAACAAACGTGGTTTTCAGTACTGGTCCCTTGGGACCTCCACTTTTACGAGGAGCTACACAACCCCCTTTAAGCCCAAATTAAAACATTTACACATATTCCCATCCATCATCTCAGGAGTCATTTATTAAGGCATTTACGTTGTTATTGTCATGCCAATTATTCTTGCAAGCTAAGTCCAATTATGCCATTCCAATTCGACTAAACCAACCGACTCCCAAGTTTCATTTTAAAATCAAACCATGGCCACTGATAACTCTCAACTTACACGTCAATTTAAGTGCAAGGCGGTCATCATCAATATATTTACCCAACTCTAGACTTGGGATCGAATCCATGAGGAAAAATGTGAGTGACAATCAAGATACTTTAAAAAAAATAGATACGAGCTAAATCCAAACCAATGTTACAAAAAGGTAAAAATGGGGGAAATTGGTATCAACACTAATGTTTCTTTTTGTCTTTTTCTAGTATAAATTTGGGGCTACGAATAATTAGAGTTTTAACAATTATCCATGAATCTTAGGATTATACATTACTAAGGAAGTGATATGTGGGTGTTAGCAATCAACATCAATTTAGCAAGCCAAATATGGGTAGGTTTGATTATGAATTTTGATTCTAGTCTTTCAACAAACCACCAAACTTTCACCTATTGATTCTTTCGAATACCTAATAGGTTTGTTCAACAATTGGTAACCACAACCTCAATCTAGGCAACCCTATTTCTAGGATGATATCACTTGTGTAGTCAACCTCACATTTACCCTTATGTCTAAGATAGTGAGAATTTAGCAAACTACACACACAATTGTCTATCATTGCTTTGGTCTCCACATCCCTCCATTCTTAAACTTCACCCAAAACCCTTCTTTCGAAGAAGGCTTCAGGTTTTCTAGAGCATGGAGCTTTCACTTATCATACCCATATGGGTATTTGGGGCTTTCACCAATCAAATCCCAATCAAGGTAGCATAACAATAATAGAACCCATAAACATGAACTACTAATTAGAAGCTAATAAAAAACAACCCACACACTTTAACCCCTATTCACACCTAACCTCAAGAGAGAGATCTAGCTACATATAAGATAAATAAGCATAGATATACCCATAATCTCCATTGAAGTGATTTATTTAAGCTTATGCGAATGCTAGTTCAAACTTGGCACTCCCACAAATCAACAATGAAAGTGAGCTAATCTTCCACTTAGAAAGTCACCAATATATTCTTCACCCAAAAATTATACAATATTTTCTTCTCCAAAAATAGAGGCTTATCAACTACCAAAACTAAACCTAAAAATTGGGAAAGATGGAATATGATTTCAAATAAAGGGTTTGGGTATTTTTGGCCAAAATTGGGATCAACCATGTATATTTCCAGATTTTCCCCAAGGATGAACACTTCCACTAAGCCGCGATCGCGTTAGTGTGATCGTGCCCACAGCTTCCACGATTATGATAGGTAAATGCGACCATGATGTATTGACCCGACCTAACTACCGCAATCACGGTCAGCATACCACGATCGTGGTAACTGAGGCCCTTCTGTTCCAGGTCTTCAGCTGCACTTTCTTGCCCCCTTTTTGATCATTTTGAGCTCCATTTCACTCCTTTCCATTCCTTTAACTCTATGCCTATAAAGAGTGGATATTAGTGCATTTAATCACAACTATATCTTGTTTATTCATTCAAAATAAGGTAATGTGTATGAATGTTGAGTATGAGTGAGTGGTAAAATCACCACTCATCAATACCCCCAACTTAAAGCCATTTCTTGTCCTCAAGCAACACTACCTCTTACCATGAGACACAATCATTTATGACTAAACTTCATGCCTTAAAGATCACAATGTCTTTAACCTTAGTCACTACCACTAGTAGCTCATTGCAGATGGGCTAAGGAAATTTCACTACACCCCTCATTATAAAATTGCTATATTCAAGGCTACATAGGACTTCGAAGAGCGACCAAGCAATGACAAAAACAATACTCTAGAAGTGATTCCTTTTTGACCACAACTAAGCTATACTCCATTTGCCTCATTGACGGAAGGTGACAAAATCACCCACCTCAACTTATTTCACATGACAACCTCACAAAAAAAAGAATTTCTCACACCAAGCTACAAAATATGCAACAAGGAATTTTAAGTGGACAACTCTCTCACTCTCAAAAGAAATCTCCATGCAATAAGTGTCATACCATAAGTTTGCCCCTATTTTTAATCGCCATCACAAAGAAAGTAAATGGTTGGAGATCTCAAAGGACTTTCTAAGCTTGTAACGTAGATTCGGGTGAGGGTAGGATATCATTTGGGAATAACATGGCTACACCTTTCCTTGAACATCTACATCACACTTTTCAATCCTTCTTTTTGACTATGGGTCACTCTTCTATGTTTTCTCTCTTTTATCATGCCTTCATTTTATTTTCTTTGTTTACCCAACTTCTTTTATCTTTTTTTCTTGCACTTTTGCGCAATTCTTTCCCTTGTTTGACTCTTTCTTCTTCTATTCGGTTCTTTTCAAAGTCTAGGCACATTAGGCATATAACTATATCTCCATGGCACCAAAATTACTTCCATTAATCTTTACCATCCCAAACTTAGGCTTTTAGCCTAGAATTATATTTTCAAGTTCAAGGAGGGTATGTTTCAAAAGAGGAATAAAAAGAATGGTTTACGGCTTGTAACGTGTTTGCTAAATAAAGGTCCAAAGGCTCAAAGTGGATAAATAGGTATTATATTCATGCTTGGGTAGGATTTTTAGGCTAGAGTGAGCTTCCAAAATCACAAAAGGTGGCCTAAGATCATTTCTCCAACCAAATACAATCAATATTAGCTTTGAAAGACTAACGGGGCAAGTTCTAGATAACACAAGCATACAAGAGATGCATGCAAATAGATCTCCATACATGGCATGCAAAATTCACCAAGGGAGCTCAAATGTCCCTTCTGCTAGAGACAAATTTGGAGTATCTATTTCTATTGACAAGTCAAAATTTATGAAGCCACAAAAAGAGAAAAAGTTTAGTTACAACATTGCTCACGTCTATGCCCTTGATTTTTTAAAATTTTTTGAATGGAGGGGGTTGTTAGCTATGCATCCGGACCATGTACAATTTTCTAATCATGGAAACAACCAAAGTCTTAGTCTCACATTTTGGCGTAAAAATGGACAAACCAACCATATGGCTACTCAGACTTCACCAATGGTGTAAAATGTGATCCCAAGCCACCACTTTACAATGCCACCGGTACTCAGACTTCCCTTGCATTCTTTACATTGATGCGATAGGTACTCAGAATTCCCCTGGATCTATGCCTCAAAACCCAAACATGATGCTTCACCCTTAAGAATGTCGTCAATCAATCCATCATAGGGCAAATCTAGTCATGTATCACCAAAATCAATATAAAATTAAATTAAAAGAATACTAAAAATAAAAGTAAAGCATGATAATCCATAAAATGTGGGTACCATTAGGGTACCCAAAAATGTAGCATCTTGAAACAAAATAAAAAAATATTCAAATCATCATCTCAAAATAATCACCAACATAATTATCCGGCAAACAACACCTAAACAACATATATCTAGGGTACACCCCCAACTAAGACAATGCAGTGTCCACACTGTAGGTGCAGGCAAGTAAGAGTGAAAGGGTTTCCCTATTTGTGTATCAAGAGCTTTCTTCTCTTGCTGAATCGGCATCATCACCACTAGCATCATCAGTTAACCACTCTGCAGGAGCCTCATCCTCACTATGTAATCTTGGTGAAGGTACTGGATGGTTAGGTTTGAGCACCTTGAAGATGCCCTTCACCCCTTTCCACAGCTTCCTAAAGAACTTGTATCTCTTCTTCTCCCTCTTTACCATCTACTGATGTGCATCTCTGAGGTCCTTGTGCACTCCGGCTAAGGCTGAGTAAGTTCTCTCCAATTTGGTAATAGTGGCTCCCTGTTTTATCTGCTTTGCCAGGTACTTCTCATAATCTGACTGTTCCACATATGAATAACAGGCAGTGGAGGGCTCTTCTGGTCCCTAAGTAATCCGGACACTAGCTCCCTAACCTACCTTATTTGATTTGAAAGATCATCGAGGGGGTTGGCTGATGAGGGTCTATATGAATCTGTGTCCTATTGGGCTGATTTGCCAGAGTCCGTCTTTCTTTTCTTGCTCTGTCCTGAGGCACCCTCACCTCGAAACATAAGTGGACAAATGGGGGAACCTGGATGCAAGGTATCTGCACCATATTCCTCAACGTTTGCCATCTTGCATAACTCAGTGATAAGGGAATGAAATGAAAGATTAATACCTCCATACTTCTTGAAGTACCGCCACTTTGAGATCATAATTTCTCTGATATTTATAGCAATTCTTAAGAGGAAACAAGCCACTATCCGAGCTCGTGTATCTATAACAATGGTCATATAAGTGCATGGGGTGACTCTGCTATAAATGATGTTCATCCACAGTCTTGCATCTGCCTTGAAGTAATTCATCGGAATATCTCTTTTGGTGTTGGCCTAGGGAACTGCTTTTCCTAGACCCAAAATATTAGCCATCTAGGTCCATGGTTCACATGCCTTGGCATGGAACTTTCCCATGTCAGCATTTGGGAGCCCATAAACTGCATTAACCTGCTCTACTCCGAAGTTCACTTGCTTACCCCAAATTGTTATCACTGGGTTTGTGAGAGATACTATGTTGAGGTTAGCATAGAATTCACGTATGTATTGCTTATTATCATAAAAGATTCCAAGAAAAAGCATATCCATTGGGTCTTAGTGAGTCTGGCTTGGTATTCTGGGAGCTTATCTTCCACCTTGTCCAAGTTAATACCCCTTTCAGGGAGCAGCTTGGTCCTATGGAAATCTTGTACGACCATGAATCGAGTATCATTGAAATCTCCTATATTTGAGGATGACAACCTGTAAATAGTGAAGCTCAAGCCTACATTAGAATTATCATACCAAAACATACTAGGACAACCAGGTAAACTCAAGTGGTAGAGTTATAAGAGGTTTTGGGGGCCACAGAGGATGTGCAAAATTTTTGAAGTCTGCCAAAATCTTCCCTCAGGTATGATAATCATAGAGTGTTGATCGCGATCGTTGTGTTGCAATTACGGTCATCGGACCACGATCATCACGGTACCTGAGACCAGGTTGTCAGTTTTGGCATGGCATTTAAAATATAATTTTAACCCCAATACCTTATTTTAACTAGGTATGACATGATTATAAACAGAGAATTTCAAGCCTAGGGTGTGTGATCCCATCCCCAAACTTAAAGAAGCCAAACAGTGAATTTGTGGGGGCATTTAATCGCACACATGGCGCACACTTCAATTTAAGCCGCTTAAGGATTTATTTTGGGTACTCAAGACTTCCTCCTTAGCATGTACACTAACTACAAAAGCTAACCATAACACAGTAATAACTAAGCATAAATTTTGTAGTGAAAATATTATTTCAGGCCCTTTTTATACATTATGAGTTCAAAGCATGAAATTATATTAAAAACAAGAAGACTTGGATAACTTGCCAAGTTTTGATGATGAAGGGGATGTATTGAAACTTGAAAATACAAAGCAAGGCCACAAATTTAAGAGAATTTTGAGAGAAGATCGAAAAAAGTGTGTGGGAAAGAAATGGTATTCGGATGGTCTTTTAAATTGATTCGACCGCAATCGCGGTCCTAGTTTCACGATCACGGTCACGCGGTCTTAGAGATCAGAGATGTGCAGACTGCGGTTGCGGTAAATGATTCTAAACAATCGGGTTTCCTACACTTCTTATTTATTTCAACATGCAAATTTCACACATTCCTTTTTTAAATTCAATCAAAATTTATCTTTGTACCACATTTCATGGATTATGCATGCAACAAAACAAAACAAAAATGAAATCTATTCTAACTTGCATATATCTAAAGAATACGTACCATATTTAGTGTCATGATGGGCTACCTCCCATCGAGCGCTTAGTTTAACATCGTAGCACGACGCCTCCATTGCTTCTTTTAATGTCTCTATTTTGAAGATTTGAACCTTTTGCCCAATTTGATAACAAATTTTTGTATTGGTTCTTTGGGCAAAAGTGTGCACATCAATTGGCCATTCCTTGTATGTCATAAATTGAGTTCCTTGGCCATTGATTATTGGGGCTCTACATGCTCTTTTGGAAGTTCAAACTACAAAATATAAGAATCAGACTCCATCTCCCCACTATCCACTATTTGTTCGGAGAGATGGATCCTTATCACATCCTCTAAACATAATGTTGAAAAGTGGTTTGAATAGGCTCTAACCCCTAATTGTGGGTCGGCTTTATCCAAAGAATCTTTACCTCGAAATAAGATAGAGTCGTCATAAGAGCTTGGCTTTGATTCTACTCTTGACTCTACTCTCATTTCTTTTTTTGTGGTTTCTTATTTCTTATATGATTCGGTTGATTGGGAAGTCTTCGAGGAGTCCTCACTACCAAGATCATCACCGTAGCTTGATTTCTCTTCTTGATGAACTTCTTTTTGGAAAATGGTCCAGGTTGTGAGATTTTCTAAAATGATATTCTTGCCCAATTCCTTGCTTTGACATTTGCCCAGTCGAACACCCCACAAGCTTTATATAGGTATTGTGCATTCTCTTCAGTTATAATCACCCGATCTAATGTAGTTTGAAGCATTGCTCCAAAACCAATGGGTTCGGTTTGTCGTTCTTCCTTCTTCTCATCAAAAGACCTATCAATCTCATAAGAAGAACTAGAAATTTGGTTAGTATAATTGGGGGGGGGGGGGAGCATTTGGAAAATCATCACAATGTCCATCTCAATCACTACATAACGAGAACCTATACTCCTTATAGGGAGTTTAGTTACAATCTCTCCGGAAGTGTGGTCCTTCATAGATTGGACATGGGTCGTCTGGATAGGAATCCCAATTAACGGTATCATACTTATCGGACGATGCCATAGAGAAAAATAAAAATAAATTTAAAATCTATCTACAAAGAAAAAACACAAACAATTATATACAAGCTTGAATTCAAGAAAGTAACTAAAATTCCAAACTAATTTAACATGCCAAATTGCTCCTCGAAAACGACACCATTTATTAATAACACTCAACTTACACGTCAATTTAAGTGCAAGGAAGTCATTGTCAATATATTTACCCAACTTTGGAGTCGGGGTTGAATCCACGAGAAACAATGTGAGTGGCAATCAAGTTACTTTGAAATAATAGATACGACCTAAATCCAAACCAATGTTACAAGAAGGTAAAAATGGGGAAAATTGGTATCTACACTAATGTTTCTTTTTGGATTTTTCTAGTATAAATTTGGGGCTACGAATAATTAGAGTTTTAACAATTATGCATGGATCTTTGGATTATGCATTATTAAGGAAGTGATATATGGGTGTTAGCAATCAACATCAATTTAGCAAGCCAAATATGGGTAGGTTTGGTTATGGATTTTGATGCTAGTCTTTCAACAAAACACCAAACTTTCACTTATTGATTCTTTCGAATACCTAATAGGTGCATTATACAATTGGTAATCATAACCTCAATCTAGGCATCCCTATTTCTAGAATGATACGTATGGTGTAGTTAAACTCACATTCACCCTTTTGTCTAAGATAGTGAGAATTTAGCAAACTACACACACAATTGTTTATCATTGCTTTGGTCTCCACATCCCTCTTTTAAAGATGATATGGATTCCTAAACTTCACCCAAAACTATTCTTTTGAAAATGGCTTCGGGTTTTCTATAGCATGGTGCTTTCACTCATCATACCCATATAGGTATTTGGGGCTTTCACCCATCAAATCCCAACCAAGTTAGCATAATAATGATAAAATCCATAAACATGAACTACCAAATAGAAACTAATCGATAACAACCCACACACACTTTAACTCCTATTCACACATAACCCCAAGAGGGAGATCTAGCTACACATAAGATAAATAAGCATAAATATACCTAATCTCCATTGAAATGATTTATTGAAGCTTAAACGAATGTTACTTCAAACTTGGTACTACTACAAATCAACAATGGAAGTGAGCTAATCTTCCACTTCGAAAGTCTCTAATATATTCTTTACCCAAAAATTATACAGTATTTTCTTCTCCAAAAAGGAAGGCTTATCAACTGCCAAAGCTAAACCTAAAAATTGGGGAAGATGGAATATGAATTCAAATCAAGGGTTTGGGACTTTTTGGCTAAAATTAGGATCAGCCATGTATATTTCCAGATTTTTCCCTAGGCTAAACTCTTCTTCTAAGTGATGATTGCGCCAGCGTTACCTCGCTAGGTAAACACTATCGCGATGTATTGACCCTGTTTGACTGCTGCGATCATGAGCAGATTGCGACCGCGGTAACTGAGGCCCTTCTGTTCTAGGTCTTCAGCTGTATTTTCTTGCTTCCCTTTTGATCATTTTGAGCTCCATTCCACCCCTTTCCATTCATTCAACTCTATGCCTCAAAAAAGTGGATATTAGTGCATTTAATTACAATTATGTATCGTTTATTCATCCAAAATAGTGAATTTTAAGTGTGAGTGAGTTAAATCATGCAAATTCCATATTTAAAATCAAAGTTCATGAAGGTGGGTTGAGGATATTACTATTATCAAGCCAAAATCCATTAATTTGGGGAAAATCTATGTTCCCCATTTTAAATTCCCATAACCATGCACCCATTCAATTCAAAATCCATAATTTAAAGCATGAATATCATATGTAAAATATGGGGAAAGAAATTCCTATAGTAAACCATCCAAACTTCCCATCTTAATTACAAACACACAATTACATTTATATCAGCAATGATTAAACATATGCCTTTATGGAAAAATAAAGTTTGGGAGGTGATACATGCCTAAACACCAAAGAGATTTGAAAAAAATTTGGAGTTTGGAGCTTGGATGATTAATCCCTTAAAACCCTAATTTCTCTTGCGTGGAAGTTTGAGTGAAGGGAATTTGATTTATGATTTGATAATTGATGTTAAAAGGAACCCTTAGATGTTATAAAGTCGTGGGTAAAGAGTAAGCAAAGGAAAAACACTAAATAACCTTAAATATGCAAAATAATTTCCCCAGTCATTACGATTCAGGTAACGACTCATGGTGACTGGTCACAAGTCATTGCCTGGACTCATGGCTTGGGCAGAACCTTGAGCATCTCCACTGTTTTGGTTACGAGTTCATCACCACTACTAATGAACCTATCATACAACTTGTGAGCAATAAGTCATGATCTAGGTAGTAACCTAGGGAAACCTTACTGGTTAGGCGATCACCGGAGTCCTATGATTTGTGATGAGTGGATATAACTCGTCACCTAAGTCATTTCCTAGGCAGTGTTCAATTATTCAATGAAATTTTAAGTCTAAGATCTGGGGTATTACATTACCCCTCACCTACCCCAGGATCATTCATCCCCAAATGAAGAGTTAAGATATCTCTTGGTATGAAAACAAGATAGAATACACACAATCAAATGACAAATTTGAAATGCCACAAGAAGGATAATAAAAATCATACCTCAAGCATTTACATTCAACACGGGGAACATGAACTGATATTTAGCCATCATATTATCTTCAGCTTCCCAGGTAGCTTCTTCTATCTTTTGGTTCTTCCAAAGAACCTTCACCGAAGCCACATCCTTAGTTCTCAATCGGCGAACTTTCCTATCCAATATCTCCACCTAGACTTCCTTATAAGTCAAGGAATCCGATATACCAGCATCCTCCACAAGAATTATCAAAGAAGAATCACCCGCACTCTTATTCAATATCGACACATGGAAAACCAGATAAATGAAAGTCATACTCGGGGGCAACTCTAATTCATAAGCAACATTTTTGACTCTCCTCACAATCTAATGCAGACCAACATGACAGGGATCGAGTTTCCCCTTCTTCCTAAATATCATGACTCTTTTCATAGTAAAGGCCTTCAAGAACATCCAATCGTTAGCCTCAAACTCTAACTCCCTTTGCCTCACATTAGCATAAGATATTTGGCTAGTTTGAGCAGTCATAAGCCTTTATCTAATCATTGTCACCTTCTCCATGGCTTGGTGAACCAAGTCAGGGCCAAAAAACCTAGTCTCACCAACCTCAAACCACCCAATAGGAGACCCACACCTCCTACCATAAAGATCCTCGAAAGAAGCCATCTAAATACTGAAATGATAACTATTATTGTATGCAAATTTAATGAGAGAAAAGCGATCTACCGAGCTTCCCTTAAAATCCATCACACAAGACCTTAGTATATCCCCTAATGTCTAAATAGTATACTTCGCTTGCCCATCCATTTGAGGGTGGAAAGTGGTGCTAAGGTTTTCCTTACTCCCCAAACCCTTCTAAAACGAAGCCAAAAGTAAGAATTAAATTGCACACCTCTATCTGAAATAATGGAGATAGATGATCCATGCAACTTGATATCTCTAGAATAAATAACTTAGAATAGTCCTCTCCATAGTAGTTAGTCCTCACAGGTAAGAAGTGAGCAAACTTAGTCATTTTATTCACAATACGCAAATAGGATCATATTAATTATGAGACTGTAGAAGACCCGTAATGAAATTCATATTGATCATCTCCCTCTTCCTTATGGGCAACTCTATCTCTTGGGATATGCAACTAACCTTTAAGTGTTCAACCTTAACTTGCTGACAGACCATACACTTAGCTATAAAATCTCTACATTTCTCTTCATGTTGTTCCATTAATAGATCTCCTTTAGGTTATGGTACATCTTAGTTGAACTCGGATAAGCCGTATACCTAGACTCATGAGCCTCAGTCAAAATCCTTTCTTACAGCCCATTAAAATTAAGAACACAGAAACTACCTTGATACCTCAAGATGGAATATCCCCAATCTCGAAATCCATAACCTTTTCCTGACCCACATCACATTAATTTGCATAAGTGTGGGATCCAAAGTCTGCTTCTCCTTCACCTCAGCACCAAGAGATAATTTAACCATTTCTTAAACAATAACTTTATAATACCCATGTTTTCAATCCCTTGACCTCTTAAAACATAGGCCACTAAGTTAGCTTTCTAATACTTTAAGTCTTGCCTCAATTCGATGTCATGGCAAGAAGTTGTGGAAAATTTCCCTAATGGCCTGTCACACATTACCGTGATGATGAATCATGTAACGAGTCGTTACCACTCATGATGAGTCTTCACAAGTGATTCATAGTAACTCCAGTGAAGGCCCTAAGTTTTGAGCCTAGTGGCTACAACTAGATCTTACGGCTCGTAATCAGTGACTAGGAGTTGTAGGAAGGGACTCATAGTCATAATAGTGTTCACCTAAGAACTAATCCCTTGTTTATGAGTCACACATATGACTTGTAGTCGGACCTAAAAGGTTGTTATGTGGACTCATATCTTGAGTAGTAAAGGACCCAAGACTCAAGCTTCAGATTATGACTCCACCTTATGGCTCATAGTCAGTCATGATGAGTCGTAATGGGGAAGTTGTTGTTAGTCTAGAAAGGGAGCTTAGACCCTAGATTCTATATTATGACTTAGTCTATGACTCGTAGTCAGTCCCAAGGAGTCGTAATGATTGGGAACCCATTTTTAGCACGTTTTTCTAGGGATTTTTATGTCTTTCCCACTCTCTTAAAACCCTAACTCATACCGTTTTGGCTTCCCAAGGGTTTTTTAAAAAGACCTAAATTCCCCAATTCATGACATAATCCTTAATTCCACACAAATAAAATCAAGAGAGGCTATTTCTTATTTTTTCTCAAGAGCAAACTAGGGTTCCTAAAGAACAAGTTCAAGTTCAAGAAATTTACCAAAGCTTCTACTTTAGGTATGTGGGATATTTATCAATGGGCTCCTTTCACCCATTGATTTCCAATATTTCCCCAAATTCTCAAGTTTAATTTCCCCTTTTGTTCTAGCATTCCATGAAAAGTATGAATCCCATAATTCTTTTATTTAAATATTGAATTCAACCATGAACAAGTGTTTCCTCATACGTTCAAGCACTCTTCAGCACTGTAATCATGATAACTCGTTACATTGATGAAATTATTGGATTCTTGAGTTTAAGTCATGAAATTTCATATCATATCATTATCTTGATATTATCATATTTAATTATATTCTTTCAATGTCGATGGGTTATGAACACCCAATACCCTAATAATTATGCATGCTATAACTTTTTAGATTTCAAGTTATTTTTATCATGTTTGTACTATGAAATTTATAACATTATCATGTTGAGCAATTGTCAGAACTAAATCATGTTATCAACATTAGTATTAGTTGCGTTGAGAGTAGAACTTAGCATCGAGTGGTCCTAGGGATTAAGGTTTACTTGCGAAATTAGGGTGAGACCTTTAGTAGCAGTCTCTAAGTTCCAGAACTACATACCCAGTGTAGGTTATGAGAGATCTTCCTGCTAGTATAGGTTTGATATTCTCTTAGGGGGACCTGCTAGTTTAGGGCAAACCCTAGTCCTTCGGGATATCAGATAGTGGATTTATAGAGTTAGTATTGGTACCGTTGGCAAGGTATTGACACCCTTCCAACTGAGGTTGCAGGTTGGACCTCTATTAGCTCAAATTGGGGCATATCGGTTAAATGTTAGATCCAACAGTTTCAGTTCAATATTCAAATTACATTAGTCCGGGTTTACATGACCAAGTATCTATATATCAATTATTCTGTTATTCAGATCATTTCAGCACATATATATACTTGGTCTTGCATTCGTTTTACATATTCATGTATTCATGATCATTACCTATATGTTCATCAGTTAGTTCCTATATCATATACCAGTACATTCAAAGTACTGACTGCATACTCTCTTTTGCGCTATATTGATTTCATAATATAGGTTCAGATGCTAGTTCCCAAATCGCCCGTAGTTCGTTCCTATATCACTCAACTACAACATTGGTGAGTCCTCATCAATCGAGTACTATACATATTATTTATCATGATTCTAGTACTTTATTTCATGTTATTTTAGTAGTCAAAGATTGTTGGGGACCTGTCCCAAAAACTCGTCATGTTTAGAGGCTTTCAGACAATCAGACAATTAGTTATGTTTTCAATGATGTGTTTTGGACTCTTTTTTTATTGATTTAACTATTCAGGTATTTTATCAAATGACTTCCACATAGTATTTTATTATCTTCTTTTAATGCTTAAGACTTATGCCAAATCACGGGTTAGCTTGGGGTCACTTATGGCCTTAAGCACCGTGATATGACTAGGGGATAGTCTTGGGTCGTGACAGAGTCACCCACCCTCAGTGTCCAAAAGATTAACTCCCCAAGTTATCCAAACTATGAATGTCCTTGACTAATCCTCTTTAATCCTCATGCACGTGAGATAAGCTCCCCATAGACAACCTACTAAGAGTATCAACAACAGCATTAGCTTTACCTGGATGATAATGTAGACTCATGTCATAATCCTTAAGCAATTTGAGCCACCGCCTCTACCTGAGATTCAGTTCCTTCTGAGTAAACATGTATTGTAAGCTCTTATGATCTGAATAAATGTGCACATGCACCCCATACCGATAACTGCTCCATATTTCTAATGATAAAACCATAACCGCCAACTCTAAATCATAAGTCGGGTAATTTTTTTTATAAACCTTAAGCTGTCTGGAAGTATAAGCCACAACCTTACCATGCTGCATCAACACACAACCCAGTCCCACATGGGATGCATTACAATATACAAGTAACCCCTCAGTACCTTAGGACAGGATCAAAACTGGTGCAGAAGTCAGCATATCCTTCAACTTCTCAAAACCACCCTCACAAGCATCGGACCATAAGAACTTAACCTTTTTCTGACTTTACTATTTCAATGGAGCAAAAATAGAAGAGAAACTCTCCACAAACCTCTTATAGTACCCATTCAAGCCCAAAAATCTTCTAATATTAGTAGAGTCATTGATCTAGGCCACCTCTTAATGGCCTCAACTTTTTATGAATCTACCTTGATCCCCTCACTAGATACCACATGTCCACAAAAAGTCACAATATTCAGCCAAAACTTACACTTAGAAAATTTAGCATATACCATCTAATCCTTAAGAGTATGCAACACAATTTATAGGTAATTGGAATGATCCTCTTCACTCTTAGAACACACCATGATATCATTGATGGAGACAATCACAAAAAAATCCAAAAAATTCTTATATACTCGGTTCATAAGATCCATAAAAGTAGTTGGAGCATTAGCCAACCCAATGAAATAACAAAAAACTCATAATGGCCTTATCGATCTCGAAAAAGAGTCTTAGGAATATCGACCTCCAAAATTTTCAATTGATGATAACTTAAACAAAGATCAATCTTAGAGAAACACTTAAAAACCTAAAGCTGGTCGAAAAGATCATTAATTCTAGGAAAAGGGGTTCTTAATTTTGTCACTTTATTCAACCGACGATAATTGATACACATCTGAAGAGACCCATCTTTCTTTCACATAAAAAGCACAGGAGCACCCCAAGGGGAAACACTAGTATGGATGAAAACCATATCAAGAAGATCTTTTAACTTCTCCTTCAGTTCCTTAAGTTCAGTAGAGCCATCCTATAAGGAGGGATGTAAATATGATAGGTTTTCGATAAAAGATCAATCCCAAATCTATTTCCCTATCTGGAGGAATTCCAGGAAGATCTTTGAGAAATACTTTAGGAAACTCACTAACCATAGGTACAGATTGCAAAGAAGGACTTGTAAAGTCATAATCCTTAACCCGAACTAGATGATGTAGACACCCTTTGAAAATTAACTTCTGAGCTCTAAGATAGGAAATAAACCTCCATTTAGGAAATAAGGAACTTCCCTCCCATTCAATTACCAGTTTGTTAGGGAATTGGAAACTAACCTTTTGGGTCCTACAATCAAAAGATGCATAGCACAAATAAAGCCAGTCTATCCCCAAGATCTCTTCAAAATTTACCATTTCAAGCTCTACTAGATCCACCGATGTATCCCTTTGAAAAATAGATACCATACAACCCCTATAGATATTTCTAAAAAATATAGAATCACCCACCAGGGTATAAATAGAGAAGGGGTCAAAAATACTCTAAGGACCAAAACTAAAATGCGCAACAACATTAGAGGTCACAGAAGAAAGGGTATACCTTGGATCAATCAAATAGTTAATATCACAAGAGAAAAGCTATAACATACTAGTTACAACATCAAGACATTTCTTAGATTCCTGACGGGTGGCTAGAGCATAGAGAGTGTCAGTACTCGAAGTGGCTCCCTTTGGTGCATAAGTTGAAGAAGTGGTGACTGGAACCTTATTTGCTCCAGTGACTACTTTAGCTGTTGGACATTTCTACTGCATATGTCAAGGCTGACCATAATTGAAACTCAAGTTCCTCTGCTTATCAAAATAATAACGGTGGAGCTATCTGCAAAATTTATAAGGAAGATAAGGTGGGGCTACCTGAGCTCTACTAGCGTGGGACTAGGCACCGTTTACCTTAGGAACACTTCTAGTTTGAAAACAATGATCATTAAATGACAAGGCTAAGAAGCACTTGCAGACAAACATGAACTAAAGTTTCCCCAAGTCTTTCTCTTGGTCCACTGCCTGCCATCCTTCCCACTGTTCTGTTGATTCGCACCCTACTCTAAATACCTAAACTTTTTCTTTTGTCACTCTCTCATCTCTGTCTGTCTCCTATTTTCATATTTTACCTACTGTATAAACCATAATCTTATAAATATCCATGTCATTTCTCAACATTGCAGCCTTACACTCCAATACCACCATAAGAAAACCTAGAAAAAAACTTCCTCATCGTAGATCTTATGGTAGACACCAACTCTAGTGCATAGCGAGACAACTACTAAAATTTCAATGTATATTCCATCACACTCATCTTACCTTGCTTCAGATTCACAAATTCCTCTACCTTAGCTTCCCTCAGCTCCTAAGGAAAGAAATAATCAATAAAGGCACCCAAAAACTCATCCCATAATGTTGGCTCCACATCATTATCCCTCAACTTCTCTCACTCCTCATACCACTGATAAGTTACATCTTTCAGCTGATGTGCAAAAAATTCTACACCTTCAGGATCAATAGCATGCATCATTCTTAAAATATTCTCCATCTCATCCAATCACCCCTGAGGATCCTCCTCAACTTTAGAGCCTATAAAGGTTGAGTGATTCAACCTCATGAATTGGCCAACTCGAGTGACCTCAGACGAGACAGCTGATCAAAAGTATCACTAGCCCATGAAACTTAAGGAGGACTAGTAGGGACTGGTGAACTCTACATGGGGTAGTGCAATCCGTAGTAGGGACCCTAGAATGGGTCTGCACTCTATGAACAGGGTAAGTTCTATCCATATTTTCCTCAGTGGAACATAGGTTCAACAAAGTATATACAAACTTTATATCTTCGGGGAGGCATGATCTGAAATGTGAGCAAACCAAAAGTTCAGGAAATTCATTACACGGGATTGTATAACCCGAGAAAGAACACAAAAAAGGGAGATATTCCTAAATTCCATGTAGCCTCCCCCTTATAAGTGAGGTGCTCTACACCCATAAAAGGGACTCTACCGATGTGGCTTTATGGACACCTAATGACCTTGAATCATGCTCTGATACCAAGATTTTCATGACCCAAACTAGGGCATAGTTGTGACGGGTAACTCGAGCCCACCGTGAGTTGGAGAACAACCCCTAGACTAACCACCTAATCATAATAAAATAATAATGGAGGAAAAACCAAACAATAAGAATGATTTATAAACCATTAGGATGGTTCTAAGAATCCTAAACAAATAACCAACCCACACTTTATCCACAAAATCCTCTAAACCAAAATATTAAATTAGGTTGGGACATGCACCTTACCATGACAATGAAACTTTTTAATTCCTAAAATCTGAAAAGAAACCTAATGAAATGGTAAGCTTTTCAGATGATGGAGTCTTACCACTTTATAGTAACTCAGTTTTTATCCGCTCCATCTAAGCCTCAACACGAGTAAACAAAGAACCCTAGGACCCTACAACATAAAATTATGTAGCGTCCATGGACGGTTAGTAGGATAAGCAATGGCATGTAATTCGAAGAATGTGCTAAATTAATGCCATGTCCAAAACCAGTCAAACCACATGCATAGATTCATATATACAAACACACACAAAAAAGATGCCTAGATGGGGTACAAGAGTCATGAATATGAGATTTTAAAACCATTAACCTAAACTTTATAGTTCTATCCATCCTAAGGGCACCCATGGTCTATATGGGTTTAGCTCTTCTTGCTGAAAGGTCCTTAGCGCGTGTTAGTTGCATGAATCGAGGAAATATGAAGGAGGTCCAGAGACACTAAGTCTCTAACTATCCTAAAAATATATGTAATGTGTGAACCATACACGTGGTCATAAATACCCCCACGTCAGCAAACATGGTTTCAGCATTGGTCCCCTCGGGACCTCCACCTTCACGGTGAGCTACACAACTCTCTTTAAGCTCAAATTAAAATAGTTACACATAATCTCATTCATCAACCCAGGAGTCATTTCTTAAGACATTTATCATTGGTATCGTCATACTAATTATGCTTGCAAGATAAGTCCAATTATGCCATTTCAATCCAATAAACCAATCGACTCCCAAGTTCTATTTTGAAATCAAACCATGGCCACCAAGACCTTTCAAATTTATTTTAGTCCATTTGTCCATTAATTTAATGCCATAGTTCCAAAAATAAGTGAAATTATGCAAATTTCACATTTAAAATTAAAGTTCATAAAGGTATGTTGAGGTTATTACCATTATTAAGCCAAAATTCAACAATTTTGGGGTAAAATTTTTTTCACCATTTTAAATTCCCATAACTATGCACCTATTTCAGTTCAAAATCCACAATTTAAAGCATGACTATCATATGTATAACATGGGGAAAGCAATTCCAATAGGAAACGATCCAAACTCCTCAACCAAATCACAAACCTATAATTAAATTCATATGAACAATGATTAAACATATTCCTTTATATAAAAATCAAGTTAGGCAGGAGAGACATGCTTGAATGCCAAAGAGATTTGAAGAAAATCTAGATTTTGGAGCTTGGATGATTAATCCCTTAAAAACCCTAATTTCTCTTACTTGGAAGTTTGAGAGGAGGGAATGATGTTTATGATTTGATAATTAATGTTAAAAGGGACCCTTATATGTTATAAGATTGTGGTAAATTGTAATGGAAGAAAAAAGACTTAAATGCCCTTAATGAAAAACGTGTAGAAAAATTGCCCCCAGTTATTACGAGTCAGGTAACAACTCGTGGTTACTGGTCATGAATTATTGCCTGGACTCATGGCCTGAGTAGAAACCTTAGGTACCTTCACTGTTATGGTCACGAGTCCCTCAGCACTACTTGTGACCCTTCCATATAACTCGTGAGGACTAAGTCGTGATCAAGACGGTGACCTAGGGAAACCTCACTGGTTAAGCAATGATTGGAGCGCTACGACTCATGAAGAGCGTGTACGACTCATCACCTGATTCGTTTCCTAGGAAATGTTCAATTCTTCAATGAAATTTTTGAGTCCAAGGCCTGGATTATTACATTAAGTTTTTAGCGGTTCTCCCTCACTCCACCCCCGGCGACAACATGTTCTCACTTTGTCCTTTAATTTTCGTGGACACCCCCCTAACTTATTGACGATTTCAAATCCAAGAATCTAGATCTACTAACATCAATTTAGGTATATTTTTTCATCTTACTTTCAGTATTATTTTAACTTGTACCGATGTTGAAACGTGCATCAATATTCTATTTTTCATTTCATTTTATGAATTGTTGTTGGATCCATTAGAATAAATATACTCCAAATTAAGCTAGACCTGTTCCATTTTAAGATTTTTGGATTAAATTATTCCATTATGTCGTATTTAGAAATGTGTACCCATCCTATCTTTCTTTCCAAAAAGTGTAACTGTACGTATTTTTTAGTTTTGGTTGGCACAAGAAATTTCATAGCATGGACTTCACTTAGACATAGACAAAAAAGTTGGTAATTATTAAAAATTCCATATTGAAGCTTAAATTTTAAAGACTCAACTTTCTCTACCATATAATCCTTGTTCTTGCTCATTGACTATACTAAAGGAGTTTAATAAATAAATTTGAAAAGAAAGAAAATAAGCAAGAGAGAAGAAGAGATAAAGCCCCTAACTAGATCAAAATGTATATATACTCCCGTTGTTTCATTTTAGATGATAATATGTCTCTGGATAACAAAGATTTATAGATAAGTATGTTTGGTATTTTAGTCTTAAGCATGTCATGTCAGTTACAAAAACTCCAATTGAATGAATTCATTATCGAATTAAGCTTGGACCCATTCCGATAAAAGACTTTTTGATTAAATTATTTTGATCAGGTCGAATTTTAAATTTTGGGGTAACAATCCAACTGTACGTATTTTGAAGTGTAGGTTGATAGGAGAAAACTTGCAACATCGACTCCACATAGTCATAGAAAAATAAGTTGATAGCATTTAAAATATTTGTGTTAAACTACATGATTTTGTTGATTTAAACATGTGTTAAACTATATAATTTTATTGATATAAGAAGCATTACATATTTGTTTCTTTATGTTAGCATGGAAAATCTGAAAAAAGCTTATATGTCAGTTGATTTGATTTACTTATCTTATTAATGAAAATATAAAGTAGGTCTATCTGACGCATAAATTCAATTTGATATGACCAAAATTATTCCATATGGACTAACATAGTAAATTAATTGTCATTTACATGGTCGCAAAGGCTTGGTAAAATTTGCATAAAATCATTCAAATTCTTATTATTAGATGCACTGGTAATTGTAAAATAAGAAAGATTGAGTTCTAGAATGATAAATATAATCTGATTTTTAAAACTTATTTAGGAAACTAAAGCAATGATGTTTATATTTTCACAATAATTAATGATGGTGGATTTTGGTAACTACATATAATAATGATTGAATTTACTTATGGGTACAGGTTGTTACTTGAAATGGAGCATGTCGTGAATCCCAATCCTGCTGATTGTACACCACTCAGATTATAGAGTGACCATTCACCAGAGTGGATTTGGAATAGTCAGATACCATTAGGATTGTGTATGAGGTCTATCAAAATGGATTTTACTTGAAATTTATTTGCTTCACTCCCGTTGCATCAGCGTGTTACAGATTATTTATCTGGTGCGAATTATATGATATTGTAAAAGTAGGTAGGATGCAGTATGATCATTCCCTTCTTATGATCATGACTGATAGATGGAGGCCAGAGAGTCATTGCTTCTATCTACTCTTCATTGAGGCTAAGATCACGCTTTAGGATTTACAGGTCATAGTTGGGTTGTGTTTTTATGGTCTCTTTATTTATCTAGCGGATATTTCTAGGGTGGATTAACAGTGGCATGCTATGCTAGAGGCAACTTCGGATATGCTTGGAAATTGAGGAAAATATTTTCTTGAATACGATGGTGCTAAATTTATTAAAGATGAGGTATAGAGTAATCCCACAGGATATGATACTCCAATTGGTAGGATTGAGCAGATTGCCCGATTGTACATGCTTGTATTCTTGGTATATCTTATTCCCAAATACATTGGACAACAAGATTAGCCTACAATTTTTGATGTTTCTAGATCCCATCGGCTATGTAGGTAGATGTAGTTGAAGCATCGCAGCGTTGGTGCCCTTTTATAGGTCACTATATCTGACATCATATAAAGATACAAGTGACCTGTGTAGACACTCATTCAGGTAACTAAATGGCTTATTTTATAATATTGTTAAAATATAATATTTGTATTATTCATTAGCAAATTTATTTTGTCAGTTTAAGATATGATGTTTGGAGAAGACGTTGCCTATACAACAAAGAGTAAATAAGACGGGGTTTGATGATGCAACCCTTTAATATGCCAGGATATGAACAGTATTGAACCAAAAAATTAAGACATATCACAATCTCATACCAATCAGATTTCAGATATATCACATGATGAAGAAGACCAACTAATGATAAATATGAGATGATAGTGGATTAATGTACTAAAAGGCCTTTAGTATCATTATCTCTTCTACAAAGAAAAAGTGGTGAAGTATTTTTTTGATTATTAGCTGTTATGGTTGCATTCAAGTAGGACCAAAAATAAGTAATAAAGTGAACCTTATGATATAAGTGATAGTGATGTTTGTATGGTATCGAGACTAGCGAATTTATATAAGAATATTTTAAGTTGTTATTTATTGTGATTTATGATACTTTTATTGTAATTTTCAAATACGATAATGAACTGTTGTAATCTTCATAAAATTTCAATGTTGTATTCCTTCTTAATATTTTTTGCTTTTCTTATTTTTCAATTCTTTTTTAACCCTTTACAACTATTAAATCTTCTAGTTGCATGATGCATAAGAATGATATACTTGTGTAATTACTTCTAGAGGTGGTAGTTAAAACTTATGGTTATTTTTCTTGGATTTTAGTAGTTGTGTTTTTTATTTATGATGTTGTTGTTCATGTAGTTATTCTTTTTTTTGTTTGTTGTTTTTTCTGAAAATCTACCATTTATCTTGGCGATACTCGAAATGAATATAGTCATTTTCTGAAAGTAACCAAAAAAGGATATACTAGTGTAGTTGTGTTTTGAGGTGGCTGGTAGGTAGTGATTCTTCGATTGCTGTTCTTGACTTTTAGTAGTTATGATTTTCTTCTTTTTGTGCTGTCTTATTAGTTTTGCTAAAAGGGTATATATTTTTTAAAATCTTCTTCTTCCTCATCTTTCCTTTTTTACGTGACATATTTTTGTTTCTACCGTTGATATTTGATTTTGATATTTATTTTAATTTTTGTCAACCATTAGGAAACCTTATTTTTTTAGTTGTCCTTACTTAACATAATTTGTATGGACACCGTACGATGCGATATTAGATATACTGTTCTAATGTTGCAAGATTGATCAACCTTTATAGAATGCACTAGTACCTTTGCTTTTCTTAGAGATAGGTGAGTGCCAGGTGCTTGCCTGAATGATGTGACAATTCGGTCAACCTCTATACACACCCCAGCCCCTAGACTGGGATCCCATGTTGTTTACTCATGATTTATGTAGTAGGTTATATCAACAAGTGATTGAACTATTATATTGTTATTATGATCTTTGGGGGTACCGATATGATAGTTCAGTAGTGTTAGTTCATGGTGCTGTATAGAGAGATTATGTATCTTGGTTCATGATGCACAAATGTTTGCTAACAGACAACCCTGCTTTACAGATACTTATAATTTAATAATTTTCCTATAATGAAATATATTTATGTGATGTAGGAGATGATATGTATTTGATATATATTAGATAAATAAGGATAAATTATTATTTTCAATTTAAATGTTGGATTTTTTAAAGGACTTTAAGGGTAGATCTTTGAAAAATTAATTTCTATATTACTATCCCATCCTCAATATGAAATAGAATAATACCTTAATTTTATAATTTTATTATCCCTACCCTACTCTATAGGTACTTACCGAAACAAGATTTGTTCACATTACTGATATTGCAACTCTGATGTCGAGGGGACTTCACATAATCCTCAATAATTCTTTAGAGTGGAAATAGGGTCCTTCTCGTGCTTGTTATAGATATGAATTACATAGTATGGTTATATAGATACTATAGGAGGGTCAGGATCATGTACTGCTCGGTAGGATAGTTTTTGAGGCATAAATATTATATTTTAATTTAAATATTTGATGATAGGGATGTGGTGAAGGTCGAGTTAGAGGGTGAGGATTTAGTCGTCCTAGCAGATGATCCTGCAACACCGTTGTACATGATTTGCTTGATGAGCCATCACCGTCTACTCCTGTTGATTCATCTGAGGATATTTCAGACATTATCAGACTCTGTAGCATGCCTATGGAGCTACCATCTCTGCCTATAGGTGGGATACCTAAGCGAGATGTAGAGGAAGTTCGTCTGCACGACGGATCAGCTATAGGTGATGGTTATATGTCGAATATATCGTTAAATAATACCATATTTTTCATCAACTAAATAATTATGTATATTATCATGCCATAATGAAGTATGTCTTGTTCTAGGGCTCTTCTGATACACAAAATATCGGGGAAAAATTCATTCAACATACTACTCATGATGATATAATTAATTCTCTATTTGGTGATACCGACGAGCTATTGTTCAATATTAGATCGCTCAACATATTTCTATATTTGTTTTATAAAATTTTGTTTATAGTATAAAGTTAAATTTTGGTTAATATTGTTATTATATTCATAGTTTGTCACTTCCTAGCCAGGTAGACAGGACAGGGTGATATTCTCTGGACATAGACCACACTTCCTGTCGATATGCAAATAGAATTAATTTTTTATTTTATTTATTAGTTAGTTCTATATTTCGTTAATAAATAATGTTTATGCATTACAGTTAACTTTTGTTTAATTTTGTTTATAGATTCGTACTTCGAGTTCTCCTGCTCAGCAGTCCAAATTGATGGGCCACGTTGATATCCTGCCAGCATTAACTGCACCTTCCATCAACTCTCAGGTTTAATATATTGGCTTTCATTAATCATGAGAAAATTAGGAGTAAGATATTTTTCTTTTGACAACATTTCGTGAGATTATGATCTTATATCTCATGTATCTTTTATTTTATTCTTAGATTCATTCTTTATGTCCTGCTGGCTCCACAAACATACCTAGTTTAATGGGATAGGGTGATATCCTACTGACATCGACTATACCGTCAACACACAAATTTAATTTATTATGTTATTTGTGTTAATTATTGTGTTCACATTCATATAGGCCTATTAATATAAATATTTGGTATTATTTAATTTGTTCAGATTGATGGTTCATCTTATGTAGTTAAATCTCTAGACGAGGACAAGTTCATTACGGTATATGCGCACCTAGTTCACACACCCCGGAAGAAGCTACCTATTAAGATGGCATAAAAGCAAGGAAAGGATATTCTTACAACTAAGCCAATGAAGGAAGTCGATGGATTTAGGCCTTTGGATGCTCTATGCAAGCCAAAGTGTTGTGGAACATAGTACTCATTTGAAGGTTTTTGTCTTTGACCCTTTTGTTTTTTCATGTCATTTTGGTGGTTTTTGCATAAAGATTGTAGATTTTTGATGTTCCCATGAAAAAAGGGTCTTTATTGGTCTTTATTGGGAAGTAAATGTCAAGTTTTTTGAGAACTAAATTGTGTGGACTCTTTGCTTTCAAAGACGTGGGTGGAAAGTTGAAACATCTATAGATTTTTAGTGAATTTCTTATTTTATATACATGGTATGATCAAAAGTTACAAGGTAATTGTGAAGCTGCAAGCCATAGTCTACATCCGCCACTATTACATGGACTTGAAATAATGAAAAAGTTGTTAGATTTGTAAGAGGTGTGAATGAAAAATGAATAAGTATTTTTTCTAAAAAGGCACCAAAAGAAAGGATGCAATTTGAATAGGAGCTTTTTCGGTTTTGATGGTTATGACCTTTTCAATGGGTTATGACTTTTTTGAAGAGTTGTACCTTTTCCAAAGAGTTGCATTTTTATAAAGGGGTGCACCTTTCTGAACCATTGCTTCTCTTCATGAAGAAGCACCTTGATGACTATAAATACTTAAATTTTTTCTTAGGTATAGACATGAAATTTTGAGGACAAAATACTCCTCTTTCTTGAAAACTCTAGTGTGATTTGTTGTCGTTGAGTGTGTTCGTAGTTCGACAGAATTTGAGGTATGCTATTCTGTTGAAGTGATTTATTTTATCTTGGGATGATATATTCCATAAACTCGGGTACTTGAGGGGAATAATTTCCTTAAGGGCATACCGTAAATTCGGTGGACTTGAATCTTTCTGTTTCATCTCTTTTTTCTTAAAGTTGTTTTACTTTTTTTCCTGAAAATAGTTTGAACTTCATTCTGATAGTTCTTCAACTGTTTGAAATTGTGTTTGAAATTCTTGAAACTTTGTTTTGATAGTTCATAAGTTGGTTGAATTTGTGTTGAAGTTCTTAACATTTGATTTTTTCTATTTTCAAGAAAATAGTTTGAACTTCATTTTTGTTTTTTCATAAGTTGGATTGAACTTATTGTTAAAAGTTAAAAGTTGTAAATACAGAGTTTAAACTTTATTTTGATTGTTCATATGTTAATTTTAAAATGTATTTGAAGTTATTGTTGAAAAAATACAGATTTTACTAAACCTCAAAAACAACAATCTTAAGAAAATTATAAAAATATTTATTTTTTGTGCTTGTTTGGTGAAAGAAAAAATTATCACCATTTATAAATTAAGTACTTATTTAATCTATATTGGGTCTAATTTTTGGAGACTAAAATATTTTGATTTCTACTCCCTCGGTAAGAAGAATATAAAAACTTCACCAAAAAATCAGTATGAAGATTTGATTCGAAGAATATAAAAATCTCACCGATTCATTAAAATCTTTGTATTGGTTTTTGGAGTTTAAAACCTGTAGGGTTTCACTCTATTTGAATTTGATTTTGATTTGAAGTCATAAAAACTTCGTCAAGTTTCGAAGTTCATTCGGTTGATGATGTGAAGATATAAAACTTTATCATTGACTAAAAATAAGTTGGTTAAAGATTAAAATCTTTATTGTTAGTATTTTAAAATAATAAAGTGTATGTCAAAGCTTGACAGCAAAAATGACGAATGAAACTGTAAAACAAATTGTTTCAGTTGTGAATATTGTTGTCCCAATGTCAATCAATGTTACATCCATTAAATCGTTCAAGTATTGCTCTAGCAATAGAAATGGCAAAGAATCAGGAAAAATATTTTTGAATGAACTTCAAAGAATGGCAGCAAATGATATCATTTTGGTTGACCAAACTTGAAATGCAAATGTTCACAAGTATAGATCCGCATATTTTTAAAAAATTAATGATTGAAAACTAATTGTCTAGTTTGAATGATCTTGTGTGTCGTCCCAAGATAGAAGAGAAAAATTAGTTGAATGAAAAATCATCAATGATGATTTCAAATCCTATTAAGGATGATGCTCCAAATAATAAGAAGATGAAGATCTTCTAGGCAAGAGAGAGAAAAATAAGAAAAAGTTCAAAGGCAAGTGCTATAATTATAGTGATGTTGGCCACAAAGCTCTGAATAATTAGGTTCTGAATAAGAACAAGAAAAAAGATCTGCTAAACATGTGAAACAACTGGAAAGATTGAAATCCTATTTTCTATGATCACTGAAAACAATCTAGTTGGATATCCAAATGAATGGTGGTTTGATTCAGGATCCACTAGACATGTTTGTGCAGACAAAGAAACTTTTGCTACTTATGATACCACTGTTCCAAAGAAGTGATCTTCATGAGAAATAATGTAAAAATCAATGTTGAAGGAAGTTGGAAGAGATTCCTAAAAATGACTTCTATCAAGATGTTGACTCTCAACAATGTTCTCCATATTCCTACTATTAGGAAGAATTTAGTGTCGACAACACTTCTCGTTAATAATGGGTTTAAGTGTGCGTTTATTTCGAAGAAAACTGTAATAAGCAAGAATGAAATGTATGTTGCAAAGAGCTACCTCAATGAGGGCTTTTTCAAACTTGATATAATGGTTGTTCAAATGAAGAAAGCTAAGGCTTCTTCCTACTTGATAGTGTAAAATGATTTGTGGCATAGTCATTTAGGACATGTTAATTACAAAACCTTACAAGAACTGATTTGTTTAAAAGTATTGCTTAACTTTGAGTGAAATAATTAAAGTGTCAAATATGTGTGGAATCTAAGTATGCTAAGCATCTTTATAAGTCTGTTGAAAGGAATTTCAATCCCTTAGACTTAATTTATATAGATATTTGTGATATGAAGTCAACACCATCTCATGGTGGGAAAAAGTATTTCATAACTTTTATTAAAAATTGCACTAGATGTTGTTATGTTTATTTGCTAAATGGAAAGGATAAAGCAATTGACGTGTTTAGGCCATATAAAACTGAAGTTAAAAATTAGTTTCATACGAAGATCAAAATAATAAAAAGTGATTGGGGTGGAGAGTATGGATCTCTTTTTGTAGAGATATGTTTAGAAAATGGAATTTATCATCAAACTAATATTTTGTATTCACCTCAATCAAATGGGGCTGTGGAAATAAAAAATCAAATAGTAAAGAAAATGGTGAATCCATTACTCATAAGTTTAATCTTACCACAAAAATTATGTGGAGAAGCTATCTTTACAACAAACCGAATACTCAATAAAGTTTATCATAGAAAGATACATTCTATTCCATAAGAAAAATGAACTGGAAGGAAACTCAACTTGAAATATTTCAAAGTGTGGGGATGTCTAGCTAAAGTCCTAGTTCCTATACAAAAAGGATAATAATAGGACCTAAGACTGTGGACTGTCTGTTCATCGGATATACTACAAGTAGTAAAGCATGTCAATTTTTGATTCATAAATCTGAACATCCAAATATTCATGAACATATCATAATCAACTCAGATAATGCTGAGTTCTTGAATACATTTATCCGTATAAAATTGAACACAAGCTGTGTAGTGAAGGATCTAAATGACCTCGAGATGAGCCAAATAAAAATTTATTTAATGATGAGAATCCAAGGCATAGTACACATCAAAGAACACCAACTTCCTTTGGATAAGATTTTGTAATATTTTTTCTTGAAAATGAGCCTCAAACGTTTAAAGAAGTGATGTCTTCTTTGGAATCATTCTTTTGAAAAGAGGAAGTCAATAGTGAGATTGATTCAATTTTGAGCAACCATACTTGAGAATTGGTTGATCTTCCTTCAAGAAATAAATCTTTAGGTTCTAAATGGATCTATCAAAGGAAAATAAAATATGATGATACTATTAACAAATACAAGATAAAACTTGTAGCAAAAGACTTTAGGAAAAAAGAAGGCTTTGATTATTTTGGCACATACTCGCCAGTGACAAGGAAAATGACCATTCAGATATTGATTGCATTAATGGAAGTATATGGTCATGAAATTCATCAAATGGATGTGAAAAAAATATTCGTAAATGAAAAAATGGAGGAAGAAATTTATATGGAACAGCCTGAGGGTTTTGTGGTTCTTAGTAAAGAAAAGAAAGTGTGCAAATTTATTAAGTCACTTTATGGACTAAAATAAATACCCAAATAGTGGCATGAAAAGTTTGAACAAAGAATGTTTGCAAACGATTTCAAGATAAAAAAATGTGATAAATATGTGTATATAAAAGACACTTCATCAGAAAGTCATCGTTTATTTGTATGTGCATTATATTGGTGATCATCAGTAGAGACATTTTTGACATAAACGCTACAAAAAAATGCTTGAAAGCAAGTTTGATATGAAAAACCTTGGAGTTGCAGTTATGACCTTAGGGATAAGGATTCATATAACTTCACAAGAGTTGTCATATCACAATCTGTAATAACCCGTATTTTCGCGCTAAAATTCTAACTATTGATCTTACGCGTCTAAGCTCTAATCCAAATGAGTTGAATATGAATACAGGTTTAATGATTATTATCCTAGTCTATGGAGTAGTTTATAGGTGAAACATGTTCATAGCAATGACCTAGAATAAAGTTGAGCTAAGACTAATTGATTCATCTAAAGTTTGACATTTGATTCTACAAGGGTCAACTTAAAACATGAATATCTATTAATATACATGAAATTTTTTATTTCAATACCTATAAAATTATAGATAATTGAATTATATTTCCAACAATACTAATTTCACAAAAATCCGATACCCGAGCGAAGAGTTATGCCCATTTTTGTGAGAGGCAGTAAGGGTGTGCGATGGGCAATGCGCCGCCCAATCAAATGTGTGCGATTGGGAGTTTGAGGAACACTTAAATGTCTGTCATAAGGAGTGCGACGCACACCTTAAGGTTGCCATGGGTTGTGCGCCGCATACCACACTTCCAAGTGCCAAAAACACCCCTATATATGTCTATAACACGACATTAAACTCCCACAACATCAAAATAAGTTTACTTTCTCTCAAAATCACCAAGAACAATATTTAGGGTTTCAACATAAAACCGCAATAGCTAGAGATTCAACCATGAGAATTCTATAATTTTTACATATTCGGAATCCCCGTTACGAAGGCTACGAGGGACACCCAAAAGTTCGTGAATAGCATTACGTCATTCGGAAAGTCATTCAAAGCTTCAATTTTAAGGTATGTGGGGTTTTTCAACAAGAACACTCTTTCGTTCTTGTGCCCAAATATACTTTCTTTTACGAAGTTATGGATTTCATATGTTTTACTATGATTTTGAAGCATGAACTTATATCCTATATTGATTATCACGAGATTATTATATTTTAGAAGCGGAATTATATGAGAATGATGATATTTTGTGCCTTGTAACTAAATTTTCCAGATTTTGAAGGGATTTATATATGTTTATGATGTAAAGCTTGAATCTTGATAAGTTTTAATGTGATATTAACACATGAGTTTTGAACTGTATTTGAGATTGTTGTTTTTGAGAAATCATTTGTTATATACACCTTGAGTTTGAATGATTTGAGATAATGAAGAAGCTTTGACCTTTCGGTCGTAAAAAGGGGTGTTTTTGAACCCGAGATGAGAAAAGAAATCCACTTTTATTGATTATTATGAAAAGGGTAGCAAGATGGCTCCCGTTGTGAATTGTTGAACTACTTATTAGTGGATTTTCTTTTAAAAAGATCTGAGCTAAGTCCGGGAGTAGTCTTTAGCACCGAGCGGGAGGTATAGCTATTTTGATACTCCCTAGAACTACGTGCCCTCGTAGGATGTGAGCCTGAGGCTGATTTATATAGTGATTACTAGTTTTTGAATTGATGATTAAGGTCCTATTCTGATGGCAAGGATAGGACAGCTCTCCCCAATGTGGGTAAGACGTTGGACTCTATGTAGCTCACATGATTTATGTCGGTTATAAGAAACTCCCAACGTGTGCGTGTGTGTACCCTCCTATCTAAGATGAATGTATATGCTTTGAAGAATTGGTTTTGAGAAAGTTATTGTTTCTGAAAGATTGAGATATTATGTTCTAAAGAGAATTGTTTTGAAATTTGATTACTCTATATGTTTGAAACCAAGGAAGAAGTAAATTGAGAACTTATTGTAATGACTCACTTGTTTTACTTTATATGTAATATTCATCCATGATTTCGATTATTTAATTCGAGCTAAGTGAGTCATTTATATCAGCATGCATAATTTTATAAACTGTGATGATATTAAGATATTATTTTATATATGAATTGCACCCCCATATGCTCAGTACGTTTCCATGGTACTGATCCACATATTCGTATGTGGGCTACATTTTCTCGGAATTTAGGTACAAGGTATAGTGTGCATCTTCAGATCCAGTCAGTTCGCGACATCCAGTCAACAGGTAATGAAAAAGGACTTCAGTTAGTTATACAGTTCGAGAAGTGTTGTATTTTCTTTATCCATCCGTATTGAGTTGGGATAGTCGGGAGTCATGACCCAGCTACCTATAGTCAGTACTACTAGAGGCCTCATAGACAGTCAGTAGAAGTTGATGTATTCCGTTTCAGTTTTGGTTGTAAAAGCAGAGTTGTAATCTTATAAATTTAGTTTTGTATCTATCATATTCAGAAAAGAGTTATTTTCCGTAGATTTGTATAGATTTATACTTGTTGTTCAGTTGCTTATGAGTTATGCCAATAGAAGGGTTACCTTGGGGTTACTTGTGATCCTAAGCACCATGTGACGTCTTGGAACCCGATTTTGGGGCGTTACACAATCTCATTACATTAAAAAATTACTTGATAAGTTTAAGTTTTTGGATTTTAGTACTTCCAAGACTCTATTACACGCGATCTTTGAACTTTAAAAGAATGAAGGTGAAAGTGTCTCATAGTTAGACTACCAACAGTATTGTAAAGTTTAATGTATATCATGAATTGTACGTGACCATACATACCATGTGTTATTAATAACTTAAGTCGGTACACGAGTAATCCAATCAAACTTATTGCATGACAATCAAAAGAGTTTTGAGGTATCTTAAATATATTCAAGACTGTGCTTTGCATTATAACAAATATCCAGTGATAATTGAAGGATATAGTGATGCCAATTGGATCACCAGATTGAATGAAGTAAAATCCATGAGTGGATATGTATTTACTTTATGTGGAGGAGCAGTCCCTTGGAAATCATCCAAACAAACATTTATTGACCACTGTACAATGGAATCTAAATTTATTGCATTAGATAAAGCCAGTGAAAAAACTGAATAGCTCCAAAATTTCTAGAAAGACATTTTTTATTGGACCAAAGCTTTCGCACCGGTATGCATACACTGTGATAGTCAAATGATAATAGATAAGGAAGGGAGCATGATGTATAATGGTAAATCTCATCATATAAGATGAAGACATAATTGTGTTAGAGAACTACTCTCTAGTAGAATTATCATGGATGATTATGTGAAGTCAGAGGATAATGGGTTGGATCTACTTACAAAAGGCCAATCTAGAGAGAGTTGAGAGATCATCGATGGGAATGGGTTTACGGCCTAGGACAAGTCATCATAGTGGTAACTCTACTTAGCATACTAGAGATCCCAAGATTTAGGTTCAAGAAAATCAAACAAAGTTGTGACTAACGGTTGAACATTGTCAATATATTCAACCCATTCTCTTGATGAATAAAATATTTTGGAAATAAGGATAAGGCTTATGGTTTAAAGATTTTTAATAGTTTCTAAGTTTGATAGATTTGAGAAAATAGTTTGTTCTAAAGGATTAAATGTTAAGGAATCAGCTATGTGAAATTAAAGTGGAAGCCGCTTCAAGAAGAATGATAGTAAAGGTATATCCCTAAGTTCTCATGAAATCAGGGCGTGTTCATGGATGAAACAAACAAAATCGGGAGAATCATAAATGGTAAAAAATTGGTTGTGTGACTTATGTTGTCTAGGTATACATTAAAACTCAATGATTCAAAAATATTGCATCTACAGATTGACCAAGTGCATCATATCCAATTTCACTACAGAAAGTTCAAAGGAAAACCTACTTATCCAGATGCAACTAGTCTTTGCTTGTGAATCACAGACTTGACTGTAAATGTTTTATGAAATAGCCATTCCCTATTCATGTAGGGAACTGTTAGATTTGTAAGAGGTGTGAATGGAAAATGAATAGGTATTTTTTCTGGAAAGACACTAAGAGAAATGATGCAATTTGAATAGGAACGTTTCGATTTGGATGGTTATGACCTTTTCAATGGGCTGTAACTTTTTCGAAGAGTTGCACCTTTTTTGAGCTACACCACTATGAAGGGGTGAACCTTTTTTGAACCGTTGCTTCTCTTCATGAAGCAACACCTTGATGTCTATAAATATATAAATTTTTCCTCAGGCATAGACATGTAATTTTGAAGAAAAAATACTCATTTCTTGAACTATTCTAGTGTGATTTGCTGTCGTTGAGTGTGTTCATAGTTCGATAAAATTTGAGGTGCCGTTGTTCTGTCGAAGTGATTCATTTATCATGAGAGTATATATTTCATAATCTTGGGTACTTGAGGGAGGTAATTTTCTTAAGGACACAACGTGTATTCGGTGGACTTGAATCTTTTTGTTTCATCTCTTTTTCTTAAAGTTGATTTTACTGGTTTTCTAGAAAATAATTTGAACTTCATATTGATAGTTGTTTAACTGTTTGAACTTGTGTTTGAAGTTTTTGAAACTTTATTTTGGTAGTTCATAAGTTGTTTGAACTTGTGTTAAAGTTCTTAACATTTCATTTTTTATTTTCAAGAAAATAGTTTGAACTTCATTTTTGGTTGTTCATAAATTGGGTTGAACTTATTATTAAAAGTTTAAAGTTATAAATGCAGAGTTTATACTTCATTTTGATTGTTCATATGTCAACTTGAACATGTGTTTGAAGTTATATACATATTTTTCTAAACCCAATAAATAACAAAAACTTGTTTAGAATGAGTAGAATTTGAACTTTGTTAGAGTGATGGCAAGAGTTTGGATTTGGCCACCTTAATGTCCTGTCTTCTTAAGGTCTGGTATTTTTTAGAATAGATTATTGTGCTTGAAATGATTTCTGGTTATGCGTAATCCAGTGTCTAGATTGTATCATGACCAGACTTTGTATTTTGCTGATTGTGAGGAGGTTTTTGGGGGCATTTGCTTACTCAAGTTAAATATTGGAATTTTCTTATGTGTTATCCCTATCTCTTACATAAAATAGTTCATGATATTTCTGCATGATGTTCCCTTGGAATTTGATGGGATGTGATTGTTATTATCCCTTGCTAAAGGATTTCTTTGCATTGATTTGTAATTTTTTATTTTCATATGAAGAGCTCCTGCATGAAAACAAGTGCATGCTTGATAAATCTATCCGAGAAATTATCACGACATGAATCAGAATCTGGCCATGACGAGCATCTCAAGTCCACCGAGGACCAGAAACCACCCCCAATTCCTAGTCAACAACACTCAACATACACTAATCATGGACTGAAATACAAACATATAATAAGATAGAGTAATATAAGTTCACAAGATTCTAAGTTATATCATTAATCACCAACTGATGCCATCAACCAATACCTACAACCAATACCCAAGTCCATTGTCCAAAAAAGCCTCTAACAAGACCAAATAATATCAGGTCGGGACATTCCCCCGAGCATAGCCAAAAATTAAGTCCAAAGAAATAGTCAAAACATAAAGATATCTAAAACATGAAATGAGGTCTTTCGAAGTATGGAAGCTCACCACTTCAGTATGACTCACAAGCTGTCCCCCAAATCACCTAGTCACTATACAGGAGGATTGGAGTATGGTCAGTTCCTGCATCGCATGAGGATACAACATTCGAAGATGGTTAGTGATTGGAGCACTAGCATGTAACTCAGGGATAAACGATAAAATAATGTCATGAATATTAATTCAAAATTAGTCAAATCCAATGTATCTCATCAAATGCAAGCACACACACATACACATACATATACACATACACATACACATACACATACACATACACATACACATACACATACACATGCACATACACATACACATACACACACATACATATATTACGTGTCGGGGTAGGGAACAAGGCTTAACGTGTACTTTAAAACTTTAGACTGGATTGAGTAACATAACTGTCATAATAAAGGCACCTACGAGCTATATGGGCCCAAGTCTCCCCCAACTGGAAGGGCCTTAGTGCATGTAGACAAATGAACCAAAGGATAATCCTATATCATATTCCTCATGGGGGACTCTAACCTCCCAGTATAAATCAAATATGACTTAAGCACCAATATATATAACATGGGGGACTCAAGTCTCCCAATCATAGTGTAATAAGGGAGACTTGAACCTCCCAGTCATTTAGACCTCTGCACCGACTAACATGGTTTCCGTTATTGGTCCCTCGAGACCACCACTTTCATGGCCCAGCTACACAACCTTGCAATTAACCATTTACTGGACCAATTAACCATTAAGGCATTAAGGCATTAATACATATTCCTAGTTTACTGAACCAATTAAACATTAAGGCATCTCGTTGGTATCATCATGCCAATCCCACTGCAAGCTTATTATTAAGCCAAAATTCATTAACCATCACACGGGGGAATTCATAACCCCTTAGGTTTAATTAACATTCACACAGGGAATCCATATATCCCAAAGTTCAATAAAATCATACCATAGTTCATTGAAATTTTATGCCAATGCATTAGTCTGAGTGAGCAAGTCAAATCATGTGACAAAGCCATTTATCATTATCAATTTCACCATTAGGTTGAGCGCACATAATTTCCAAAGCCTCAAGTCCAGGCAAAACTATTAAATTTGGCAAAAAAACATAACCCCTTTGTTAATCAACCAAACCCATGCACCCCAAAAGTTTCAAAACCATTAATAAAGCATCAATAATGCATAAGAGGGCATGGAAAATCAATTATATGACCAAACATGTCAAAATCCCTCAACCACATCAAAATCGTTGTTTGAATCCATAAAATTTACCATGTACATTCATGAATTTAACAAAAATAAGTAAAGGGTAGAGTCACATGCCTAAAATACCCAAAATTATGGAGGAAATTCAACCCTTGAAGCTCTACTTCACCCACTTCTTGAAAACCCTTAGTATGGATGCTTGAAAGAATTTGAGAGAGAAAAGAGTGTATTTGGAGTGTATTATGGATTACAATAAGGTCCCAAGTATGATTATAAGTCGTGGGTTATTATTAGGATAAGAGGGAAATGTCTAAAATACCCTTAATAAAAAGCTGAAAAATAAATCGTCAGTTGTTACGGGTCTCATAATGACTCATAAGGTCACATAATGACTCGTCAACATGAGTCACAACCAAGAAAGTTTCTAAGGTGAACACACACTATTGACCCTATGACTTGTCAAGTAACCCAGCGATTCATAAGGTTCAAGTCATATCCAAGACAGGACCATTTGAGATTCACACTGGTTACCTTAGGATTTGCACACAACAACTCGTAATGAGTCCTTACGACTTATAGTGAGCCACGCATACTTAGAATAGAAAAATTAACCATACACATTGGTTAGGATATGATTGAGTCCTTTGACTCTTCAATACTCTCTATGACTCATAGGGTAAGTCGTAGTCACGACAATGAGGATAAAATTTTAGAAATTCTCAAGGGTAAAAAATCCAAGGTGTTACATTCTCCCCCCTTAGGATCATTCATCCTCGAATGGTGGGATAAGGCATTTATTAGCATGATTTGAATCTAAACACAAATACACGTACCTTTAACAAACACAGAAAACAAAGATGCTAAGATTGACACATACCTTAAGCACGATTATCCGGAAGGGGGAACAAGAATGGATACTTGGACTTTATGTCCTCCTCGGCTTCCCAAGTAGATTCTTCAACTCTTTTGTTCCACCATAGAACCCTTACCAAAACTACATCTTTAGTTCACAACTAACGTACTTGCCAATCAAGATTTCCATAGGAACTTTCTCATAAGACAAGGAATCCGAAGTGCCTAAATTTTCCAAAGGAACAACCGTCAAGGGATCACCATCGCACTTTCTCAACATCAAAACATGAAATACCAGGTGGATGAAACCCAACCTAGATTGAAAATTTAACTCATATACAATATTACCAACCCTCTTCAAAATCAAATACGGACCAATATACCGGGGATTGAGGTTTCTCTTTTTTCCAAACTGCATGACTCCCTTCATAGAAGACACCTTCAAAACCAAATACGGACCAACTCATTTTGCCTTACATCCGCCTAGGAATTTTGGAGACTTTGGGTGGTCTAAAGCCTGTCCTTTATCACTTTTACCTTCTCCATAGATTGGTGAACCAAGTCAGGACCAAATAATCTAGCCTCACTAACTTTAAACCACCCAACAGGAGAACGACATTTCCTACCATACAATACCTCAGAATGAGCCATATTGATATTAGAGTGGTAGCTGTTGTTATATGCATACTCTACGAGAGGAAAATGGTCAATCCGACTACAACCAAAATTGATAACACAAGACCTCAACGTATCTTTCAAAGTCTGTATTATCTTCTCTACTTGTCCATCCATCTGGGGTGGAAAACGATGTTAAGGTTCACTACAGTCCCCAAAACTCTCTAAAAGGAATGCCAAAAGTGAGATGAGAATTGCGTACCTCAATTAGATATGATGGAAACTGCGGTACCATACAACTTTACAATCTCCTCAATGAAGAGCTTAGTAAATCCTCCAACGAATATTTAGTCCTTACTGGTAAAAAGTGAGTGGACTTAGTCATCTTATCCATAGTGACCCAAATGGAATCAAGCTATTGATTAGACCATAAAAGACCAGTAATGAAATCCATATTAATCACTTCCTATTTCCATACGGTCAATTCAGTTTCTTGAGACAACCTACTACTCAAGTGCTCTACCTTTTTGACAAATCAAACACTTAGCCACAAAATTGGCCACATCCCTTTTCAAGTTATTCCACCAATAAATCTCCTTAAGATCATGATACATTTTTATTGAATTAGGATAAACTATATAACGCAACTCATGAGCTTCAGAAAGAATTCTCTGTCACAGCTCATCAACATCTGGAACACATAACCTACCTTGGTACCTCAAGATACCTTCTCTACTAATCTCGAAAGCCATCACTTCTGTGACCCACATTATCCTTGATTTTCCCCAATATAGGGTCCAAGACCTATTTCTCTTTCACCTCAGCACCATGAGATGACTTCACCACCTCTTACATAATAACACTACCATTCTCAGAGTTCAAAAGACAAACTCCAAAATTAGCCAAATGGTGAATATCCTTCGCCAGCCATCGCTTCTCCTCATCTATATGAGATAGATTCTCATGGACAACCTGCTAAAAGCATTAGTAAGCACCTTGGCTTTACCTGGATGCTAATGGAAGCTCGTGTCGTAGTCTTTGAGCAACTTAAGCCATCTTCTTTGACTGATATTTAACTTCTTCTGGATGAAAACATATTGCAAACTCTTATGGTCTGAGAATATGTCAACATGAATCCCATACAAATAATAACGCCTAATCTTCAAAGAAAAGACTATAACCAACAATTACAAATCATATGTCAGATAGTTCTTCTCATGTACCTACAACTGCATAAAATCATATACAACTACCTTACCATGCTGCATCAACACAAAACCTAGTCCCACCCAAGATACATTGCAATAGATAACAACACCACCAATTCTCTTGTGTAGGGTCCAAATCGAAGTTGAAGGCAACTTATTTTTCAACTTCTCAAAACTACCTTTACAAGCATCAGACCATAAGAACTTTACCTTTGACTTAGTCAACTTAGTTAATGGGTAGCAATAGAAAAGAAGCTCTCCACAAACCTTCTATAATAATCGGCTAAACCCAAGAAACTCCAAATATTTGATGGAGTCGTAGGTCTAGGTCGCTTCTTAAACACCGCAACTTTCTGTGGATCCACCATGATTCATTTACTAAAAACAACATGAACCAAAAAAGTAACAACGTTAAACCAAAATTCACACTTTGAAAACTTTGCATATAAACGTTGATCCTTTAGGGTCTGTAATATAATACGGAGCTAATCGGCATGATCCACCTCATTCTTTGAATATATATCAGAATACCATTAATAAATACATTGATGAACAAATCCAAAAATTGATGGAATACCTGATTCATGAGATCCATAAATATTGTTGAGGCAATATTCAAACCAAAGGACATGACTAAGAACTCAAAATGCGGAAATGGCCAAGAACTCAAAATGTCCATAACAGTTATAGAAGGTAGTCTTAGGGATGTCTGCCTCCCTAATCTTCAACTGATGGTACCCGGATCGAAGATCAATCTTAGAAAAGAACTTAGCTCCCTGAAGCTAATCAAACAGATCATCAATTCTAGGAAGAGGTTACTTATTCTTCACCATCAACCAAACCCATGCACCCGACAGGTTTCAAATCCATTAATAAAGCATGAACAATGCTTAGGAAATCATGGGAAATTAATTATATGACCAATCATGTCAAAATCTCCCAACCACATCAAAACCCTTGTTCAAATCTACAAAATTAACCATGTACATTCATGCATTTAACAAAAATAAATTAAGGATAGAGTCACATGCCTGAAATACCCAATATTATGGAGGGAATTCAACCCTTGAAGCACTACTTAACCCACTTCTTGGAAACCCTAAGTATGGATGCTTAAGAGAATTATTGAGAGAAAAAAGTATGTTTGGAGTTTATTATGGATGAAAATAGGGTCCGAAGTATGATGATAAGTCATGGGTTATAATTGGGATAAGAGGACAATGTCTAAAATACCCTCAATAAAAAGCTGAAAAATAAATTGTCAGTCGTTATGGGTCTCATGACGACTCGTAAGGTCACATAAAGACTCGTCACCTCATGTTGTAGCCAATATAGTTTCTAGGATACACACACACTGTTGACCCTATGACTCACCCTATACGAATCTTCAAGTAACCCTACGACTCATAGGGTCCAAGTTGTATCCACGATAGAACCATTTGAGCTTCACACTGGTTACCTTACGATTTACACACAATGACTCGTAATGAGTCCTTACGACTGGTAGTGAGCCACTCATATTCAAAATAGAAAAATTAGCCACACACACTAGTTAGGCTATGATTGAGTCCTACTACTCGTAGGGTGATTCGTAGTCAGGATAGTGAAAATAAATTTTAGAAATTTTCAAGGGTAAAAAATCTGGGATGTTACAAAAATAGAAAGGGAGACACAGGATTTACGAACATCGAAACTTATATTTTCCGTACAAGATTTTTCCTTTGGGTCTTTTGAATGTCTTGGTTTTTCTGGTATAGTTAAATATAGAGCTGGTGCCCTCACTTTTCCTAGCAATGAGGCTTTATAACATTCTACAATGCTTATATCATATACTATATAACACCATTAACTAAAATATGACATTTCACATTGTTTATATATGGTTAAAATTATATTTTATGTATATATAGTCGATGTTGGATCTCTTTGGTTTCTTCATGCTTTAAATTTTTTTGTATTTTGGTAATAGGCTCTATATAAATGGTAGAGATTGCGGTGACCGATATCAGGGTGAAATTGATGTGCTTGATATGGATACACTAATGTGGTCAAAGGTACTAGCTTCAGTCTTCTTCTTTCTTTTCTAATTCATATAGGTTATGTTGATTCACAATATGGATATAGAGATAAAGATTGTCTAAAGATTATGTTAGATGAGGACTAGTTCTCTTTGTTACCAGTTGGATATTCTTGGACCACCACCTGGTGCTTGAGCTGGTCATGCTTCTATGAATTTTGGTCATGTTTCCGTCTACTGTCTTACTTGGGACTCACCAAGTTGATGTTCTTCCAGCTTTTTATATGGCTATGGTTAGTTTTTTCTTGATAAATTTTTGGAGTGTTGTTCCTGAAGTTTTTTTACGTTGTTGTTTCTGGATTGTTGTGACCTTGAATGAGTTTGTAAGATAAATGAGAGAAAAGGAGGTAAAATAAGTGGAATCATAGAGGTTTAAGTGGGTTGTGCTATGGTGTATTATTGAGAGATAGAAGAAAAATGTTCAGTGGCATTAATGTAAATTGCAGCATTCAGTAGAGTTAGTTAGTTGAGTTAGTTAATGCAGGCGAGGAAACTAGAAGTAGAAACACAACAACAATTGTTATTGATGCTCATCATCCTCTGTATTTGTATGCGTGTGATACACCAGGCAGTTCACTCATCTCTTTTCAGCTTACTGGTCCTGAAAACTACGCCATTATGGAGCAGATCCATGAGAATGGGGCTTTTAGGTAAAAGTAAAATAGGATTTATTGATGGATGACACACAAAGGACAAATTTGATCTTTTGCTGTATGATTTATGGGAAAAGGTGAATGCAATTATTTTCTCATGGATCATGAGCTCAGTATCTAAGTATTTACTTAGTTGTGTTGGTATGCTTCGAGTGCAAGCCCTATTTGGAGTGATTTAAAGGAGAGACTTGATAAGGAAAATAGATCTAGAGTGTTTCAATTACATCGAGAAATCATAATCCTTGAACAAAGAACTCAGTTTATTTCCACCTATTTTACCAATTTGAAAGATCTATAGGTTGTGGAATTTGATTCATTTGTACCTTGTCCTAGATGTGAATGGGTAGAATCAAGGAACTATGTTGAACATTACTAGTACCAATGACTTTTACAGTTTTTGACAGGTCTGAATGAAACCTATTCCCATGTTAGAAGCCAAATATTGATGATGGTGCTTATTCCAAATATAAATAAAGCATATGCTATGTTGATCCCTTAAGAAAGTCAGAGGAATCTTTGGATAATTACTTTTAAAGGAGATGATTCTGATGGTGTAGCCTTATTTAGTTAAAAGGGGAATCATGGTGGAGGTGTTCCACCTGGACCTCCTGGTCTATCTGGAAAAAGAAGCTTCTAGGAAAGAAAGATTAGTTATTTTGTGAGTACTACAAATGGAAGGGACATACAAAGGATCACTTCCATAACCTCCATGGATATCCTTAAGATTATAAGCAATGGAGAAATAATGGTTATAATTCTAGAAAACATTCATAATTTGCTGTAAATGTTGCCTTCTATGATGGTTTTCCATGTAGAAATTCTACCTATCTAACCAGGATTCACACCAGCTGGTTGATCAAGTTCAGTACAATCAGCAAAATCAACCACACAATGCAGTTCAAGGGGGCGTAATGATGTTTATTCAGGAGCAATATGATCAAATCTTGAAGATGATTCACAAAGAGGTACCTATGGATTCAGAAAAGCATGTAGTAGGTATGCCTTATATTTTCTTGGATACTAACAGTAATGCTTTTATTAGGTGGATAGTAGACTCAGAGGCTACTAATCACATGGTTTGTGACAAAGATATATTGAATGGGACTAGACAGATTACTAACGATAACACAAAAAGAGTATATCTACCAGATGATAGTACATTAGACGTAGCTTATATTGGAAATTATAGACTGAATAATGGTGATAATATCAAGGATGTACTTTACATACCAGAGTTTAAATACAATCTCTTATCAGTGTCTAAGCTAACCAGAGATTTGAAGTGCTCTATCACTTTCTTTCCCAATCTCTGTATTATGCAGGACCTTTACAGTGGAACAGTGAAGGGGATTGATAGAGAATTTGCTAGTTTATATAACATTCAAATTCCTGTGAATAACAACAATAAAGTAGCACTTGCCCATACCCAAGAGAAGAAGAAGAATACAGTTCAGCACATAGCTGCCAAGGTAATAAACAAAGAAGAATTGGAGTAGAAGATAAGCATGGACATATGGCATCGAAGACTTGGTCATGCACCTGATAAAGTTCTTAAGAAGATTTCAACAATAATATTCAGCAATGATGGTAATAGTAATCAAAATCGCAATGTGTGTCCACTAGCTAGACAAACTAGGAGACTATTTCCCACCAGTACTAACAGATTAGTAAAGTCTTTCACACTATACATGGTGATGTTTGGGGATCTTACAGAGTTACTAGTCATGATGGTTACAGATTCTTCCATACTTTAGTTGATGATTGTAATAGGATGACTTGAAGACTTGAATTTACATGTTGAGGTATAAGAGTGATGTGATTGTTGTACTAAGACAATTCTTGGCACTAATAAAGACATAGTTTTATGCCTATGTGCAGATTTTTAGAAGTGATAATGGGACTGAATTTCTCAATTCCAATTGTACTGAATTGTTTTATTCTGTAGGTATAATACATCAAAGGTCTTATGTTCACACACCCCAACAAAATAGGGTGGTGGAGAGAAAACACAGGAATATTTTAGAAGTGGCAAGAGCTATTAGATAGTGAGGATTTATACCTCTTAAATTTTAGAGTGAATGTGTACAAAGTGTTGAATATATTATTAACAGGCTACCCTTATTTGTACTTTTGGGTATATCACCTTTTGAAATGCTTCATGGCAGAGCTCCATCTCTACAATAACTCAAAACTATTGGATGTTTGTATTTTGGTACATCAGTACATGAGAGTGTCAAATTCTCTCCCAGATCAGTTGCAGCTATGATGATGGGGTATACTTCCATCTACAAAGGATATAGATTATACAATTTGCTCACTGATAATTTTTTTGTAAGAAGGGATGTTCATTTTAGAGAGAATTATTTTTCTTTTTAGTTGCTGAAAGAGAAGAAGTTGCAGCTATTTCCAAATGGTGTTTTATCACCATTGGATGTTTCTAGCAATGTGTTGCCCCTAGTTTCTATTGAAATATCATGCCTGACATGTTGATGGACCTCAATTTGTACTTGTATTTGATGATGTTGAACCAGGTGCACATATAGCACCTCCTGATATTGTTGAGCCTATTATTTCTGAGGAACCACCTCCTATTCCTATGACCAGGATGTCCACTAGACTTAAGACTACACCTAGTTGGATGCAAGACTATATATGTGGGAAGCTTAAGTAGTCCAACTCTTCTGCAAATTCTTGTCTATATCCTATGCAGTCACATTTGTCTCATGCAAACTTGGCTCCCTTATGTCAAGCATTTTTATCCAAGATCACAGAAATTTAGAAGCTCAATCTTATTTAGAAGCTGTAAAAGATCCTTTATAGGTTGAGGCCATGAACCTAGAATTAGCTACACTTCAAGACAATCATACCTGGTAAGTTGTAGGTCTACCACCTGGTAAGACCCCTATTGGATGTAAATGGGTATATAAGGTGAAGTATAGAGCTGATAGAGAGGTAGAAAGGTATAAGGCTTGGCTTGTTTCTAAGGGATACAACCAAAAACAGGGCCTAGACTACCAAGAGACCTTTTCACCTGTTGTGAAAATGGTTACAGACAGGCTAGTGCTTGCCTTAGCAGCTTCTAATAAGTGGTGTTTGTATCAAATGGATATTTTTAATGCCTTTTTTCAAGGTGATTTGGTTGAAGAAGTATACATGGTTCAGCCTTAGGGATTTGTTAGTCTAAGGGGGGATAGTAACTAGAAAGTTTGTAGACTACACAAATCCCTTTATCGGCTTAAACAAGCCTCAAGACAATGGAACTTGAAGCTTTTAGAAGCTATGAATAGTTTTGGCTTCATACAAAGTCATTTTGACTATTCCTTATTCATAAAGAAAGTTGATTCCAAGATAGTAATCATTTTAGTATATATTGATGACCTTGTGATAACTGGTAATGATCATGGACTAATCCAAGAAGCTAAGACGGCATTACAAGAAATGTTCAAGATTAAAGACCTGGGGGAGATGAAGTATTTTCTTGACATTAAAGTGGCAAGATCACAAAGTAGAATTTTAATAAACCATAGGAAGTTTGCTTTCGAATTGATCACAGTATTATGAATGTTAGGATCAAAACCTGTAGCTACACCTATGAAATGCAGCCAGAAGCTTACCATAATTGAGAATAATGAATATGTGGGAGAAACAAGTGATGCAGCATTAGATGATCCAAGACCATATCAAAGACTTTTCGGAAAACTGTTATATCTCATTGTGACTAGACCAAATATAAGCTTTGTTGTGCATGTACTAACTCAATTTATGCAATGTCCCAAAAGATCTTATATGGATATAACATACAAAATGGTGAGATACATCAAAATTGAACCAGGACTGCATGCCCAAACTCTAGAAGATCTATTACTGGATATGTGATGAAGCTGGGAAAATCTTTAACTTCTTGGAAAGCAAAGAAGCAAAGTACGGTTTCAAAGAGTTCTGCAGAAGCAGAGTATACAAGTATGGTTGCAATAGTATCAGAAGTTTTATGGATAGTAGGTGTGTGCAAGGATTTGAATGTAGACATTGATACTCCAGTGGAATTGTATAGTGACAGTAAGGCTGTAATCCAAATAGTTGCAAATCCCATTTTGTATGACAGAGCAAAACATATTGAGATAGACTTACACTTTATAAGAGAAAGAATACATGATGAGACTATTAAAACTAGACATATAATGTCAAAGGATCAAGAGGCAGATTTGTTCACCAAGGCACTAAGTAGGATGCAACACACTTATCTCCTAAACAAACTAGGGGGAGTATTGAGAGATAGAAGAAAAATGTTCAGTAGCTTTAATGTAAATTGCAACATTCAGTAGAGTTAGTTAGTGGAGTTAGTTAGTGCAGTTAGAGGCAATTAAAATCTGTTAGTGGAGTTGATATTAACAGCTGTAGATAAGGTGTCAAGAGGATAGTGGAAGTTGTAGTTATTTATAAATAGCATTGTATAGTCAGTAAACAAATACTTTTTTCTCTAAATGAAATTAGAATACTTATCTCAAATTGTGTTCTTTCATTGAATTCTTCCTTTCCTCAATTCGTTTATCCATTAATGACCAGAGATTGAAGGTGTTTTCAACATGTATAGTTCTGTTTATCAGTTGTGACTTGATTCACTGTCTTGCACATTTAGATTCTTCTCTTTTTTCTTATTTTCTTACTGTGTTGTTTAGGTGCATAGTGTTATGGTGTATATTCTTCTCTTTATTTTTTCTTTTCCTACAAATTAGGTATACTTTGTGAGAGATTACAACAATAACATACCCTGTGTATTTTAATTTTTTAAATAATGACGTAGCATAGGCTCTCAAGTTGTTACTGGGATAGTTGTGAGTTATGACTATTGGAGGCTTTCTAGTACCATTTTTCCAGAAAGCTTATTCTGAATACTTGACTTTCTTATTTTTAAGATCTCATACCTAAGATTAACTCTTTGACGATTTTTTTTTTAAAGTAAGTGTTTTCTCACTTGTAAAAGTAAAATAACTATTAGTGTTTCATCATTTTTTTGTATTTGCCTTCATATGTGGCGGGAAGTCCAATACTTGGATTGGATGAATTATAGATATATTTGACTTTTGTCCTATGCTTTCACCATGCAATTATAGATGATAATAATTGATTGTATGTTAGTTCATCTTATCCTTTTGACAATAATTGAGTGTTGCCTTATGTTCTTTTTTCTTTTCCTATTAACTATGTTCTACATGTAGGATTCTGAATTTTTTGGATAGCGTCCTTCAGTTGACTGATGACGTTATCCATTTTTCTTTTTTTTTGATAACAGATCAACATATGTAATGGTTTCTAATCTGATAATTTCGTCCCAAACAAACCATACAAACGTGCAATTTGGACTGAAGCTCGGAGTGGTTGGTATATAATCTTGTCTCTTTCTTTAATTTTTGATTATGTTTGAAGTCGGGTCATGTCTGACTTGATTATGTTGGTATGTAATCACCTGAAGCTTAGTTTTAGTTTTCTGAATATTTTAGATGCAAGGTAGCATATGATTTGAATAAGTTTTCTTTCCCAATATGGAAGCTATTTCTATCACATTGGCAAAGTAGCTTACCAGTAGTCTATGCTTAGGCATTGATTGTTATTATGATTATTTTCTTTGCTAGTCTTGAAGCTTAACTTCATATGAGAAATTATTTTTAGTGGATGGATCTAATTTCTGCCTCTATGTGAATAGGTTAGGATTGTTCTCGGAAGAAGAAGGTTTTTGATTAATGTAGAAACAACACTACGTAGACAGGTCATGTGGTCTAATTTGGCTCATGAATTGACAGCTGAATTTTGAGGCTTTTGTGCTGAAGAGGTGAAAAAAAAATCTTGTTATCTCAATTGTCAATTTATATCCTAATAAAACTATGCAGTTAGTGTGATTTTGCAGAGTATTACTACTCTCACTGATCTTGTCTTCATCATACTGTTTTATTATTTTTTATTAGTTTGGTATCTCATCGCTGACTCAGCTTTGCTCACAGCTGTAGATCAAAACTCTGTACGCCCACCACCTGATTTGGCTTCCTTGCATCAACATAATAAAGGCCAAGATGGAGGATCACAAGCAGATGTGAATACTGAAAAGGATGTAAAGAGTTCAGATTCTTCTCAAATACAAGTAGATGATAGCTGTAGGAACTAATATTTGTTCATAAAATTAATTTTTTAAATGGTTTTAAATTTTTGATTAAAATATATAAGTGTACTTTCATCTGTTTCAATATCATTCTCGTATATATTTTTAGTTAATTTTTTTAATAGAGAATCTCTTTTAATTTATAGGAAATTTAACTTAACTATTTTCTTACTCTTGATGACAAGTTTTTGTTCGCACAAATATTATGATATATTCAATAACATTATAAGCTTCAATGTTTGATAACCATATTATCACTGTTAAAACATACTTACTATAACAAATTTTCAAGGTTTTTTTTCTCTTTGAAAACAATAATTAGATAATTCTAGAAGATGGAAAAACATATTTTGTAAAATCTTGCCACTAAAACTATTTCTATATATAACTAAATAATTACATACTCACAAATGTATAAAAACATCAATATTTTTTATTTATAATTTATAAAAATACATAATATAATTATTAAAATTTTGTAATTTAAATTTGAATTATTATAATTATTATTATTACTACTACTACTTCTCTTTTAATTTAAAGGAAATTTAACTTAACTATCTTTTTACTCTTGAGGACAAGTTTTTGTTCGCACAAATATTATGTTATATTCAATAACATTACAAGTTTCAAAAGTCTGATAACCACATTATCACTGTTAAAACATACTTACGTTAATAAATTTTTAAGGTCTTTTTCCTCTTTGAAAACAATAATTAGATAATTCTAGAAGATGGAAAAAAATATTTTGCTACTACTGCATTTTGCTATTACTACTGCTACTGCTGCTGCTGCTGCTATTATTGACTAGAATGAATTATCTAGAATGAATCATCGTATTGCACTATTAATTTAATTTTACAAAATATGATGCAAAACGAACATAATGCATTTTACGATAATCTAGAAAACTAATATAATTGTCTGCCAGTTTTTACTTTTACCTAATATTAAAACGTACTAAATTATTATGATCTATGGTTAGTGGCTTATATAAACAACTATGCCCTATTTTCTATTACCGTTACTCATTAATCATGTCTCAAGTGTCTGAAGAATCGATGTTCTTTGTACAACTAGACACATATTTCTGCGGAGATCCTTGCAGAATTAAAACATCAAGGACTGTTGAAAATTCAGGTCATTTATTCTTGTATTGTAGAGTTTCTCTGGTAAGATTGTTCACTATCTATTTATAAGAGAGTAAATAAAAAATTATGTTATAAATTTTTTGTGTTTAAAAATATTTAGAAAAATGGTGGATGCGATTATTTTCATTCGGGGATGATTTTCCAACAAATAGAAGGCCCATAATGAAAAATAATACAATCCGTTCACGTAGTAATTTCAATGAAGTGATAGAAGACCAAGATTTGCTTAGGTCTTTGTTAAGGGACACCTTTCGTGAGAGAGACCAATTGCGAGAAAAAGTAAACGAAAAGGATAACATAATCAATACTTTGAGAGTTATTTGTGTGACTTTGACATTATTTTTATTTTGAAAATACTATATCCTTGATTAGGTCTACAAATTTTATGTAATGTTATTGCTCCATTTTATTTTGGTATGTCTTTAAGAAATGTTGGGGTACCTTACTGGAAAAAACATTCTTGCATTACTTAGATTATTACAATATAAAAATACAAATATATCATAAATACTTAGTCTTCAACATAGAATTTCTCAATATCATCTTCAGATAAATATTGGAGATTTCTTAAGCACACGTCCTGTTTTCATACGTGTTAGTTCCCTACCAATGGATGATTCTTGTTCTTGGGCCAGCTTTAGCATGTAAATCCTATCACATCCCATGTATTCTATTATTTTCTTTTTGAATTCTATTAACCAACAACTCACATGACTTTAGATTTTCACGCGGCATGATCATGAAATACTTTGTTGGGATTGGTGCTCCTAGATCTTCTAGGTTAGAAATCAAATATTTGAACTTCGCATATCAATGATTTCATTTATGATGTAAACCACAATAATATTCGCGTGAATTCAAAAGTTTTACCTTAAAAATCGTCATTACGCTCTATAAGAAAATAAGGATTAAATTCATTTAGCTCTAACTCTGTATTTAAGAGTGACGATTACTAGAATAGCTGCTGTGAGATGAATTTCCATCATCACTTGCATTTGGACTTTTTGAAAAGAAAATAGACCAATCTACCTTTCTATTATTTGATATAGTTGGCCTAGTAGAACATATGTGGAATGACAAATTTGTAATAAATGAGAGGGTACTTATACAATTGTGAAAACAAATATAGTCCCACCATACTTGACATAATTAAAGGCACAAATACTTAAATATTGACATCGTCAGACAGTTCGCAGTCTGAATTCCACTTGATTAAATTTGCTGTCCTATTAAGTCGAGCCCTTATAATGCATATTTGCATTAGATTATTTTCTTTATGAAAGCAATTTAGAGCAAAATTTAACTCTTGTGGAGTATTTCGTGGCATTGATGTAGCTCGTCTTTTGGGACACTAAAGTCCTACTGAGTCCATAATTTTATTATAGCTCGCCAGCCTGACTTATGCGCCAACGCAACTCTGATATTATTGTGTTGTAATAATGATTGTATCTCTCATTCAAATTATTTGAGTAATTAAATTACTCATCATCACTCAGTGCCCAAATTCTATAAATATATCTTTTAGAGTAAATGAAAGAAGGAGTTTGACTTCTACAACTGTCTATAAAAAGTCATGATAAAATATTTTGTTGGACTTAAGATAATTGATGTACATTAATATAGAAGTTGTTGTGGCACATTATAGACTCATAATAAAGCTATACAATTTTTTTGAAAGATACTTATCATTGAAAATTCACAAAATAAAAAAATATGTTTGATATCTCACTATATGATTGATCGATTAGATAACAAATTTTATATGACATGTTTCTTCATTACCGGTCATAATAAAGATGAAAATAAAAATAATTATAACATAGTATGATAATTTACAAAACGAAAGAAATATATTCGATATGTCACTGTATGATTGACTGATTAGACAGTTTTTTCTTTATATGACACGTTACTACATCACGGATCACAATAAAGATGAAAGCTGAAAATAATTATTACATAGTATGATAATCTACAAAATGAAAGAAATATGTCTAATATGTCAGTGTATGATTGACCGGTCAGATAATTTTTTTTCTTTATATGACACATTGTTATACCATCGATCACAATAAAGATGAAAAATAAAAATAATCACATAATTTTTATTTCATCTTAGATATCACAAATACGTTAGTAATAGCACCAAAAATTTTTTTGCTGCTACACCGACGTAACAGGTAAGTGATGGTATGGATTACTTCGTCCACTTCTAAATGAACCTATTTTTATCTATAATGATTTAGGTATTGTCGAACATATCATTGATGAAGATACACAATCCTTTAAACAAAAAGATGTTTTAATTTGGGGTGAAACACTTTAGCAGCTAAAACTATATTCAAAAAGTTGTGACTGTGAGGTCGTATGTCGATGGAACAGTTTGACTATTCCACACGCAATCTCCGCGAATTTTCAAACCTATAAATTCAAGGATGAAACAGGAGTTATTGAACACTTGAATAAGAAAATATCTAAAATGAAAAAAATATTAGAGAACTTTCATGCATTAAATGATCTTAACTATTAGGGAGATAATGAAGAAGCATATTAACAGCTCCTAGAAAATTCAAATTTCCACAGAGATGCTTCCTATATTGTATATTTAATTGTTAACAAATGGCTAGGTAAAAAAAATATTTACCGCAGACATTAAATTTTAGCGTACCATATTGTTACTTAAATCAATTAAGTACTTACGTTGAGCCTACGTAAAAAATGAGTGAAGATTGGAATGTAAATAGCAGCGATGAAGATGACGTAGATTTTGCTCTAGAAACTCCACATGAATGATTATTATGAATAGTTGTTGGGTCTTATTAAATGATATCTGTACATTTCATAATAGTTGTTTAGTATAAGTACAACAACAAAAATCATTCATAAATAAATTTTTTGATAGATGAGAAAAAAATATTCATAGATTAGTACTAACAAAACGTCCAACAAATGATGAAAATTAGTACAGTAAAATCAACTTCGATAAGTACTACCACCACATGAAGTATTTCTAACTCGAGATGAGATAGCATTACGATCTCGCGAGGGACAATTGTACTTATCATGATCTGTATGTTTGCATAATGAGCACTTTAGAGAAAGTGTACATGATGGAATGTCCATTTAATTATGTATGCGAGTCATCTTTTGAAGCCTAATTTCTGTAGAAATTTTTTATTCCCCATCCTAGTAAAAGTACCCGGAGGCTAATATGCCTCATCACCGAGTGGATTAAAATGTCCGGAGTGCACTTTTTTATAGTTGCATACAATATATTCATGTTCAATATGATCCCATGTGTGATACAAAATTTAATCAAAGTCCCTGATGTGCTATGAATTTATAGTATTTTAGACACTTAAAACTATGAGAATATGCATGTACTTAAGGCTATTTTGTTTAATTTGATATATTTTTAGAGTGTTTTGCATGAAACTAGGTTTTGGATGCTAACTTTAAGAAAATAATGATTTTGATTTCTTAAAGAAAGAAAAATATGATTAGGATGCTATACTTAAGAAAAAGATAAAAGTTAGAGTTCTTGGCCACTTACTGTACCCCCGACATTTCAGGCTAGAATCATCGTTCCTACATGTATAGATACAAACCCAATGGTTTACATGTTAGAGTAAGTGTGTTGATCAAATATATTGTGTGGGAACATCGTTAGATATGAATCGAGATTATAAAAATCTCCTAACTCAAAGATGAGTTGAGAACTTTTCTACCGATTGAGTTTTAGTGAATATTTTAACTTAGGTCAACTTCTAACAATCATTAATCCTAGAATATAATGAGTTAGGTGGCCTAATATATACCACATGAAATATATTTGAGTCTTCTTTTCAAAGCATCTAAATTTACCTTAATCCGATATTAGAGTAGAAAGTTATGTTCATTTTACTGAGAAGTATCTGTCTGTCAACTAGGTGACAACTAAGTTGACGAGTCATCAACTAAGTGACGAACCGTCAACTGAAGTTGTCAACCTTAAATAGAAAAGTCAAAATCCAGCTTGTCAGTGACGACTAGAGTGACGAGACGTCACTAAACTGGCGGACTGTCAACCCAAGTAGTCAACTAAAGAATTCCTGCAATTTATTTTGTTTCCTTAGGAGTATTTTGATCTTTTTACTACATCAAACCCTACCCTACAAATTAAATAACCCTATAAACATTATGTACTCAAGAGAAAGAAGTTAAGATTTCTTCCTAAAGTTCAACGTCCAAGGATACAAATTCACGTTCTCCTTCAAGAAATCAAGAAATTTAGGTATGTGGGATTTGATAAAGGATAACATTTTATCTTTGTTCCCAAAAGTATTGGTTTTTGGAATTAAATTTATGAGAATTTTAGTTAGGGTTCATACCCAATTTTCATGTTTTTGAGATAATGGCATTTCATGTGATTTAAAAGTTCAGTATGCACAAGAATTTACCTTTACACATGCTTTTACTTGCATGATTGCTATTTTGAGATGAATTTTCCAATTTTGACATGAAGTTTGATGAGTTGATAAAATATTTCAATCTGAGCATTGAGTTTGATATTTTGATAATAAGTTTGTATGAGATGAATGATTTCAAGTCTAAGCATAAGTTGCTACGTTTACAAGAAGTTAAAGCTTATAAGCTCAAGACACAAGATTTATATCATGATTAAAGTTTAATTTTGATCTTATGATCTTAGATAAGACATGAAATCCACATGTTTTCTCATGAATATGATTTAAGTAAGAGAAGAATAGTTGGTTTTCAATTATAAACCCAAATATTATTTAAGGTGGATTTCATAAGTATGAGCATATAAGTATATGTTTTAGGAGTAATATTTAGCACCTAGAGAGAAATGTAGGTTTAGAGTATCTTATTCTCCAGAAATGACGCGCCTCTATAGGTTTATGTTTAGGGGCCTCGCTAGAGAGTGTTCCCTCCTTTACCTAATATGGGCTAATTAGGTATGTGTAAATCTCCCACAAAAGTAAAGATTTTAGAAACTATGTGTAATGGCTCACTAATATTATCAAATTATGCTTTATTATTTCATGTTTTATGATATTTCAACTTTTAATTTTGTGCATGATCAAGGTGAGTCCTTTTACATTTATCATCCATGATTTGAAAATATGTTCAACTTTAATTTTACTTATTGCATTCACCCCCACATACTTAGTATATTCCAGAAGTACTTACCTCATATACATCTCATAATGTAGGTATCATTGTAGCCCACACATCATACTCATACAGTTCGTAGCTTCCAGCTACCAGGTGATGAGTTCTTTTTATTCAAGGGCTCGATTCAACTATAGTTCTAGTATGATCTTTATTTAGTCTTATTGATTTGGGATAGCTGAGGGTCATATACCGGCTACCTTTACTCAGTATTAGTAGAGGCTTCATAGACTATCAGTCAAAGTCGATGTATTAGATTTCAGTTTTTTGGGATATTCCAGTGTTGTAAATGTTTTAAACAATTTTATATTGAACAAGTTCAGCTATTGGAATCTCTTTCATTTATTATTTCTAGTTTTATGTATCTATTTAGTTGCTTGCAAATTATTCTAGTATCATAGGTTAGCTTGAGATCACTTGTAGTTCTAAGCACCGTGTGACATCATGGGGGTAGTCTCGAGGCATTACTAATTGGTATCAGAGCTTAGAGTTTAAGTTTCCTAGGGTGTCAATGAAGTCATGTCTAGTAGAGTCTTGCGGAATGGTATGTAGATATCTGTACTTTTCTTTGAGAGTTTATTGGGTATTTAAAGAAATATTTCTCTTCTTCATTCTCTATATGGTGTAGTAAATTTTTTTTATCAAAAACTTTTATCGATTTGTGTGTTACTCCATAATTCTCTATCTATGACTTAATCTTGAGATAACATGAGTAGTTAATTTCAATTCCTCCTGAGATAATACTCTAAGATTTACTATTAGTAACTGCAAAAGTCGCACAAAAGGCTAGAGATGAGCTCTCTAGTATGTTTAAAGTCCTTTAGTTCTAAAGCTTATGTCCTCATACATATGAATTATGCAATCAAGACAAAAAAATGCTATGAAATCAGATTTCTCTTTAGCCTTTCATTACAGATAGCGCTCATAAAAAGAGAGAGCATGTGCCTAGAGTATGGAATACAATTTTCATTAATGGATAGTGTAACATGGGGTGTTATGATTCATAAGTATTAGAGCATACTTAAAGTTGGAAGTATGGATTTAGAAGTACAGTAATGAGAAAAGGTGTGGTTAGCATTTGGTTGAGGTAAATTGATAGATCTGTCTGCTATTAAGTAGGATTGAGGCGATAGGTCCTTGTGAGTTAACTAAGGGGTAGTAAATGTGTTGTAGATTTCATAGTGGAAGGTAGAGAAGGAGTTGTTATTTAAAGTGAATTATGGTATGCTTAAAGTAGGAAAGGAGTTCTTAATGGTGTTCCATTGTTTTAGAAAAGTATAGGTTTTTAATGAAAGTATTATGTTGTTAAAGATTGTTAATGTGGGTTCTTCTTGTCGTCGTAAAAGAGTAATTGGTTGATGCTTATAGTTCTAGGAGTATAATTTAGATACATGGATGGATAAGTAGTAGTGATGTATGAAAGGAGTATATGCTAATGGATTATAGTAAGAAAGACCATAAGATTGTGATTAAATATTATTATTATGAGGTTCTAGTGCACTAATGTTTCTTGATGTTTTGCAAAGAAAGAATGATGTGTGAGGTTGTGGTTAATCATGTATAGCACTAGAATCGAAGCTTGATTAGTGAATGATCATCTAGGTGGAAATAATGATTGCTTGGGATAGTGAGGCTAGTTATAGGAAAGGTATGCTTGTAGGCTTGTTATGATGTATGCAAGAATTTAAGTTCATTTATTTTTGTAATTAAGTATGATGGTGTAGGTATGATGTAGAGGTGTACCCAAGGTGATATGGTGCTATATTATTTTCTAAGTTTTTAAAGTTTCCTATGTGCTTAGATAGTACCCATGAGTTGCTATGTATGAAGAAGGCTAGTGATTAAGTATATGGTGTTCTTGATAGCTAATTTGGGAGTTATAGGTTGAGGATGTTAAGTCTTTTAGTATAATTTTGATTCTCATTTTTTAGGAAAAAATATAAGTTTAGAGGTGTGATATTAGTAAGCTATGAAGAAAGGGTAGATTATTTGTTTAGATAGACATGTATGTTGGTGGAAAAGAGCATAAGTATATGATGATGATTATTGAAGCTAGAGAAAGTTAAGGATGGTATATATTAAGAGATTGTCCAAGAATGAAGTTAATATTATCCAGATATAGTAAATCTGCATGAGTGACACATTCATGTGTAGACTATTAGAGTGAAGAAATTATCGCTCATGATAAACCTTAAATGACCAGTGAAATTTGCATTATGTCATGTATGTCCACAATTTAGATCTCTTTAAGAAATCTATGCCTTTGATATTGTACTCATCTGATCTCAGTTAAGTTTCAAAGTTATGTGTAGTATTCTTTCATGATTCAGATCCGCATGTTCTAGCCCTTCAATGACCCTCTCCTTATGTTAAATAGTGGTGATGAAAATGGATGAATAGTGGTTTAGCTGAGAGAGAGTGGATGTCCATTATTAGGGAAGATTGTTGTATGCTTGTTTTATCTAAGGCTAAAGTGTGAAGTAAGATTGAGGCAAAGCTTTGGTATATATCATAGCTAGTTTAGAATTTGACGTGTGTCTTCTTAAGGATAGTGAATGGAAGTGATTATTGATAGAGTTATTAGAGAGTATGGGAAAATTCCTAGTTAGGTGGGTTTCCTAGAAGTTTATACGTAGTTATAATGATAGACTTGAATGTCATTTTAGTATATAAGTGGACCAATCCATATCGCTAGTGGATTCATATTAAGAGTTCAAAGTTAGTCTTTTAAGTGGTAAGGCATGTTATGCTTAGGACGAAAGCTCTGAAAAGACATAGAATATTGAATTATGTGGTTTAAACTAGTATTATGGTGTTATGTATAGTACCCTACGATTTTGAGTTAGGCTTGAACATGGTGAGAGTTTGTAGTTCAATTCAGCCTTTGGTTGGGGTAGTCATATGTACCCATGCGAGAATTATAAGTTCATGAAATGAATTATAATATTTAAGAGGATGAGTATAGTTGATAGAGTATTTGAGAAGTGTGGTTAAGCTTGAGAGTTAGCAGTTGCATTGCCTAAGGCATAGTAATCCTATTCTAGCTTCTATTGTATATGCCTATATCCTATGTTATAGAGTTGTATCCATGTTGAGTTCCTTATTCAAATCCCATGATCAGATCATGCCCAAAATTCTTTCCCTCAATTGTTATTAGAAGTTATGATAAGGTGACTTTGAGGAAACTCAAATTCCATTCTTAGTAATTCTTGAATATTTCATCGCATCAGCTATCACTCTATAGTTCTATATTTATGACCATGTCATGAATGTTTCAATTGGCTTCTAAACTCTCATCATGAATCAACTCTTTATAGTCAATAAATTCAGCTCAAAAATTAGTTACATGATTGAGGTTTTAACATTTCAGCTCAGTTATGTCCTTCATTAGCAAACATATCACGTCAACATTGTTCCATATGATTCATTTATGTATATGTACATTTTCTATATGTATTAGCTGAGTCAGTATCCTATCAAGAGGTGATTCCAGTTATGAGACATATTCAATTTAGAAATTCATTTTCAATATAATAATTATATTCTTTTCATCCCAATATCATCCTTCATTCGAAGACGAATGATCTCAAAGGGGAGATAATATAACCCAACGCATTCCGGACTAAAATCTGAACCATCGTTCCTACATGTATAGACCCAAACCCAATAATTTTCATGTCAGAATAGGTGTGTTGATCAATTCTATAGTGTGGGAACATCTTTGAATATGAATCGAGATCATAAAAATCTCCTAACTCAAAGATGAGCTAAGAACTTTTCTACCGATTGAGTTTTAGTGGATCTTTTAACTCAGGTCAACTTCCAACTACCATTACTCCTAGAATATAACGAGTTAGGTGGCCTACTATATACCAAATGAAAGATCTTTGAGTCTTCTTTCCTACGCATCTAATTTCACCTTAATCTGATATGGAGTAGAAAGTTGTGCTTATTTTACTAGGAAGTATTTGTATACCAACTAGGTAATGACTAAGTTGACAAGCCGTTAACTAAGTTATGACCTGCCAACTCAAGTCGTTAACCTTAAGAAGAAAATGGTAAAATCAAGCTTTTTAGTGACGACTATGGTGACGAGACGTTACCAAATTTATGGGCCGTCAACCCAAGTCATCAACTGAAGAATTCCTGCGATTTCTTTTGTTTTTAGGGGTATTTTGGTCTTTTACTCACCTCAAACCTTATCCCCACTACTTTAATAACACTATAAATGTTATGTACTCATCAGTTATAAATTTTTTAATGCTCATTTTCCTCTCCACTCTCAAGAGAAAGAAGTTAGGGTTTCTTCCTAAAGTTCAACTTCCAAGGATCCAAATTAATGTTCTCTTTTAAGAAATCAAGAAATTCAGGTATGTGGAATTTGAGCAAGGATAGCCTTTCATCCTTTTTCCCCAAAGCTTTGGTATTTGCAATTAAAGTTATGAGATTTTCAGTTAGGGTTCATATCTAATTTTCATATTTTTGAGATAATGGCATTATCATGTGATTTAAAAGTTCAGTTTGCACAAGAATTTACCTTTATACATGCTTTTACTTATGATTGCTATTATGAGTTGAATTTTATTATTTTGACCTGAAGTTTGATAAATTGATAAAATATTTCACTCTGAGCCATGTGTTTGATATTTGATAAGAGTTTTCTATGAGATGATGAATGATTTCAAGTTTAAGCATAAGTTGCAAAGTTTACAAGAAGTTCAAGCTTATAAGTTCAAGATACAAGATCTATAGCATGATCAAAGTTCAATTTTAATTTTGTGATCTTGGATAAGACATGAAATCCACAATTTCCTCATGAATATGATTTAATTACGAGAAGCATAATTAGCTTTCAGTAATAAACTCATATGCTATTTTAAGGTGAATTTCATATGTATGAGCGTACAAGTATATATTTTCGGAGTATTATTTAGCATCGAGAGGGGAAAGTGGGTTTAGCGCATCCTATTCTCTAGAACTACATGTCACTATAGGTTTATATTTAGGGGACTCACTAGAGATTGTCCCTTCCTTTACCCAATATGTGATAAGTCTAATGATTACTTTAAGTTAAGGTTCTATTCCAATGTCAAGGGTTGAACAACTCTCCTCAGCATGGCTAAAATTTTGAACTCCACAATAGCTCACATGGTTTATATCGATTATAAGAATCTCCCACAAAAGTAAAAATTTTAGAAACTAAGAATAACGACTCACCAAGCTTATCAGATTATGATTTATTATTCATGTTTTGTGATGTTTCAACTTTCAATTTTATTCATGATCAAGGTGAGTCTTTTTACACATATCATGCATGATTTGAAAGTATGTGCAACTTCATTTTTACTTATTGTATTCACCCTTACATACTTAATATATTCTGGAAGTACAAACCACATATGCATTTGTATGGCTACATTATTTCATAATGTAGGTACCAGTTGTAGCCCATATATCATAATCAGATAGTTCAAAGCTTCCAGCGAACAAGTGATGAGTTCTTTTGATTCAAGGACTCGGGTCAACTATAGTTCCAATATCATATTTATTCAATTGTATTTATTAGAGATAGTCGAGGGTCATGTCCTGGCTAACTTTACTCAGTATTAGTAGAGGCTTCAATGACAGTCAGTTAGAGTCCACGTATTAAATTTCAGTGTTTTTTTGGATATTCTAGTGTTGTAAATGTTTTAAACAATTTTGTATTGCACAAGTTCAGCTAATGAAATCTCTTTAGCTTTTTATTTTCATTTTTATGTATTTATTCACTTGCTCACAAATTATGCTAGTATTATGGGTTAGCTTGGGATCACTTATGGTTCTAAGCATTGTATGATGTCTAGGGAGTAGTCTCGAGGCATTACACTTACTTAGTGCAAGAGCCAGAGTATATGCCACTTAATTAGTGTAAGAGCCAGAGTATGTTACACTTAGCACAGGTACCAAAGTATGTGACCAAAGTATGTTCCAAAACTTGAAGTCTAGAGACTTAAGAGCAGGAAAAAAAGAACCATGTCACATACTAAGGACACATACAGTCCATATGTGGCTAAGGTATATGCTAGAGTTCATGATCCAGAGAGTTGCAAGAGCTCTGCAGAATTTCTGGCACATACATAGACCACATACGATCCGTATGTGCGGTCCGTATGTAGCCCATACTGGCCATATGTAGCCTAAGTAAGTGTCCTTTGATGGTGAGTTTTACGGATCATCGTGAAATCATTTTTTGGGATTTCTATGTAACCTAAATACACTCCTATGATGTTTTTTAGTCCTTATTATGTTCGGTTATTTAAGTTTTCCTATTTTTATTTAGGATTTGATTTATAGGGTTTCTTGTAATCTATAAATACCCTTTTGGCTTTGTTAAGTGGATTGAATTATTCAGCGAGAAGCCCTTTGGGGACAAGTTCATAAACATCTATTGGTTTGTCATTCAATTTGAGACTTTGGGTTTTCTTCTTTCATTCTTGTGAGATTGATTTTGTAATTTTGTCTGTGAATTCATGAATTATCCCACAACTATTAGAGGATAATCCCCTTTGCTAGGGTTGTGGGAACCCTAGCTATATAACAAAGTAGGGAAAGCGCCAAGTTATTCTATGTAATGCCCCGCGAAAAGTTGTGCACGTGTTATTTCATGCTAGATAACATTTAGAGTTGATGGCCTGAAATTTTCTAGTTGTAAGAAAAGACTTAGAATTATTTTTAGCTTTTAAACTTTGGAAAATTTATTTTTGACCTTCCCGACCTTCGATTTTAGATTTTCTTGTTGATTCATGATTGGGGAAGTTAATAGTGCATATTGGGTGAGTTTTGGAATTTTTTGACTCGTTTAGGGCATGTTTGGATGCCCAAAATAGTGGCATCATACAATATGCATGTGTCACATGGTCTAGTGCTGTGTGATGAAGCATGCGACGCATGCTCCAGTCTGGAGAGATAGAGCATGCGACGCATGGTCTGCTGCACGCCTGAGAATTTTTCAGCAATTAAGCTCCTTCTCATTAAGGGTATATTGGGTATTTTCCCACACCCTTATTAGCTCAAACACGAGATTTCAACCCCAATTGAGTATATTATTCATGTATTCACCAAAAATTATTAAGAACACTCTCTAGGGTTTCAAACTAAAAACTCAAATATCTCAAGATTCAACTGTGAGTTTTTGGAGATAATTAGAGATTTGGAATCCCCAATCCGCAAGCTTCAAGAATCACCCATTATTTTCCAAAATAGAGGTACATGAGGTTTATCCTAAAAACTACATGGGCTTGAAATCGATAGAGCATGATTTTTAGATTTTTATGAATGATTTTCCAAGGGGTTTGGGAATTTATGTTTAAATTTCGTATTTCGAATGTTTCAATGTTACTATAGCTTTGACCTTGTGGTCCTATAACCTAAATTGATTTACATTTATACATATATGTATGGAATTTGATATTTAAGATCGCTGAGAGCATAAATTATGAACGATCTCTCGTGTATTGAATTGAAGATTATGGTTTTGTGATTCGAAATATGTTTTCGCAATATTATAGCGTTTGAGCATGATTTAAAATTATTTAGAGGGTGTTTCTTGATATAAATATGTTTATGTGTTTAAGAGAAGGAATTGCATGTGAATTGAGGACTTAGACATGGCCACCTTGTATTATTGAAATTCTTGACAAAGATAAGTTTCTTGCATGTGTTTACATGAGGTTTGAGAAAGAGTTTCTTTGAATTGAATTATTGAAAACGGTGGTCCCATAACTTATGTTTTGAAAAAAAGAGATTTATGATAGACTAATAATGGCTCAGAGATGTGACTTTCAAGTTAATGGTATGACGATACCATATGTATTCATGCCATAACAGATTATATTTTTAGAGTATGATTTCAGATTATGTTTTCAGAGAATGCATGTTTTGAAAGAGTTAAAAATGGGCTTAAAGAGGGTTAGGTGGTTACCCGAAGAAGGCTTGAGTTCAAGTAACTCTTATCCTGAAACTGTATTTGCCGATATGGGTATATTATTATTGTACACTGGTGACGGCCGTATGACATAGTAGATTTAAAGACTCTGACCCTTGCGGCACACTATGGTTGGGGGTTTCGCTACCGAGTTAATGGTAGTTTCCATATAGCTCGTGGAATTTCAGAGTTTTAGGGTACATCACCTAGCTCAGAATTAAAACAAAGAGTGTCACAGATTTCAGATGATTTCATAGTGTCTTTTTAAAATGCCCATGTGATTTCTTACTATATAATATGCTTATGAACTATTTTAAATTGCTCTCACATATGTTGAATATAAATGATTATTTTGGATTTTTTGTTCATATCAGTACATCTATATTGACCCCCATCCTCCCTCCAGGTTTTGAGGCTCAATCTAGGGATCCAAAAAAATAGTAGATTTTATCAGACAGAGTTGCAGTGTCCAGTTGGTGAGCCTTCTTTATTCTAGAAGGCTTGTTTATTTTCAGATGACTATTATTAGATATGTTTTTTGGTCTACTAGGGCCTTATCCCATATTTCAGATTGTGTTAGTGATCATGTAGTAGAGATTTTATAGACGGTTTTTAGATGTTGTTAGATAGTTTTGGGATTGTCATCTCCTATTATCGAGTTTATATCAGATTTATAACCATGATTCTATTTTGTTGAAATTTCTGCATTTTCTTATTTGTGTATGAATGGTGTATATGATTTCAAGTTAGAAGGGTGTTCGAGCCTTCATGGTTTGTGATGCTTGTCACAGCCAGGGCCTCGGTTCGGGTCATGAAAAACTTGGTATCAGAGCATGGTTCATGGTTCCAGGGTGTCTACAAAATTGCATCTGGTAGAGTCTTATTTATTGGTATGTAGCGCGCCACACTTATAAGCAGGAGGATACTAGGCATTTAGGAAAATGTTTCCCCTCTTTGTGGTTTAGTACATGCTTTAGAGTCTGAGTTAGAATTTTTCCCTAATCAATGATATATTGTATTTTAGAAAATAGTTATACCTCCTTGTCGTTCCAACAACTAGGATACTCAGGATGATGAAGTCTGCCTCACCCATGGGATGCGGACCTGTAATAGAGCGCACACTCCAGAACCTGTTCCTACTCTGGGAGTACCTCCAGTCTCGACCAGTTCTCCTCGAGCTCCAAGGACAAATATTAATTATTCCCAGTCTTCTCAAAGGGACATATCAAATGCAAAATTCAGGCAGTCCATTCATATGTTTGCACAGTCGGTAGCCGTGCAGACGCAGAGGTCAGAAGATACTGGGTTTGTATCTATCACTTCTGAGGCTACTAGGGTAGGCCAGTTCATGAGAATGAACCCACCCAAATTTTTTAGCACTAAGGTAGAAGAGGACCCTCAGAGTTTGTATATGAAATGGAGAAAATTTTTAGATTAATGCATGTGGATCAGGTGGAAGGGGTTGAGTTAGAAACATACCAGCTTAAAAAAGTAGCGAACCAATGGTATAATGAGTGGGAAGAGGCGAAAGGTGAGAGTGTTGAGCCCACAGTTTGGGGCGAGTTTGTGGAAGCTTTTCTCGACCGATTCTTTCCTCTAGGGTTGAGGAAAGCCAAAGCTGAAGAATTCATGAACCTGAAGCAAGGAAAGATGAGTGTCCAGGAGTACACTTTGAAGTTTAACCAACTGGCCCGTTATGCACCAGAAATGGCAGGTAATATGAGAGCCCAAATGAGAAAATTTGCATCCAGCTTTTCAGATGATCTAGTGCTTGAATTTGCTAGGCTGTCCATCCACATGCAGTAGGTAGAGACATAGAATTTACTAGGCTATCAGTCCACATGCAGTAGGTAGAGGAAAAGAAAAAGAAAATTGCTGAATCTAAAGAGAAGGACAGACAGACGAAGAGAGCCAGAACAGCAGATCAGAACCATAGTCAGCAGCAGGGTGGTAATTAGGGTAAAAAATGGCAAAATAGAAAGAATTAGGGAAATGCACAGTCAGTAGCTAGTGCTTCGATGCCCAGACCCGCAGCTAACCAGTGCACCCAAAATTTTTAGTTGAGTCAGGGACCAAGGATGCAGGGTACGTAGTCGCAAGGGAGTGTAACTCAGACCTCTCAATCCTATCTGCGCTGTGTAAGATGCGATAGGAATCATTCAGGGAGATGTCAGTTTGGCACTTTGGTGTGTTATTCGTACGGCCAGCCAGGCTGTATCCAAAGAGATTGTCCGGCAATGAGAAGTAATGTTGAAGGATCCAAGTCATAGGTGAATTTTTATGCACCACCACCACCTCAGAAGGGTGCCACTTCAGCCGGCAAAATGACCGCAATCGATTGTATGCCTTGACCAACCACCAAGAGGTAGAGTCCTCCCCAGATGTAGTTACCGGTATGCTGCAAATCTTTTCTTATGATGTTTATGTGTATTTAGATCCTGGGTCTACCTTATCCTATATGACCCCGTATGTGGTTGTTGGTTTTGAGTTTGGGCCCAATGTGATTGCTGAACCTTTCTCTGTTTCCACTCTGGTGGGTGATTCTGTTGTGGCTAGGAGGGTGTATAAAAATTGTGTTGTGTCTATTCTTAGTAGGGATACTATGGAAGACTTCATAGAACTTGATATGGTTGCTTATGATGCTATCCTAGGGATGGACTGGCTTCATCGGTGTTATGCCATACTAGACTGTAGAACCTGAAAGGTTACCTTTTCTTTTTTGAATGAGCCAGCAATATAGTGGGAAGGGCACTCTTTAGCACCTAGTAGGCACTTCATATATTATCTCAGAGCCCGTAAACTTATTTCCAACGATTGCTTGTATCATCTTATACGAGTTAAAGATTCTAATGTTGAAAGTCTTTCTCTTCAGTCTGTCCTTGTAGTAAATGAATTCCCAAAAGTTTTTCCAGATGATCTCCCAGGAAGTCCACCTAATAGGGAGATAGATTTTGGCATTTATGTGTTGCCAAATACCCGTCCTATTTCTATTCCGCCATATAGAATGGATCCTACAGAGCTAAAAAAGTTAAAATAATAGCTAGTGGATTTTCTAGATAAAGGTTATATCAGACCTAGTGTTTCTCCCTGGGGTGTACCTGTACTCTTCATGCGAAAGAAAGATGGTTCCCTGCAAATGTGCATATATTACCATCAGCTAAATAAGGTCACTATTAAAAATAAATATCCTCTTCCTAGAATTGATGACCTCTTTGACCAACTTCAGGGCGCTAAGTGTTTTTCTAAAATAGACCTTCGTTCGGGATATCATCAATTGAAAGTTAGGGAGTCAGACATTCCTAAAATAGCTTTTTGAACCAAATATGGTCATTATGAATTCTTAGTCATGTCTTTTGGGTTGACTAAAGCTCCTGTAGTTTTCATGGACCTAATGAATAGGGTCTTCCATCTATTCCTAGACCTGTTTGTCATAGTTTTTATTGATGGCATCTTGATTTACTCCAAAAGTGAGGAGGACCATGCCAATCATCTCCACTCAATTCTTCAGACTCTCAAAGATCATAAGTTGTATGTGAAATTCTCCAAGTGTGAATTATAGCTGAATGCTATTGCTTTCTTGAGGGATATTGTGTCTAGTGAGGGGATTCGGGTTGACCCCCAAGAGGTTGAGGCAGTGAGAAAATGGCACAGAACCATGAATTCAACCGATATTCGGAGCTTCTTTGGTATGGCTGGTTATTACAGAAGGTTCATAGAGAGTTTTTCTTCCATAGCTGCACCATTTACTAAGTTGACTCAAAAAAAGGTGAAGTTTTTGTGGTCTGACTCTTGTGAGAATAGTTTTGAGAAGTTGAAAGACAAGTTGACTACTGCTCCTATTTTGACTCTTTCAAAAGGTACAGAGGGTTTTATTGTGTATTGTGATGCGTCCTGAGTGCGACTTGGTTATGTACTTATGTAGCATGGTAAGGTAGTAGCTTATGCATCTCGGCAGTTAAAGGTACTTGAGCGAAACTAGCCCACTCATGACTTGGAGTTAGCAGCTGTGGTTTTTGCACTTGAGATCTGGCGGCACTATTTGTAGGGGTACACGTTGATATATTCAATGACCACAAGAGTTTACAGTATGTTTTCTCGCATAAAGAATTGAACCTCAGGTAGAGGCGCTGGATGGAATTGCTAAAGGATTACAACATGAGCCTGCACTATCATCCGAGCAAGGAAAATATGGTAGTCGAAGCCCTCAATAGGTTGTGTATGGGCATTCTTTCTCATGTTGAGGAAAAAAAGAGGGAGATGGTGAAGGATATTGATCGGCTTTCAAATCTAGGAGTGCGACTCTTGGATTCCGAAGATAGGGGGATGGTTGTTATTGAGATAGCTAAATCTTCCCTTTGTGCAGAAGTTAAAAAGAAGTATATTAAAGATCCTATCTTGATGCGGATCAAGAAAGATGTGGGTCAACAGAAGGTAATGTCCTACGAAATTGGTGGTGATGGTATTTTGAGGTATCAGGGTAGGTTATGTGTGCGAGATATTGATGGTTTGTAGGAGAGAATCCTTGAAGAAGCTTATACTTCGAGGTATGTTGTTCACTCAGGCTCTACTAAGATGTACCATGATCTGAAATCTATGTATTGGTGGAATAATATGATGCGTGATGTGGCTAACTTTGTTTCCAAGTGTTTGAATCGCCAACAAGTTAAAGCAGAGCATTTGAGGCCAGGTGGTTCTTCCCAAGAGATAGCTTTACCCTTGTAAAAGTTGGATATGATTAATATGGACTTCATTATAGGACTTTCGAGGTCCCAAAACCAGTATGATTCCATTTGGGTAATTGTAGATAGGCTGACCAAGCCAGCGCACTTTCTGCCTATCAGGACTAACTATTCGGGAGAGGATTATGCTAAGTTGTTCATTGCAGAAATTGTTTGTTTCCATGGGGAACCTGTGTCCATCTTATCCGACCAAGGTACACAGTGTTTATCTCAGTTTTGGAGATTTTTTCAGAGAGGTTTAGGTACTCAAGTGAACCTAAGCACTGCTTTTCACCCTCAGACTGATGGGCAGGCTGAGCACACCATTCCGACCCTTGAGAATATATTGAGGGTCTGTGTGATTGATTTTAAAGGTAGTTGGGTGAAGCACTTTCCCCTGATAGAGTTCGCATATAATAACAGTTTCCATTCCAGTATTAAGATGGCACCATTTGAGACATTGTTTGGGAGAAGATGTAGGTCACCAATAGGGTGGTATGAAGTGGGTGAGATGCAGATGTTTAGGCTTGATCTTGTTTATCAGGCAATGGAGGACGTGAAAGTCATTAGAGAAAGACTTAAGATAGCCCAAAGTCATCAAAAATCCTATGCCAATGTTAGGAGAAGAGATTTAGAGTTTGAGGTTGGAGATTGGGTATTTCTCAAGGTTTCTCCTATGAAGGGAGTCATGTAGTTCGAGAAGAAAGGTAAGCTAAGTCCTCTCTACATAGGACCATAACAGATTGTGAGAAGGATAGGTGGAGTTACGTATGAGTTAGAGTTGCCTGCAACTTTAGGTTCTGTTCACCCGGTATTTCACATATTCATACTGAAAAAGTGTATTGGAGACCATTCATTAGTATTTCCTATTGAAGAAATCAAAATGACAGACTTCTTATCCTAGAAGAAGAACCTATAGCAATTTTGGATCGCCAAGTTAGAAGATTGAGGAGCAAAGAGATAGCCTCAATTAAAGTGTTGTGGAGAAATCAGAAGGTTGAAGAAGCAACTTGGGAATCAGAAGATGACATGAGAGCTAGATACCCAATCTTATTTGATCCGATGAATGATAAGATGGAAGGTACAATCCTTGTTTTATTCTCTCCTATTCCTTATTGTGCTTGTAATCGTGCTTGTCTATTTTTCCGCATCATTATTCGGGGACGAATGATCTCAGGGGGGATAATGTAACACCCCACAAAAAGTTGTGCACGTGTTATTTCATGCTAGCTAACATTTACAGTTGAAGGCCTGAAATTTTCTAGGTGTAAGAAAAGACTTAGAATTATTTTTAGCTTCTAAACTTTGAGGAATTTATTTTTGACCTTCGATTTTAGATTTTTTTGTTGATTCATGATCGGGGAAGTTAATAGTGCATATTGGGTGAGTTTTGGAATTTTTATACATTGTTTAGGGCATGTTTGGATGCCCAAAACACTGGTATCATGTGATATGCATGTGTCGCATGATCTAGTGTAGTGCAATGAAGCCTGCGATGCATGCTCCAGTCTGAAGGGATAGAGCATGCGACGCATGGTCTGCTACACGCCTGGGAATTTTTCAGCAATTAAGCTTCATCTCATTAAGGGTATATTGGGTATTTTCCACACCCTAATCTGCTCAAAAACGAGATTTCAACCCCAATTGAGCATATTATTCATAAATTCACCAAAAATCATCAAGAACACTCTCTAGGATTTCAAACTAAAAACCCAAATATCTCAAGATTCAACCGTGAGTTTTAGGAGATAATTAGAGATTTAGAATCCCCAATCCGAAAGCTTCAAGAATCACCCATTATTTTCTGAAATAGAGGTACACGGGGTTTATCCTAAAACCTACATGGGCTTGAAATCATTAGAGCATGAATTTTAGATTCTTATGCATGATTTACATAGGGGTTTTGGAATTTATGTTTAAATTTCGTATTCTGAATGTTTCAATGTTACTATAGCTCTGACCTTGTGGTCCTATTCCCTAACTTGATTTACATGTATACGTATATGTATGGAATTTGAGATTTAAGATCGTTGAGAGCATAAATTATAAACTCTCTCTCGTGTATTGAATTAAAGATTATGGTTTTGTGATTCGAAATATGTTTTCGCATATTATAGAGTTTGAGCATGATTTTAAATTATTGAGAAGGTGCTTCTTGATATAAATGTGTTTTGTGTTTAATAGAAGGAATTGCATATGAATTGAGGACTTTGACATGACCACCTTGTATTATTGAAATGCTTGACAAAGATGAGTTCCTTGCATGTTTTACATGAGGTTTGAGAAAGAGTTTCTTTGAATTGAATTATTAAAAAGGTGGTCCCAAAACTTGAGTTTTGAAAACAAAGATTTATGATAGACTAATAATGGCTCAGAGATGTGACTTGCAAGTCAATGATATGATAATACCATATGTATTTATGCCATAATAGAATATGTTTTCAGAGTATGATTTCAGATTATGTCTTCAGAGAATGCATATTTTGAAAGAGTTAAAAACAGGTTTAAAGAGGGTTAGGTGGTTACCCGAAGAAGACTTGAGTTCAAGTAACTCTTAGCTTGAAATCATATTTTCTGATACGGGTATATTATTATTATATGCTAGTGATGGCCTTGTGGCGTAGTAGATTTAGAGACTCTGACCCAAGCGGCATATTTGGGTTGGGGGCTTCGCTGCCGATTTAATGGTAGTTTCCATATAGCCCATGGAATTTCAAAGTCGTAGGGTACACCACCTAGCGCAGAAGTAAAACAAAGAGTGTCATAGTTTTCAAATGATTTCATAGAGTCTTTTTAAAATGCCCATGTGATTTCTTACTATATTATATGTTTATGAACTATTTTAAATTGTTCTCATATATGTTGAATATAAATGATTATTTTGGATTTACTCTGTGTGCCAGTACATCTGTATTGACCCCCCTTCTCCCTCCAGGTTCTGAGGCTCAGTGTAGGGGTCCAGAAAAGCAGTAGATTTTATCAGACAGAGTTGCAGTGTCCAGTTGGTGAGCCTTCTTTATTCCAGAAGGCCTGTTTATTTTCAGATGACTATTATTAGATATGGTTTTTGGTCTACTGGGGGCCTTGTCCCAGATTTCAGATTGTGTTAGTGATCATGTAGTAGAGATTTTGCAGACGGTTTGTAGATGTTGTTAGATAGTTTTGGGATTATCATTTCCTAGTATCGAGTTTATATCAAATTTATGACCATGATTCCATTTTGTTGAAATTTTCGCATTTCCTTACTTGTGTATGAATGGTGTATATGATTTCAAGTTAGAAGGGTATCCAGGCCTTCATGGTTCGGGATCCTCATCACAGCCAGGGCCTCGGTTCGGGTCGTGACATTCTAGATAAATTTCATTGCATGCATTATGGTTTTCTTCATACTTATTGATTTTAAAGTAGTGGACAACGTTAAGATCCTGCCTGTATTCACTATGAATCCTAGAGGGAGGTAGAGTTTGGGAAAAAAAAAATCACAACAGTGATTTAGGGTTAACTGCATAAAAAGCTTATCTGTATTATCTTCTTAAGACAGTTAACCTTCGTTTAATCAACTTAAGATCAAGAGAAAATAGTTAAAACTGGGGTCTAAGATAGGAGTTAGTAAGGCAACACTCTGAGGGCGAGAGGAGATGAGTGAAATTCACCAAAGGATGCGAAAAGGTAGTTGGTGATACATAACTTGCCAGATTCTACATGCAAAATTTCTGAATATTTCAACAGTGTGTGATAAATTTGCGGAGTTATAAGCCAAGGGGAAAACAAGCCTAGTGTTTTTCTTAGATTATTTACAACCAAAACACCCATTTATTGTTACTTTTTACTATTCTAGCATATCCTCCTATTTACTTTTCCGCGCTGCCCAACTATTTTAACAAGTTTAAGAGACATCTTTGGCCTATTCACTATGGAATCGACCACAACCTATTTGGGTTACTATATTTAACAATGATCGCTTTATCCTTATAAGGAGGGGTAGTTTGGGCATTATAAAAATTTGCAACATTGCTGGGGAATATGATTTCAGAGTTCTTGACTGAAGTTGTTAGAGTTGTTGGGTTTTATATTCTTTTGTTTTGTTTGTTTTATTACCTACTCTTATAGAGATGACAACCTGTCCAGAGGAAGTATGGAGTGATGATGACTCCTATATATTGATATTTTTCTTTTTGATATGGTTCATTACTGCAGAAGGGTGATAAATTCTAAGTTTCTAGACTTAGTTTATTTTTGGCCTTCGAAGGTTGGCAATATCATTTCACGACCTTAGTGTCCTTTAATAGTTTATATTTTTGTTGATTCATGATCAAAAAGGTCATTACGTGTTCCCGGATAAGTTTCAGATTTTTCAAAACTCGTTTAGACCATGTTTGGTGTCTAAAAATAGTCGACCAACACGATCTTGGCGCACCGTGTCTCCTATCGCATTGGTTAACATTGCGGGAAGTTGCCAGAGTCAAAATAACTAAGGCTTAGCACGATCATGGCATGACACACTGGGTATCGTGTTGTTGGCATCATCAATCACGTCGATACCCAATTTTTAGTCATTAAATAACCACATTTTAAAGGGTAAATAGATCATTTTCCCACGAACCAGGTCAGCCCCAAACACAAAATTGAACCCTAAATGACCTAAATATTTCTTTATTCACACAAGTTTCCCCAAAATTCATTATTCTCTCTCAAAAGCAAGAAACCTTAGTTTCAAAATTCAAGAACAAGGCTCAAGAATTCCTTCAACCCTTAATAAACCATACTACTTCCGTCATAGCCTACCAATATCACATCTCCAAACTTATATCTCTATACCATGAGAATCAAGACCATAAAAAAAGTCTCAACACAATCCATCAAAACTTCTTAACTTGGATATTTACAACACCATATACCATCTAACTACTCTTTCTCCACCTAGCAACTCAATAGTACTACTAGCCACACACAACATGTCATAATCCTCAAAAATAATGCAACCCCATATTACCTTGGGTATACTTCTACATCATACTTAATCTCAAATCAGTAAACTTACATTCTTGAATTCACTGTTTCAATCCTATTGGTTCACCTCCATACAGCTAGCATCACTAACCAAGCAATCGTTATTTCCACCTTGATGATCATCTACTATTCAAACTTAGTGTCTAGTGCTAGGCATCATTAACAACAAAACCTCATAGACTATTCTTACTTGGAACCCATAAAACAAAGCATTTGGAAACACTAGCCCACTAGAATCTCATAACCATAATAATTGATCAATAATCGTATGGCCTATCTTATTTACAATCCATCAACACATCCTCCTTCTAAACATCATTACTATCTACCCTTTTTTATGCAGCTAAACTTAGTTCATAGCTCTATAAGTTTTAACTAAACTCCCTTTTACAATCTCAGAGAAGCCTAAATTAACAACGCTCATCCACCAAGCACCTTCATCAATAACCTATCCTTTTCTTGCACAACAAACACCGTCAACAACTCTTTTCATACTTCAAGCAAACAACAATTCACCTTAAATAATAACTCCTTCTCTAACTTCTACTAAACTAACACACAAGGACATACCACTTCATTACTACCTCAATCATATGCAAACAGATTCGGCTATACATATATTCAATAAATTGCACTTACCACCCTTCTAGTCAATGCAACTTTAAACCCTAGTTCCAACCAACACAAGAACAACAAGGCGAATAAAAAGTTGCTAGTGAATTGAAATAGGCCTCACACGGCTTCACTAGACTATGATTTTATGTTTTGAACAAGAAAATGAGATGAATAACAAAGAAACTATGCTCGTTAATTAAAAGAGCCCCACACGGCTTCACTAGACTTTTAGTTTCAACCAACACAATGATAACAAGATTAGAAGAGATAGAAACTTGACACATAATATTCAATGATCTAAGAATACACATCTTACTCTATCTTAAATGATTGACTCATAAGAATGAGGGAATAAATTTAAACTTGAGGGGCTTATAACATACTAGAACGCTCCTCTTAAGCTGCTTTGTGAGATTTTTGAAAACTTCTTGCTAGCATGTCTGAGAGAATTATCAAGGGAAGAACTGGAACTTGCTGATCATACTATCTTAAGAATAATACATGATTAGAGAAGTATAGATTTACATTATGGATTATGAGGAGGATCTGAAAGCACCTCTGACTTGGGCTTAGTGCACGACTTTTATGATAATGAATAAAGCACTTCAATATTTGAAACTCAAAAGCACTGATGTGATACTTTCTAGCTCACCTATAATCCCATAACTATTTGTAGAGACTGTCTGTGAAAGTACTATCTTTAAAGATTTAAGCTTTTTATTTTTGTAACACCTTGAGTTTGGTACCCCGAATGCTAGACGGTGCCCATGACCTCGAAGGACCAAAAGCTAACCCATAACTGATATCTGTATCTATACACTGCATAATATATGTATACAAATGTGAAAATAAAGGCTGAAATACCATAAGGTTCAAATCTGATAAAAATATAACATTTGGGTGGGATATGAAATAGCCAAAACAACTGTAGTAAACTTTCTGAAACATGATAGTATCAAAAGCTTTTAACTGTATGAATAAGGAGTTGATGGGATATGTACCCAACTAACTCCAACTACTAAAATAAACTAAGTAGTGAAATAATAAAATAATGATCCTATTCTCGAAGGATGAGGACTCACTGCTGAGTACTAAAATGCTACTGATTCTCTGGAGCTCATGCTTATGAACCTATGGTATAAAATACCATAGCGTAATGTTTGAATATACTGTTATGAATATAAAGTAGGTTGAATGCATGGGGTTCATATGCATGAACAATACTAACTGACTGAATAACATAAATGTGGGAATACATACATGAACAAATAACTGTAACTGAGACCATACTGATACTGGTACGGGGTTCTGAGTACTAATTTACTGATGTCTGAGTTTACTGATACTGATAATTGAGTCTACTAAATACGGAGAGACTAATGTTATATTACTAATAAAAGAAAGACTATTTCTGATAGTTTTGATTATGAAGAACTAGTCTGATTGACTGTATCTGACAGTCCTAAAATTGAACACTGATAACATGGGTTTCATATAATTAATATACTATTAACTAAGTTCGTAATAACATGATTACTGTGTCTGAGTACTTATAGCATAAGTAACTGTATCTGACAGTCCTGATACTGATGGAATAGATGAGTTTCGTACTGAACTGAGTTGACTGTATCTGATAGTCCAAAGATCTGTAGAACTATCTGAGTTCTATTACTGAGACTGAATGACTGTATCTAAAGTTCCTAATCTATAGCTGAAACTATTGAAAGTAGTCATCTAATCGATATTTCCCAAATAATGTATTATAGCTGAGTTGGGGTACAATCTGTAACCTCAATTGGAAGAGAATCAATACCGTGCCACTAGTAAGGAAAAGATGTGGGTGACCCTCATCAGAATGTGTCCCCAAAAGAGAATGGTGGGACCCTTATCTGACAGTGTTTATTCACCTCATCAAACATCATCTAACAGTGTTGATGTCTCAACCTATGTTGGCTATATTGTTCTGGAATACAAAGATGACTTCTAAGAATCACACCCTCATCTGACAGCGTGTGTTCCTATCCTTGGATTTACTCGGTGCTAATTCCCACTCCCATTTGAATGGACACTAAACATGGATTACTGAACTGAACTGGACTGAATTAACTGAGTTTCCATTGACTGATGGAATAGTACTGATATTACCGTATTACTAATCTTTTCTGAGTCATATGACTGACTGAGTTCTATGGATCATGGCTTGACTAAGAATATCATGAAAACATGACACTAACTCTAGGCACACAACTATAATTTTTTAGTACAAGTGCCCCTAGGACTCGATGGAAAGAAACTGACAAAGCATGACTTTCTTGAATACATGACCAACATCAACAATCCATAATTCATTGATTAAGATATTTCATCAAACACTTGACATGCATAAACATGTACATGAATGGAGATTTCATATTATTATACTAGTATGACACTTTTCCTTCACATAGGCATTTAGCCAAACACATGGGGAGCATGCTTTCGTTATAAAATCATAAACACATATAATAATCATGGATACATAATTAGCTTTCAAATTGAAGGGGGTTATCATGATTATTATGCAAATCTTCATATACTAGGGTCAATCATTGGAATATATAATTTAAAACATGAATCAAAACCCCACAACATCATGAACATGAATTTCAATTCTTTTTAAATCATGAACATTCATAAATACAAAAATCTTGTATTTTGAAAAGAGATTCTTTAGCTTCATGGGTGAAAGGGACCCATGAATCAACACATGACATACCTTGATACATGATTTGGGAAGATTGATGGAAGAATCCTTGAGATTTAGATCTTGAATTGGAAACCCTTCTTCTTGTTATTGAGAAGATTTGAGAGAAAATAATGTATTTTGGTGAAATGAAGGCCGAATTCAGGGTCTATATCGCTTTGGGGTGAAGGTAAAATACCAAAATACTCCTCCAAAATTATTTGGAAAATACTGAATTCAACGGTTGACGATATTGGGCTGATGTTTTCACTTGATTTGTGATAAGTTATCAGCTCATGTTTTCACTTGATGCTAAAATTTATGACTTTCTGCCTAATTCTGACGACATTAGATAATAAGTCGTCAGATTGTGATAAGCCGTCAGATATGTCATCACTTAGTTGCCAGGCTAACATGCTGGAGTAAAATGGGTGTAACTTTTTGGTCTAATATCGGATTTTGGAAAACTTGGTATCGTTAGAAAGATAATTCAATTATCTATATGTTAGTGGGTCATGAGCTCAAAAATTCATAGTATAACGAGGGATATGCCCATTTGAAGTTGACTATAATAATATCCTTCCCAAGAACTCAATCGATAAGGAATATTTTCATTCGCCTAATAGCTAGGACATTTTTGAGACCTTAATTGAAATCAAACTTGATCATGAAACGATCAAAGAACCTTGATGTACTATGCATCTTGAAATATGGTGCTTTTATATATTTGTATTTTTTGGGGTTTTATAATATATCCCCCTTAGGAACATTCATCCTTGAATGAGACTGATTAGACTGAGAGAAATGATAACTGAAAATACATACTGGACATGAACAACTAAAACATAACTACGTGACTGACATTTCTGAGATTCATACTGAGCATGCATATCTGATGCATGATTTCATGACTGAGTTGATACATGAATACATGACTGAGAGTACTGATAAGCTAATCATGCATATCTCATATGTGAATACATGACTGAACTGACTTATGAATACATGACTGAGATTTCTAATAACTAAGTCTTCTCACAAGGAGAATCCATGTCTAATGCATGAACACATGACTAATTTGATACATGAACATATGATAGAAAATACAATGGTAAATAGAGACCAAGTTTGAAATGGGATTCTGAACATGAACTGGACACCAAGTTGTAACTGAAATCTGAACATGAAACTAAAAGGGTTAAGGAAAGTTGTTACCTTGGCCTGAGTTTGAATTAGCGGAAAAGAACTTTGACTAGAGGGACTTCTTTGTTCAACATTTTGGTAGTCAAGAATTTTGATCGGAATCTCTTCAAAAGAGAGGTTGTTCTGAATGTCTACGCCCTCAACAGGGACTATGACTGCTAGTTCACCTATGAATTTCTTAAGCAAGGAGACATCAAAGACTAGAGGCACTGAAGCTAGATCTGAAGGGGACTCTAGATTATAAGCTACTTTGCCAAAGCAATTGAGAATTTTTAAAGGCACATATCGGGGACTGATTTTTCCCCTTCTTGACGAACCTCTTCACTCCCTTTATGGGAGAGATTTTCAAACACACGAAATTTTTTAACCTCATCTCGAGATCCTCTTTGAACACGCATGAATTGGAACATTAGAACATAGCTGAGTCTGTAACATGTTACATGAACTGGGTATCATAAACTAAATTGAGCCATTGAGTACATGGATTATGGCTGATATTAGAGCTAGAGAGTCAGCCTACGAGTACCCACAACTCCAAACTGGATTTGTTACATGAAGAGAAATCTGAGGGTTTAGGGCATGATAGTTTGGGGGTTATAGAGCATCTCCCCCTTGGGATATTATGTCCCTAGAAGAATACTGACTTGACTAAGATACTGAGGAAAACTGGGACGATACACAGGGCACCTACGAACTGAATCATGACTGATTATCTGGGATCTACAACTAAGATATGATACATGAACTGAGCCGATGTTGTAACTATTGGGACTTTCTATCTTAGAATAGTTACATTTCTGAGATTTCTGATAGTAGGACTAGGTGGAAAGATGGGAAACCACACATACAAACTAATTGCCTGATTGCTAAATTTATTACTGGTTGATCGACCTAACTCATACTAAAAACTTATACTTAACTGAAGTACTTCTCCTTCACCTGAGACTACTTAAAATATTTGCATGAGCGCTGAGCATGAATTGAGGTTAACTGTATTATTTGAGAATACAACACCAAGAGTACAACATGTTTCTAGAACAGTCTTGTAAACTGAGATACTGGAAGGCTGACAACTGAGTAGCTGATAACTATACGCTATGGTCAAGTAAACCTAAAACTGAACTGAGTTATCGACCTAATTACTGAACTAGGACTAGGACTGAGATTATAGATAAGATGGTAATTGAGACTATAACCGTAACTAAGACTATAGCTAAGATTGAATACTGGTTTTTGATAACTAGGGTTTAGAATGGTACTGAAGTACTGAACACTGATTACTGAGTACTGAATACTGAAACTGTAATTGAGATGGAAACTTAATTTTGATAGTTACACGATAGGGGCTGACATAAGTCAAAGATATGAATGCACACTCACACCTTGTACTTTCCCAACTTCTAAATACAACCTCTTGCTAACCATTTACTTGCACACTAATATGAGATTCAAGCCTATCTTCATAACTACAACCTCGTGTAAAACAAATATGTAGCAATCTTCTATTAACATGTAATATTTACTCTCTCCCATTTAAGCAACTGCCCATCACTACATTGTTTTCATAAAGAGAGCTTACTGAAGGGTTAAATCAGGAGGACCTGAAGCATAAATGGACACTAACTGAAATTGACTCTTGACTGAAGCCTGAGAAACAGAATTAAACATCATGGATTCACCAAGAGGTCAAAACTAAGGATATACATTACATAGTATGAATTTAACTAATCAGTAGAGGCATAGCATGAGCCATGGAAGCTGAGTATACTGTAAAGTAGGAAATATGTACATAAGTTATGAGTTGTATAACCATAGTTTAGAGTTTTCTACATTCGTGGGACATGATTCGTACTACTAAGGGGAATAAAATTGAACTCCTTATGCTGGGAACTGGAATTGTACATGATTTTATGGAAAATGTGTGAATATAAGCTGTGTTTAAGGAACTGAGATGTGAAGCATGCGTAGGCATCATGCTGACTAAAGTACCAAACATTACACTGAGATAAGGATGGGTCGGGAATCATCTTCCCTTACTTTTTTTCTATACATACTGGCACTACTACTGGAATCTGAGAGCCTGAATTGGTCACTTGATCTATCATATCACCCTTATCTTTAAGCCATTATCATAAGTCTATGAACACTTTACTAAACTCCGAACTGAACTGCAATCATCATCACATACCTACACTCTTTTTGACAAATGCTTTCCTTACTAAATACATCATCTGCTTTTATTTCTTTATATACTACTAATATTGCATCCCTAATTCACATCCACACCTTCATACTTAATTTTAGATAAATAATCTTTAATTCTTGCTTGTGCTAATCAAGCCTACTGGTCTACTTTGATACAAATATCCCTATGAATACATAAACTACTCAATTTGGATAATGTTATCCTAACTCTTCTACTGTCAAACTCCTGGGTTTATGCTTCTCACTCTAGGTCATTTACTATCATAAGATTCTGAGAAGGGATCTGATGGCATAGCAAATTTAGGTTCGCGAATGAGTTCTCATGATCATGAATGAGATTTGTACAACTTTGGAATATAACAGAATTGATGGGATACTTTTGAGCTTGTGGGAAATCCCATGACTATCTGCGGGGACTGTCTGAGAAAGCCCTACCCTTAGGACTTTGAGCTTCACCATTTTTGTTACCTTAAAGGTAAGGTGGAGTTGACGTGAGTAGAGCATGATGAGAATCTACATGAGTTTCATAGGGAACCTTTCTATAGCACGATCTGAAACATAAAAAAAAAAAAGAAACAGTTCCTAAAACATCCCATAGCCTCCTGTCCATAAGTGTGGTGCACAACACACCCATGCACAATACTCTATTAAATGCGGCTTTCAGACTTCCTAGGACACTGTTGAACTTTAGGCTCTGATACTAAGTTTGTAATGCGCCGAGTCTGGTACCCAGAATGTTACACGATGCCCATGACCCCGAAGGACCATAAGCTAACCCATGACTGATATTTGTACCTGTACACTGCATAATTTATGTATACAAATGTAGAAATAAAGGATGAACCTCTAACAGTCTGAATAAGGAGGTGATGGGACATGTCCCCCACTAACTCCAACTACTGAAATAAATTAAGTACTAAAATAATAAAATAATGATCATATCCTCAAAGGATGAGGACTCACTGCTGACTCTAACTGTTGAGTACTAGAATGAAACTAATGCTCTGGATCTCGTGCTTCTGAACCTATGGTATAAAACATCATAGCGTAAATACGTCAGTAAGTTTGAATGTACTGTTTGCATGTGAGGTAGGCTGAATGCATCGGGTTCATATGCATGAACAATACTAATTGACTGAATAGCATGAACGTAAGAATACATGCACGAACAAGTAACTATAACTAAGACCATGTTGATACTGGTATGGGGTTTTGAGTACTTAGTTACTGACTTCTGAGTTTACTAATACTGATAACTGAGTCAACTAAATACTGAGAGACTGATGTTATATTACTGATAAAGGAAATACTATTTTTGACAGTTCTGATTATGAAGAACTGGTCTGATTGACTGTATCTGACAATCCCAAAACTGAATACTGATAACATGGGTTTTGTATAATTAATATACTATTAACTGAGTTTGTGATAACATAATTACTGTGTCTGAGTAGTGATAACATGAGTGACTATATCTGACAGTCCTGATATTGATAGAACTAGCTGAGTTCCATACTAGATTGAGTTGACTGTATCTGACAGTCCTGATATCTGTAGAACTATCTGAGCTCTATTACTGAGACAGAATGAGTTTACATGACAGCACTAATCTATAGCCGAAACTGTGGGAAGTATTCATCTAACCGACATGCCCTAAATAATGCATTATAGCTGAGTTGGGTCCTGAATCAAGTATCAAGGTATGCCTCAAATGACATACCTTAATACTTGATTTGGAAAGATTGATGGAAAAATCCTTGAGATTTGGATCTTGAATTGAAAACCCCCTTCTTATTAGTGAGAGGATTTGAGAGAAAATAATGTATTTTGGTGAAATGAAGGCTGAATTCAGGGTTCATGAAGCTTTGGGGTAAAGGGAAAATACCAAAATACCCCTCTAAAATAGTTTGGAAAATGCTGAATTCAACGACTGACAACATTGGGTTGATGTCGTCACATATGTGATAAGTCATCATCTAATGTCATCACTTGATGCTGGAATTTATGACTTTCTGCCTAAGTCTGACGACGTTAGCTGATAAGTCGTCAGATTTGATATAAGTGGCCAGATATGTCGTCACTTAGTTGTCAGGCTAACATGTTGGAGTAAAATAGGTATATCTTTTTGCTTCGATATCGGATTTTGGCAAAATTTGTATTATTTGAAAGCTAATTCAATTATCTATATGTTGGTTGGTCATGAACCCAAAAAATTTTAGTATAATGAGAGATAATCTCATTTGAAGTTAACTATACCAATATCCTTCCCGAGAATTCAATCGATAAGTAATGTTTGGATTCGCCTAATAGGTAGGACGTATTTGAGACGTTAATTGACATCAAACTTGATCATAAAACTATCAAAGAACCATGATGTACTATGAATAAGCTTGAAATATGGTGCTAATATAAATTTGCATTTTTGGGGGTATTACAGTTTCTGATATCCAAATAATAAGGCGGAGATGGCCTGAATAGAGTAGGATGAGAATCTGTATAAGCTTCTTAGAGAACCTTTCCATAGCATGATCTGAGACTTGAAAGAATGGAGATATTTCTAAAATGCCTTGTAGACTCTCGAAGAAAAGTACAATTGTCTCTGTACCGTTATGCAAGACTCTACTAGACATGGCTTCACAGACACCCTAGGATTCTTGAACTCTGTACTCTAATGCCAAGTTTGTAACGCCCTAAAAATAGGTCCTAAGACATCAGACGGTGCTTAGGGTCACAAGTGATCTCAAGCTAACCCTTCTACTGGCATACTTACAAGCAACTTAATAAAATACATAACTTTGAATAAAATCAGTGGAAACATAAAAATACTTCTAAACTGGTCAATTCAGATCTGAATTTATAAGATTACAACTCTGCTATTACAATCCATACTGAAACTGAATACATCAACACTACTGACTGTCTATGAAGCCTCTACTAGTAATGACTATAGGTAGTCGGGTCGTGACTCCCAACTATCCCAACTCAATACGACTGAATAAAGAAAATACAATACTTGTCAAACTTTATAATTGACTCGATCCCTTGAATCAAAAAGAATCATCACCTGCTAACTAAAAGTTGTGAACTGACTGAATATGGGATATGCGCTACAACTTGTACCTACATTATGAGACAATATAGCACATAGACATATATGTTAATTAGTACTTTAAGGATGTTTTGAGTATATGGGGTTGTATGCAATACTTAAACAATATCACCAATCTTTATAGAAATCATGCATACTGATATAAATGACTCACATAGGTTGAGCAAAAACTGAAATATAAATCTCATGAATCATGAATAAGGAATCATATAGTATAAATCTCATGAGTCATTAAACTTTTTTCTAAAATATGTATCCTTTTCTTGTTCTCAAATCTTGTCAACTAGATGAAATCTTAAAATAATAACTTTCAGGACATACACTTTAATCTTATGAAAATAAGGGATTCTTTTGAAACTTAAGAATTATAGCACTTTAGGAAACTTAGGATTTGGGACTCAAAGACTGTAACACTTTTAGAGACTTTGGGACTTAAAACTTTGGAAATCTTAAAATATTAACTTTCAAAAGATATACTAAGGTTTTAAATCTATAAACTATTTTAAAGAGTAGGGGTCTTCTTTTGGGAGGTTCTTCTAACTGACATAAACCATGTGAGCTGACATGGAGTCCAAAGTCTATCCCACATTGGGGAAAGCTGTTTTACCCTTGCCATCGAAATAGAACCTTAACTTTAGCGATCACTATCTCGGCCTCGGGCCCATAAATCTCATACCTACGGTGGCACGTTGTTCTAGGGCATGAAACCTTAGAATCATACCCAACTCGGTGCTAAATACTACTCCCATACTTTGGCTCAAAACTTTTAGGAAATCCACCTTAAAATAACTCAAGGGTCTCTAATGAAGACCAAATCATGTTTCTCTTTACTTTAAATCATAATTTATATGGATTCCTTTCTTAACTTAGGCGCAAAATAATCTTTATTTAAAGTCAAAACACTTGCTTATTGAATCATGCTAAATGGCATAATCTTCAAGAAAACACCAAAACTCAAACTTGGTTTAAAGTTTATACACATGCTCAAATAATCTCAATTTCATAATGAATCTTAGGTCATGACATAAATCTTGAAAACACTTTAAAACATCAATTCATGGGGGTAACATGCAATTTATAGCATTAATTCTCAATTCAAAACTTAAAATAGGTGAAATATCATACAATTCAAGACTTGAGCACTTTACAACTCCAAAAATCCAAATTAAAGTAAACTGGGTATAACCCACTTGCAAAAACACAAAATCATTTGATAAAAATTAAAGATTTGGGAACAAGAACAAAAGAAGTGTTCTTGTTCAAACCTAACATACCTTAATGTTGATGAAATTGTTGAAAGATTGGACCTTCAAGCTTGATTAAAAGAATCCTTGTTGAGAACTTTGAATTCGGAGCTTAACTTCTTGATTCTTGAAAGATAACACTTGGATTTTTTTTCTTGGGAAGAAGGGAAGGGTTTTTATTTGTTTACCGACTGCTTAGGGTTAAGAGAGAGGATTTTATGTGATTAATATAACATAAAAACGTTTAGGAGTGATTAGGAATGGTTTAGGGGTGTCAATTGACTTAGTTTCCCTCGAAATAACTCAAAAATAAAATGTCCAAGTCGTTGTGCCATGAGGTTTGCATCGCATAAGCTATGGCAAATTTTAAGGTTTGCGTCGGACTCCCTATGTCACACTTTACAGTTTGCATCACACTTCCTATGGCAAACCCTTTCCAGTGAACGTTTGCGATTTGTTAGCTTACATGCACCCCTTTGTAAAGCCATAACATTTTGCTCGGGTATCGAGTTTTGGCGAAATTGGTATTTTTGGAAAGCTAATTTAATTATCTTCAATTTTGTGGTTCTTGAGATGAAAAATTCCATGTATATAAAAATTTATATAAATTTAAATTTGACCCTTATAGAATCGAATATCAAATGTTGGACGAATCAAATGATCTTAGCTCAATTTGGCTCTAAGTGATTCCTATGAACATTTTTAACTTCAAGAGCACTTCAAACATGAGGGTAAATATCATGAAACTGGTATTCATATGGGATTCTCTAGTATTATATCTGATACACCTAAGAACGATAGTTAATAGACTAGCCTGAAAATATGGAGTATTACATTCTCCCATGTCAGTCAGTCTCATTCGAGGACGAATGTTCCCAAGGGGGAGATATTGTAAGACCCCAAAAAATTCCTAAGCTTAATCCAGTCCTTTAAGATTATTAAGGGGTCCCAGACTTCCAAAATTCTAGCTAAGTTTCCAAACTTAGTTTATTTTTGGCCTTTGAAGGTTGGCAATATTATTTTGTGACCTAAATGTCCTTTAATGGTTTATATTTTTGTTGATTCACGATCAAGAAGGTCATTAGGTGTTCGTAGACAAGTTTCAGATTTTTCAGAACTCGTTTAAACCATATTTGGTGTCTCAAAATAGTGGACCAATGCGATCTTTGCATGCCGCATCACCCATCGCATTGGTTAACATTGTTGCAGGTTTCTAGAGTCAAAACTACTGAGGCTTAGCGTGATCATGGCATGAATCACCGGGTATCACGTTGATGATGTCACCAATCGTGTCGCTGCCCAATTTTCAATCTTTAAATGGCCGCATCTTTAAGGGTAAATAGGCAGGTCAGCCCCAAACACAAATTTGATCCTTAAATGACCTAAATATTTATTTATTCAGACAAGTTTCCCTAAAATTCATCATTCTCTCTCAAAAGCAAGAAACCCTAGTTTCAAAATTCAAGAACAAGGTTTAAGAATTCCTTTAAGAACCCTTTAGGATTTACGTTCTAAGGTATATAAAGTGTTCATCCAAGGATTCTTTTCATCCTTGGAGTCCAAGAATCAAACTTTAAATTATAAATTTTTATATTCATTTTGTGGGTTGACTATGATCATGTTGATATGTTGTATGATTCTCAAGTTGGAATCTTTAGTGTGTTTTCATGATGTTGTGCTAGCATGTGAAGTGAATTTCATGAAATTGGGGTGATTACTGCAGCCATGATGTAATTGTTTAATGTTCATGCCTAAGCCTAAGTATATGCATTCCATGTGTATGATAAAATGCCAAAATAAGTAGAATTTAATTTTATGAACCCTTATTGATCTACATGATAAACGAAGGCTATAACTACATGTTCAACATGACTCTAATGCTAATGTTATGTCTTGTGATGAATTGATGGAGTGTTCATAAGACTAGATTGTGAAATTATGATATATTGGAATGTATCTCTATTCATGTACAAGACTATGAGTATCAAGTGCATAATGAAATCTCTCAATGGTTGTATTATGAATTGTTAACAATTATTAAGAGCTCAAGAAGAGTCATGTCCTATTTATTTTCATGCTATCGAGCCCTGGTGGTATTCAATACCCAATAATTTAGCTGTGTACCTAAAGCCAGTGTCAGTTTCAAGATAATCTCAGTCATGCCATAATCAATAGTATTCTCAGTCAGTTTCAGAACTCAATAGAATTCAGTCAGTTACATGACTCTGGAAATCTACAAAACTCAGTGAGCTCAGTCTAGTTCATCTCAGTATAATCAGTTCAGTATCTATTCAGTTGGGAGTTGGATTCATTACCGAACGAACCCAAGGATGAGGGCACACACCGACAGTAGAGGGTGTGACCCTTAGAAGCAAATCCTTGATTTCTAAAACTATGTAGCCAGCATAGGTTGAGACATCAACACTGACTGTTGAGGGTTGATGAGGTGGATTAAAACTGCCAGTTGAGGGTCCCACCATTCTCTTTTAGGGATACTACCAGATAAGGGTCACAGCTTGTCTTTACCAGTGGAACGGTATTGACACCCTTCCAATTGGGGTTACAGATTAGACCCTAACTCAGCTATATTGCTTTATTTAGGAATGTCGATTAGATACTACCTCCCACAGTCACAGTCTCAGTCTCAGTAATAGAACACAGATAGTTCTATAGATTTCAGGACTGTCAGATACCATCACTAAACTCAGTATAGAACTCAACTAGTTCTAACAAAATCAGGATTGTCAGATACGGTCACCCAGTATCAGTTATATCAGTTATCAATAATCCATGTTATCGGTAAAACTTAGTATTAAGAATTCTCATGATTTCAGTTACAGTTTATATAGTCATGCATGTATTCTCATTCAGTTATTCTCATGATATTCAGTCAGATATAGTTCATGCATATGAACCCTTGCATTCAGCCTTACCTTTTTTTCGTACCAGTACATTTACACATACTAACATATATTTTTCTTTTGCACTATGGTATTTTATACCATAGGTTTAGATGTACAAGATCCAGAGCATCCTTAGCAGTTCAGATTCAGCCAGTAGATTGCAGTAAGTCCTTATCATTCGAGGATAGCATGACTATTTTTGTTATTTTAGTTTAGTTTTTAGTAGATAGAGTTAGTTTGGGATATGTCCCTTCAACTTCTTATTCAGACAATTTAGAGGCGTTCAGACTAAATGTTCAGACTATAGTATGTTCAAACAGTTATTTCAGTTTTGGTATTGTTATACCGCATTATCAGTTATGTTTTAGTTTTGAACCTTATGGCATTTTATCCCATAAATCCACATATTTCAGTATCATTATATAGTTATTGCAACAGGTACCAGTCAAAGATTAGCAAGTAGTCCTTCGAGATTGTTAGCACCGTGTAAGATCTGAGGTACCAAACTTGGGGCGTTACATAAATGTATTGTTGGAACATAATGAGAGCACCCTTTACATGTTGGATCTCCTACAGAAAGGAAATCAAGAGATTTTTGAAAAGGTGGATGGTTCTGGATTGGATATTCACCACTTACAAGTAGAACGATATGAAAGTTGCTGCATGTAACGCCTAGCAACCTAGTTATGGGTGGTGTGAGACTGAAACTTTGTTGAAAATCCAACTATAATCCAACTATAGGATCTAAAATTAGAGTAAAAAATAGCTCATACTCTATGGATATGGTCACGCATACGGAGAGCATACCAAAGTTGTGTGGGGATATAAAGAAGGATGCAATTCCTGAGTTGGGGAATGTTGGACCTCATTCAAAGCATTTTTCTAGATTGTCTTTGGACATTCAGATCTTGATCGAGCCAACCAAGGCTGAAAAAATGTTAAAGGAAGACGAAACATATGTTATATTCTCGAATTCGCTGAGCCATAATAAAAGAACTACACTCCTCACATAAGGGCCAAGAAGTACAATATGCCACATCTATTTCTTCGGTCTTTTATTTTTCTACCTCTTCCTCATGAGCATAATGAGAACTCAGAAACAACTAGGGGTGAAGTTCATTAGTTCCAAGTGGATAGAGAAAACTAGAGGCGAACTATTGGTCTACCTTGATGAAGTCTAAGTAATCAAGGTAACCATGGGCTTATTGGGGAATTTTGAGTACCCAACCAAGCCCCATCATGCTATGACATAAAATTAGGCATTACTTGGGAGGCAACCCAAGTTTTTTTGTTGTTTGTATTCATATTTGCATGATTTACAACATATCTCCGCACCTATGGTTCCATAGGTATGATTCTACCGCTCTTGTCTTTTAGCTATCTAGTGCATTGAGGACAATGCATGATTTTAAGTTGAGGGTGGGACTTCTTGTGGGTCTTGATGTCCTCTTAGGGTTTTTGTTATCTTGCCTCTTTTCCCCGAAGTCCTATTTCCAGTAGAGATGGCACGTTTAGTCGTATTATGTTTTGTTTCTAGATGTTTTATGTTTAACTAGGACAAAAATAAGCATCTTGGGTAGTTAACATGTTTTTGTTAATTTTTGAGAATTAACATGTTTTTGTTAATTTTTGAGAAAATAATACCCCTTTAATAGCTTATTTTTAAACTAAATAATATGTATATATGTGTGAACATTCGTGTTATGGCATTGGGATGAGTGGAACACCCTGGGATTCTGGCCCTTAGTAAATTTCCTAAATTTTTGGTCTATAGACATGATACGATAAGGGGAAATGACTCGTACACTAGGATACGAGTGGTATGGGTTAGTTGTACTGTAATACCCCAGAAAATATTTCGTTGAAATTTTGTGCGTAAACGTATTGGGTTTTATCTTCTAGAATGAATTATAAATTTTTCATGCGGAATATCTTAGATTATGACCCATCATTACATAGAGTATCGAATAATATTTCCAACGATATATGGATCATCCAAAACGGGCACCCGAGCAATGAGTTATGAACATTCCGATCGAACCGTGAATTGTAGTGAACAGTAAAACGTGCAGGAAAAAGTACTGAGGCCTGGCGTATTTTTGCTCAAAATTTAAATGATCATAACTCCTTGTACATAATGATCTAGGTGATATACTATATTCAAAGGGAAGCTCTGCGAGTCCTCTTTCCAATAAAATTAGTTTCATCCAATTTTTCTATCGGAACAAAAAGTTATGGTCTATCTACTTCAGCCTATCAAAATTGAATTTTTGGGTCAACTTCAAACGATCATAACTTCTCGTACACAATGATCTGGGTAATATACTATATATCAAAAGAAATACATAAGAGTCCTCTTTCTAATTAAATTAGTTTCATCCAATTTGGATATCGGAGTAAAACGTTATGGTTGATCTACTTCAGACTATCAAAACAGTCCACCAAAGGACAGATTCAAGAATTATTTGATTTTTAGGGGCATTTTGGTCATTCTTCCTCACCCAAAATCCATCCAAACCCTATATTAAAGCCTATTAGAAGCATTATATATTATATTTCATCAAATTCCCTCAAAAAGAAAACCCTAAGCTCCTACATCCAACTTCAAGAACCTCCAAAGTTCACCATTAATTCTGCAAATTTATTCAAGATTTCAAGTTCCTAGTTCAAGAACCATCATTCAAAGGCACGATTAACATCTCAAAAATAAGTATCGATCTAAAGTTCATCATTCAAGGTATGTGGGGTTTTTCAACAAGAACTCTCTTTCGTTCTTGCGTCCAAAAGTAAGTTTCTTTACAAAGGTATGATTTTTATTTGATTTTTACGATTTTGAAGCATGAACCCATATCTTATGGTGATTATTATGAAATCTTGATGTTTTTGATTTTGAAAGATGAATTTACATGTGTGGAGATATAAAGCATGAATCTTGAACGATATTTATCGTGATTTTGATGTTTGGGTCGTGAATCCCCATTGGACATTGTGTTTTTTTAGAAAGTATGTGTTATAAGCACGTTGATGTTGAATATTTGAGATATTTTGAATGATTTGACCTTTTGGTCTTAATGGAGTTGTTTTGAACTCGAGTGTGAAAGAAATCCACAACGTGGTTGATTTTGATAGATGGGAAGCATGATGGCTCTCGATGTATATTTATATATTGTTGAAATTGTTTTATTATGGATTGTCTTTGAAATGATCTGATCTAAGTCCGGGAGAAATCTTCAGCACCGAGTGGGAGGTATAAAGCGACCTTACTTCCCTAGAACTACATGCCCCCGTAAGAGTGAGCCTGAGGATGATTTATATAGTGATCACTAGTTTGTGTGGATTTGATATCGATAGTCCTACTCCGATGGCAAGGATAGGATGGCTCTCCCCAATGTGGGTTGTATGTTGGACTCCATGTAGATCACATGGTTTATGTCGGTTATAGGATCTCCCAGTGTGTGTGTGTTTCCTTGTGTCTATGGTGAATGGTGAAGTGATTTGAAAGTGGAATTGTGAAAGTAATTCTTTCGAAAGATTTAAATGATATTTACATTATGAGAATTGATATTCTTGATGAACTAAAAGTGATTGACAAATTATATGATGACTCACATGTGTTATTATACTTATTTCATCCCTTATGATTATGATGATTTTCTTTGGGCTATGTGAGTCTTTCATACATCCTGCATGTTTCTTTAAAATATTTATGATGATGATGTTTATGCAACTGCATACACCCCCATATACTCGGTTCCTTTCCATGGTACTGACCCACATCTTCAGATGTGAGCTGCATTTTCTTAGAATGTAGGTTCAGGTGCTCAGTTCTAGGTTCGACAGTGATTCTTCGAGCATGCTGTTCTACATCCTCTGTTGTGGTGAGTCCTCATGTTCCAAGGACGTGATGTCTAATATTGATTTCATGGAATTGTTTATATTTGATAACTGAGTATGAGTCAGTTGGGGCATGTCTCAATGGCTCGCTGATTTTATTGATTTTCTTAGAGGCTTGTCAGAGTAGTACAGATGTTGGGAGTTGACTAATAAGTCATATTTTGTTATCTTTCTGAAATTCTTTTATTTTTGGATAATGATTACTCTGTTGATATTTGAGGGTTATTTATAGAAACCCTGTTGATTTGTGTTGAACTGAATGAAAATGGTACAAAGGGTTAGCTTGGGGCTACTCGTAGCCTCAAGCACCGTGTGACACTTTAGGACCATTTTTTGGGGCATTACAAACTTGGTATCAGAGCCTAAGGTTTTAAGGTGTCGTAGGGAGTCTGACAGGTCACATTAAGTAGAGTCTTAATCATTGGTGTGTAGCGTGCCACATCTATGAGCAAGAGGCTACAAGACGTTTTAGGAAAAAGTGTGATTCTTTCTTTCAAAAGTCTATCATTCTTAAAGTGTCTCTCTCTGAGATTGATTCGTGCTCTCCTCTTTCAAAAATATGCCTCCACATCGAGCGAGAAGAAATAATGATGGTCAGCAACCTCAACCCGCTGACCCATTGAATGAACATATGTCTCATGCTGAATTTTAGGTAGCCTTTCAGGCACTGGCCCAAGCTGTCATGCAAATATTTAGTCCAACCCGCCCTGGCTCTACGGCAACAGGGAGGTGATTCAGCTGCTACCAAGATCCACGACTTCATACAGATGAATCTGTCAGAATTTTATGGGTCCAAGTTTGATGAGGATCCACGGTTGTTTTTATAGGAGGTATGGAAGATAACTCAGATGATGCATGTATCTGAGGAATATAGTGTGGAGTTGGCTGCGTATAGGTTAAAAGACCTTGCTTATGACTGGGTTGTTGCTTTGAGGAAAGGTAGAGGTGAGAGAGTTGTCCCTACAACTTGGCAAGAGTTCTAGGATACATTCCTGGATATGTTTTTCCCTTTGGAGATAAAGGAGGCAAAGGTGGAAGAGTTTATGAACCTATGACAGGGCTCTATGACTGTTAGGGAGTACTGTCTAAAGTTTAATCAGTTGGCCAAGTACTCTCCTGACTTAGTGGCTGATAATCGGGCTAGTAGATTAAGTTTGTGACTGGAGTGTCTAGTTATATGGTTAATTAGTGTAGGTCTGCTATGCTAAATAGTAAGATAAATCTTTCTAGGCTGATGACTCATGCCCAATAGATTGAGGCAAATAAGATTAAGGAGAGAGATAGAATGAGAGAGAATAAGAGAGCTAGGTTTGAGCAGCACGGACAGGGTCAGACTAGATCGTAGGGAGGGAGTCGCCCTTAGTATCAGGATCATTCGTCTATGCCAACATTTTCATCTGCTAGTGTTCCCATGCCTAGAGGTAGGCAGGAGCAAGGTAGCAGGTCATATGTATCCTGGTCCTAGTACAGTGCTGGCAGTAAGCCAAATCGTTCTTTGTGTCCTAAGTGTGGTAGGTCTCATTCGGGTGAGTGTTAGGGTGAGAAGAGGGGTTGTTTTTGGTGTGGTGACATGGGTCACAGAGTTAGAGATTGTCCACAAAATGGACAAGGGCATCGCGACTATCGCTTTCAGACCCAGACTCAGACTGTTAGTGCTCCAGTTCCAGTGACTCGTCCAGCCCCAGCTCAGGGCGCCTCTTCTAGCAAAACTGGCGGGCAGTGCCAGAATAGATTCTATGCTTTACCGTCCCACCAACAACAGGAGGACTCTCCCGATGTTGTTACTGGTATGCTTCGTATATTTTAGTTTGATGTGTATGCTTTGTTGGATCCTGGATCCAGTTTCTCATATGTTATACCTTTGATTGCTCTGAATTTTGAAATGAGTCCTGAGATTATTCCTGAGCCTATCCTAGTTTCTACCCCAGTGGGTGATTCGATTGTTGCCCAAAAAGTGTATAAAAAGTGTCCTGTTACCGTTCTTCATAGAGTCTTGTTGGCTGATCTGATTGAGTCAGACATGGTAGATTTTGATGTGATTCTGGGTATAGACTGTTTGTATTCTTCTTATGCCTCTATTGATTGTCGAACCCGAGTGGTCAAGTTTCAGTTTCTGGGTGCATCCATATTTGAGTGGTCGGGGAATTCTGTGTCACCCAAGAGTTATTTTATCTCTTACTTGAAAGCTAGAAAGCTTATTTCCAAGGGGTGTATTTACCATTTGGTTAGAGTCAAAGACACTAAGTTTGAGACTCCAACTCGGCAGTCTGTTAACGTTGTCAATGAGTTTTCTGATGTCTTTTTGGATAATCTCCCAAGGATACCTCCTAGTACAGAGATAGAGTTCGGGATTGATCTTCTTCTCGATACTCAACCTATTTCTATTCCTCCTTACCGTATGGCCCCTGCAGAACTTAAGGAATTGAAAGAGCAACTCAAAGATCTACTAGATAAGGTTTTCATAAGGCCCAGTGTTTCTCATTGGGGTGCTCCTATGTTGTTTGTGAGAAATAAAGATGGCTCTTTGCGTACGTGCATTGATTACCGCCAATTGAATAAAGTCACCATAAAAAATAAGTACCCCCTTCTGAGAATAGATGATTTGTTTGACCAATTTCAAGGTGCAAGTTATTTCTCAAAGATAGACCTTCATTCCGGCTATCATCAACTCAAATTTAGGGAGTGTGACATCTTAAAAACCGATTTCTGAACTTGTTATGGCCATTTTGAGTTTTTTGTTATGTCTTTCGGGTTAACTAATGCCCCAGCAGCTTTTATGGACCTTATGAATCGAGTGTTCAGACCATATCTGGATATGTTTGTCATAGTGTTCATCGATGATATACTAGTGTACTCCCATAGTGAGTATGAACATTCTGATCATATTCGAACTGTCTTGCAACCTCTTAGAGATCACAAGTTGTTTGCCAAGTTTAGTAAGTGTGAGTTTTGGCTAAGGTCAGTTGCTTTTCTGGGTCATATCATTTCTTCCGAGGGTATTAGAGTTGATCCCCAAAAGACCAAAGCTATTAGAAATTGGCCTAGACCTATTTCTCCGACTGATATCTGAAGTTTCTTGGGTTTAGCTGGCTATTACCACTGTTTTGTTGAGGGTTTCTCCTCTATAGCATCTCCTATAACTCGGTTGACCCAAAAGGAAGTGAATTTCTTGTGGTCCAAATCTTGTGAGAAGAGTTTTTAGGAGTTGAAGACTCGACTCACTTCAGCCCCTGTTTTGACTTTGCCTAATGATGTTGGTGGTTTAGTGGTGTACTGTGATGCTTTGAGAGTTGGGTTAGGTTGCGTATTAATGCAGAAGGGTAAGGTGATAGCTTATGCTTCTAGATAGTTGAAACCCTATGAGAAAAATTACCCTACCCATGACCTTGAGTTGGCTGCTGTTGTGTTTGCTTTGAAAATATGGAGACACTATTTGTATGGTGTCCATATTGATGTTTTCACTGATCAAAAGAGTCTGCAGTATGTGTTTACCCAGAGAGAATTGAATCTTAGGTAGAGACGATAGTTAGAATTGTTAAAAGGCTATGATATGAGTGTGGTGTACCATCCAGGCAAGGCCAATATTGTGGCGGATGCCTTAAGTAGAGTGTCCATGGGTAGTGTTTCGCATGTGGTAGAAGGTAAGAAAGAGTTGGCTCGTGATGTACATTATTTGGCTAGATTGGGGGTTAGGTTGTTTGACTCTACTGATGGTAGTATAGGGGTTCAGAGTAGTTCCAAATCCTCCTTGGTTTCGGAAGTGAAGGAAAAGCAATACTTAGATGCTAGTTTGGTCAGACTGAAAAAGTCAATCAAGGACCAAAAAGTAGAGGTTTTCTCCCAAGGGGGAGATGGTGTGTTGAGATTGCAGGGTAGATTGTGTGTCCTGAATGTTGATGATCTGAGATAGAGAATTATGGCTGAAGCACATGGGGCGCGATATTCTATTCATCCTGGTCCCACCAAGATGTACCGAGACTTGCAGGAAATCTATTGGTGGAGTGACATGAAGAAAGATATAGCAGCGTTTGTACTAAGTGTGCAACATTCCAACAGGTTAAGGTTGAACACCAAAGACCTGGTGGTATGATGCAAGAGTTTAGTATTCCTACCTGGAAGTGGGAAGAGATAAATATGGACTTCGTGATTGGTTTACCTCTTTCCCGATGCCATTATGATTCCATTTGGGTTGTGGTTGATAGGTTGACTGAGTCTGCTCATTTCTTGCCTGTTCATACTTCATATACTGTTGAGGATTACGCTAGATTGTATATTTGAGAGCTAGTCAGATGCATGGAGTTCCCTTGTCTATCATTTCAAATAGGGGTACTCAGTTCACTTTGCAATTTTGGAAAGCTTTTCAGAAGGGTCTTGCTTTTCATCCGCAGACCGATGGCCAGGATGAGCGGACCATCTAGACCTTAGAGGATATGTTGAGAGCTTGTGCACTTGACTTTAAATCACTTACCGTTGATAGAGTTTGCTTACAATAACAGTTTCCACTCTAGTATTGGCATGGCTCCGTTTGAAGCCTTATATGAGAGGAAGTGTAGATCACCCATAGGTTGGTTCGAGGTGGGTAAAGCGGCTTTGAGTGGTCCTAATTTGGTATTTAAGTCTATGGAAAAAGTTAGTTGATTAGGGAAAGGTTGAAAACTGCGCAAAGTCGTCAGAAGTCATATATGGATGTTAGAAGGAGAGACCTTGAGTTTGAAGATGATGACCTAGTGTATCTGAAAATTTCACCCATGAGGGGGGTGAAGAGATTCGGAAAGAAGGGGAAGCTTAGTCCCCGTTATGTTGGTCCTTACAAAATTCTTAGTCGTGTTAGTAAGGTAGCTTATGAGGTCGAGTTGCCTTCCGAGTTGTCCTCTGTTCATCCAATATTCTATGTCTCCATGCTTAGAAAGCATATTAGTGATGTTGTGGTAGTGGATGCCTCTGTGAGTGCTGACAATCAAGAAATCTTTCTTTTGATGAGATTCCTGTTGAGATTCTTGATTTCAGTGTCTGAAGACTAAGGAACAAAGAAGTTCCCTTGGTCAAGGTATTCTGATGAAACCAAGCTGTTGAGGGTGCAACTTAGGAAGCTGAGGCGGATATGCAATCCAAGTACCCGCACCTATTTTCCGTGAACTCCGATCAAGCCGAAGGTACCGTTCTTTCCTAAATCATGCACTTTTGATAAAAGTTGCAGCAGTTCAGCTGTCATTTATTATGTGTTCAACTGTAGTTTGTTGAATTTATACATTTTATGTTGCATTTGGAGTGAGAAACGATGTGGTGATGAGTCTAACGAATGGTTTAAGCTGTATGCTCTATTCCCTATCTAATCTTGGCATGTATAGCGTCATTCGAGGATGAATTTTTCCAAGGTGGGGATGATGTAATACCCCAGGAAATTTTTCATTGAAATTTTGTGCGTAAACGTGTTGGGTTCTATCTTCTAGAAGAAATTATAAATTTTCCATGAGGAATGTCTTAGATTATAACCCACATTGGGTAGAGTATCGAATAAGATTTCCAACGATATGTGGATCATCCAAAACGGACACCCGAGCGACTAGTTATGAATATTCCGATCGAACCGTGAATAGTAGTGAACAGTAAAACGTGCAGGAAAAAGTACCGAGGCCTGTCGTATTTTTGCTCCAACTTTAAACGATCATAAATCATTGTACAAAATGATCTGGGTGATCTACTATATATCAACGGAAAGTTCTGCGAGTCCTCTTTCTAATAAAATTGGTTTCATCCAATTTGTCAATTGGAGCAAAAAAGTTATGGTCGATCTACTTCAGCCTATCAAAAGCAAATTTTTGGGTCAACTTCAAACGATCATAACTCCTCGTACACAATGATCTGGGTGAGATACTATATATTAACGGAAAGCTATGAGAGTCCTTTTTCTAATTAAATTAGTTTCATCCAATTTGGATATCGGAGTAAAACGTTATGGTTGATCTACTTCAGACTATCAAAACAGTCCACCAAAGGACAGATTCAAGAATTATTTGATTTTTAGGGGCGTTTTGGTCATTCCCCCTCACCCAAAATCCATCCAAACCCTATATTAAAGCCTATTAGAAGCATTATAAGTTATATTTCATCAAATTCTCTCAAAAAGAAAACTCTAAGCTCCTACATCCAATTTCAAGAACCTCCAAAGTTCACCATTAATTCTGCAAATTTATTCAAGATTCCAAGTTCCTAGTTCAAGAACTCCAAGAACCATCATTCAAAGGCACGATTAACATCTCAAAAATGAGTATCGATCTAAAGTTCATCATTCAAGGTATGAGGGGTTTTTCAACAAGAACTCTCTTTCGTTCTTGTGCCCAAAAGTAATTTTCTTTACAAAGGCATGATTTTTATTTGATTTTTATGAATTTGAAGCATGAACCCATATCTTATGATGATTATTATGAAATCTTGATGTTTATGATTTTGAAAGATGAATTTACATGTGTGGAGATATAAAGCATGAATCTTGAATGATATTTATCATGATTTTGATATTTGGGTCGTGAATCCCCATTGGAAATTGTGTTTTTTTGAGAAAGTGTGTTATAAGGACGTTGATGTTGAATATTTGAGATATTTTGAATGATTTGACCCTTTGTTATTAATGGAGTTGTTTTGAACTCGAGTGTGAAAGAAATCCACAACGTGGTTGATTTTGATAGATGGGAAGCATGATGGCTCCCGATGTATATTTATATATTACCAAAATTATTTTGTTGTGAATTGTCTTTGAAAGGATCTGATCTAAGTCCGAGAGAAATCTTTAGCACCGAGTAGGAGGTATAAAGCGACCTTACTTTTCTAAAACTACGTGCCCTCGTAGGAGTGAGCCTGAGGCTAATTTATATAGCGATCACTAGTTTGTGTTGATTTGATATCTATAGTCCTACTCCGATGGCAAGGATAGGACGGCTCTCCCCAACGTGGGTTGTACGTTGGAATTATGTAGCTCACATGGTTTATGTCGGTTATAGGATCTCCCAGTATGTGTGTGTTTCCTTGTGTCTATGGTGAATGGTGAAGTGATTTGAAAGTCGAATTGTGAAAGTTATTCTTTCGAAAGATTTAAATGATATTTACATTATGAGAATTGATATTCTTGATGAACTGAAGGTGATTGACAAATTATATGATGACTCATATGTGTTATTGTACTTATTTCATCCTCTCATGATTATGATGATTTTCTTCGGGATATGTGAGTCTTTCATACATCCTTCATATTTCATAAAAATATTTATGATGATGATGTTTATACAACTGTATACACCCCCATATACTCGGTTCCTTTCCATGGTACTGACCCACATCTTCAGATGTGGGCTGCATTTTCTCAGAATGTAGGTTCAGGTGCTCAGTTCCAGGTTTGACAGTGATTCTTTGAGCACGCTGTTCTATATCCTCTATTGTGGTGAGTTCTCATGTTCCGAGGACGTGATGTCTGATGTTTGTTTCACGGAATTGTTTACATTTGATAACTGAGTATGAGTCAGTTGAGGCATGTCTCAATGGCTCGCTAGTTTTATTGATTTTCTTAGAGGCTTGTTAGACTAGTATAGATGTTGGGAGTTGACTAATAAGTCGTATTTTGTTATCTTTCTAAAATTCTTTTATTCTTGGATGATGATTACTCTGTTGATATTTGAGGGTTATTTATGGAAACCCCGTTGATTTGTGTTGAACTGAATGAAAATCGCTCAAAGGGTTAGCTTTGGGCTACTCGTAGCCTCAAGCACCGTGTGATGCTCCGGGACCCATTTTTTGGGTCGTTACATGTATACTGACCAGTATTGATTGGTGGGTTGGATTTGGTTTTTGAAATAAGTATGACTTGGGTGGTATGAGTCATATCGGTGAATATGGGATGTTTGGTTACTTCAGTTAATCTTAGGCTTGGTGACTTAAGTTAGATGTGAGTATGAATGGCTCACCAAGAGCCGGAAGCCAGGGTCTGAGTCGTACCATACTCGTATGGTGGTGAGTGTTCAATCCTCTTGGGAATCTATTCTACCAAGGGTACGGATCATGGGTACTAATCGTATACTTGGATACGACATGGTTTAGGGTGAGTCATACCTTGGATAGCGTTGGGTCCAAGGGAGATAGCCTTGGGTACAAGCGGTGGGTACCACTCGTATTGGAGTGTACGACTAGTATGGATAGTCATACCCACCTAATGGGATTTTGGGGAGTTTAAGTGAGGGCAATCTAGATATTTTCCCACTTAACCTAATAAAGGCCCCATGGCTTATATTCCTGTTGGGATGTTATTTTCCCTACTATTCTATTCATTAACACTTACAAACTTTTCTTAAACACTCTACAATTCTCTCTAACGCTTTTCGGAAAAGGAAGGCTAGGGTTTTATCTTAATGATTAATTTGGGGCTTGTGTTGGTGATTTCTCTCCATCATCTTCTTGGTTTAAGGCATGTTCTCTTCTCTCATTGTTAGTTCCAACTAAAGGCATAGTTTTATACAATGTTTTCATGGCTTAATTATTGTATGATTTTGGATTTTCAAATATAATTTGGGAGTTTTTGTTATAAATGCTTGGTTATGGTTTTCCCATATTTTAGTTATGTTTTTACATGCTTTAATGGTTTTTATTGATAATTGGTTTCATGGGAAAATTGGCTTTGGCTTTGGCTTTGGAAATACTATACCCCCAATATGTTTGATAAAATGCCAATGAGAATGCCTTCACTAAATTGTTGGATTTTAATGCAGCTATTGCATGGTTTAAACTTGGTAATGGTACCCTAAATGGTTAAATGGTTTGGAATGTTCAAAATGGAATGGTTTTGGTTTAACAATCATTCTTGTGGGGTACAATGGAATCCCCCAAGTAAATATAATAATCGAACATTTGTGAGGTACATGGGACTTTCCCAAATTAATAGGTAATGTGATCTATGGGTACATAGGAATCCATTGATCTCAAAAAGGTTTGGCTAAGGACAATATTTTCAAGTTATGGTCGGCATGAAGATACTACTATGTATAACCTCGATTAATAACAATGGTTTGGTTGGTTAAAAATGGTTTTAACTGGGAAATAGTGCCGAGGTGTAATAGCTAATTGTGAAAGTGCGAGTTCAATGAACAAACACTGGAAACTCATGTTTGCCAACATGAGGGGTAGGGTATGGCAACCCTTTTATTATACTATGACATATGCGGGAATCCTTTAAGTACATTGCACATATGTATCATGCATGGTGAGGGTATTTGGGAATCCCTTACTCTTATGGTATCTCGGGTTTATGCGTCTACACGCATCGAGGCCCATTTAGGAGGTTACACTATACCCATATAGCCCATGGGTGGTTAAGGGTAGTTAAGCTACATATACCCAGGTTAATGATTTTAAATGCATGCTATACCCTATTTCTTTTCCCGGCATAGTTATATATATATATATATATATATGTATGGTATGTATGCATATGGTTAGTTTACTTGATTTTTCTGGTTGTCATTATTTTATTCTTATCCTGATTTCATGCTAGCATTCACCCACTAACCTATCTTTGGGAGGCTGCATCCCCACACAATGGTGATTAGATATGGGTTCTATTTCAGGCATTCAAGATTAGCTACTAGATTAAAGTGGTGAGCTTTCATCTTTATGAAGGGCTCTATTTCATGGATATTATTTCATACTTTGGTTCATTTATGGATATTGGTTTTGGCTAAAGTTGGGGGCATCTCCCAATTAAATTTTGGTATTCGTTTGGTAAGAGGATTTTGTGAAACTACTATGGGTTGGTGTGGGCAGGATCAGTAGGGTGTCATCCTTAGTATTGGCATTAGTATTGGGGCTAATATCGTAGGACTAAATTTATCACTCTTCCATCCTCTTTTATTTTGAGATTATATTTAATTCTTATGGAACTCATATGGTTATGGTTTGTGGTTTGGTTTGGCTATCGGTTGGGATCGAGCGATTAGACTCGATTGGGTTGGTCTTGAAAATTAACCTATCCCAGAGTCTGTAATTTTGATAGTTATGCTATTTTGTTATATTCCCAAAATTCAGCCAACTTAGGGCGGATGACTGGTAGTTAGGTCAGGTAACAGGGGTGGTCTCTAGTCCCGGTTGGACTTGGGATGCCTATTACGATAAGGACCCATGTTGGGTCGGGCCAATGAGGGACATCATAATTGGTGCTAACAATTACATGAATCAGATTGGTAGTAGCTTGTAATATTGACTCTGTGCCATGTGTGTGTGATATGCTACTTAGTCCCCTTATGTGTTGAATCCAGAACTTGCCCGGTTAGTCTTGCCTAAGTTGGAGTATAGTTGGTTAGGAAAGGATCATAGGCCATTTTGTATGTTAGTCCACTTTTAGCCTAAATGACCTTCCATATGCAAGTTATATACCTTGATCCTATTTCTGAGCCTTATAGCCTATTTTTTTATTAACCTTTCACCTTCCCATTTGTGTTACAATGAATCCTGTTTTGGCCCTGTTCCTCCTTGGACATTGTGCACCTCAACTCAGGCAAACTGCCTAAGTTGAGGGTGGCTATCATAGGGGTGAGTATTGTAAAGTGGGTATGAAGAAGGGTAAAATAAGAAAAAAAATAAAGTAAGACTCGATATGGTAGCAAAAGAAAAGAAAAAGAAAAGAAAGTTTGAAAAGTTGAAAAAGAAGGAATAAAAGAAACCACACCCAACCTGAATATGCAATAATGAATAAAAAGAAGAAAAAAGAGTGGAATAAAAAGAAATTGGTTAAATTGTGGACCCAAAGTTAGTGTAGTGTCAAGGAGTCTTAGTCACTTGATATATCCATATGTACCATCCCATCCCTCAATTGCTACATTATAAGTCGAATAAAGTCTTATAGTGATCTTAACTTTATTGTTGATTGTCTAAAAGCTAAGGTAAAGAAAATAAGGGCAAGCCTATGGTATTTGATGCGCATCGAGAAACCTAAGATACCTAAGTTAGTCAATCATCAAATTTAACTCAATAACATTACCTTCACCAAGTTCAATATTTTAAAACTAACTATGTGTATCAATGAAGCATAACAATGTGACACAAAGTAATAAAGCTATGGCATTACATTAGGAACAAACAACCATGCATCTATATAAGTCACACTACCCAAACAAGTAAACAACTAGCAATACAACCTATGTTCCCTCATATAAAAAATGTACCACTCACTCAAATAAAACCCTGCATGTAAATCTTTTCCACCCCTAAATTAGGCTTTTCGCCTCAAATTACATTCTCAAGTTCAAGAAGGGTATGGTTCAAAAGTGGGATAAAAAGAATGGTTCAAGGCTTGTAATGTGCTTTCCAAAGAAAGGTTCAAAGGCTCGAAGTGGGTACGAGGGATTACATTTATGCAAGGGTAGGAATTTTAGGCTAAAAGTGGGCACCAAAATCACAAAGATGGCCTAAGATCATTTCTCCAACCAAGTACAATCTAAATTAGCTATGAAATACTAGAGGGGCAAGTTCTAGATAGCACAAGTACACAAGAGATAAAGACAATCAACCTTACACGCATGTCGTGCGAGTACCGTCAAGAGGGTTCAATCGTTCTACCTGTTCAAGATAAAGATGGGTTATTTATTAACTTTTCAACGTTAATTCTCGAAGTCATAAGAAGAAGGACAATGTCATTACAAAGTTTCTCACGTCTATGCCTTTGGATTTCCTAAAAATATTTAGATGAAAAGGTTTATTTCCTTTGTATCAGTACCACACATGATTTTCTAAACATGATTTTCTAAACATGGAAACAATTCAAGCCATAGTCTCACATTGTGAATCATAATGCAGGATGACTACCCATATGGTTACTCAGACTTCACCAATGGATATGGATGTGATCCCAAATCATCAATTTTGCAGGTACTCAGACTTCTCTTGCATTTTATAGCTTCAATGCCACAGGTACTCAGACTTCCCCTACATCTACTGATGGAAGCTCAATCACAATGGCAAGACTTATCAAGGGTAATTCAAACTAAGATGTCCAACCAACAAGAACAATTAACTAGTCCAAGAAAATGTGGGCACCATAGGAGTACCTGAATATTACAACTCAAATAAAAATAGAGGTAAGGATTATCCAAAAGAGCAGAGAAGTATGCAAAAATATAAATAATGTAGGCCCAAATTTCATAAATAAGGAAACATCCCCAACTAACGAGGTAGTAGTGTCCCCGCTGCATAAATAATCAAGGGTCGAAGATATAAGGGTGCTCCCTGAAACTACATCAAGGGCTACTATCACTCGCAGACCCTACTTCATCACCATCCTCATTAAGGTATGACCACTCGGCCAGGGCCTCATCATCACTGTCCACCCAAGAAGTAGGAAGCCTACTTCGGGACTTCAGAACCAACCATAGGCCCTTTACCTCTTTCCACATCTTGGTAAAGAACTCATCCCTCTTTTTCTCCCTGATCATATTTTCATTTGCTCTCTGAAGATCCTGATGTGATTCCTCCAAAGAGGAGTAGGATTCCTCAAGCCAATCAATGGTAGATTTTTGCTTCTTTTGGCCCTCCTTGTACTCATCATAATCAGCACAGGATACATAAGATTCATGAGTAGTAGAGGGTTCTCCCGGACCCTGAGGTAGGCTAGCCGCAAGCTCTTTAATGGTTTCAATATTAAATCTAATCTCTTGAATTCACCCATGTCTTCCGTCTTGAGCCCATACACATCGTTGTTTTGCGTAGCCCCAACTTTCATCGACTTCCCCTGTATTTTTACAATCATATTAAATGGGTCTGAGAAAGATACTTCATTGATATTTACGTAAAATTCACGAACCCATTTCTTATTTGCAAGGCATGGATCCGAGGTAAAGCACCTCTACCCTATGGCTTTAAGTTTGTCATGAAAAGTCGGTAGCTTCTCTAGTACCTCTCCAAACAAATTCCTCTTTCTAACAACAATTTTGTCTTTGAAAGATCACTGTAGTAGAGTGTGGCATTCGGGTGCCATGAACCTGATATGATCAAACTTATCCATGAGGTTGTCCTGAAAATGCTAAACACACATTATATCTTTCAACATCAGTCGAATCATGCAGGCTATGCTAGATTGATCATTAGAGTTCATTGGAATGGATACTTGGGGTTGTCTAGCAAGAATTGAGAGTACAGGATTTTTGACATGACAGGAACCTGCCCTCAGTTACCACAATCGTGGATCAGAACCACGACTGCATTACTGTGGTCACGGTCTACGTCCGCAATAGCGACACCTGAGGATGGTTCCATATCAATTATACATGCTCAACTTTCTCCCAATTCTAGACTACCAGCATATTCTACAATATGGGTGCAAATAAAGGTCATGTGAACAATGCTACTGGTGTGTGTGAATGTGCCCTTAAAAATTAAATGCCACTATTGGAAGTTCATTCGAGCAATTTATCGAACACAAGGTATGCATATAACCTTTGTCTTTTATACACACTATTTGGGTACTCAAGGTTTCCCACTTGTGTGTACATCTCAACCAAGCAACCATCACCATAACAATAATAAGTATGAAAACATGTAAAGTATAACAATTCAAACTTAAGGCCCTTTCTTAATCATGCACTCGATGACCTATCTTCCTAAAATGAAAGCACGGGTTTATGTCACCTACCAGAGTTGCGATGCAAGAGGGATGTACACAGAGGCTGATCGAGAGTTTACCACTTGGCCAACAAAGTAGTTTAGATTTGAGAGTAAAACCTTAAAAACAAAGAGTGAGGGGAATAAAGGAGACTAGGTTTTAAATGACTGAAATGACTGCGGTCGTGGGCACCTGCGTAGCTACAATCACGCACAAAGGCTGTGATCACGATAACTGAGAGCAGTTTTTGGCCCCCTATTTTCCCCTGTTCAGCATTTTACTCAATTTTCACATAATTTTCCTGCTCGGATTTTCAAAGTAAACTTTCACACTTTACCCTTTTTCAAAGTTCATTCAATGCAATTCAAAGTGCCACAAATGTATGGGTTATTCAAATGCAAAAGACAACATCTACACTACGAGAATATAACAAAAAAAGGATATGATCTACTCTTGTGGCATTTGTGAGTTGCCTCCCACCTAGCACCTTAGTTATCGTCGTGGCATGATGTCTTTATTCTTTCAATCTCACGGTGGGTCCTCAAACCCCTCATCTATTACTGTCTCATTTTCAACATCCACCAAGGATACTACTTGGAGCTCCGTGATTTGTTTCATTGACTTTCAACTTTTGAATGAGACCTCATCTTCTTGTACCCAAAATTTCATTTCCCCAAGATCTAGTCGACAATGGCTCTCCCGATGACAAAGAAAGGATGACCAATAATGATAGGCACCTTTTGGTCTATCTCACAATATAATACAATAAAATCGGCCTGGAGAATGAATTTGTCCACCTAAGAGAACATCAAACAATATACCCACCAGCCTTTTTATGGATCGGTCCGTCATCAAAAGTCGCATCGAGGTTAGTGTAGGAGTGTCCAAGCCAAGTTTCTTATAGATGACATACGGTATAGCATGCAAGTATTACTATTTATAGTCTATATTTAAGGTTTGGAGGAATCTTGGGATTATGTATCCTTAGAGGTAACGTACGTGGGATAATGTTGGTTTATCAAAGGATTTAGTTAAGTAATGGATAATCTAGGTCGAATATCACTGAGGTCAATCTTTTGATCAAACCACAATGATTTTACTCATTGGCTCTTTCGAGCAACTAATAAGTGTAGATTTTATGTAACCAGCCAAAACCTCAACCAAGCATCCCTATTTCTAGGATGATGCTTTTGACATGATTTACACTTCCTAAACACTTATTTCTAAGATTGCAAAGGGTAGTAAATCATGGGCTTACTTGTTCACCATTGCCTTGTCCCCCCATAACCCTCTTTCGAGGATATTATGGGTTACCTAATATTCGCCTAAGTCCTTTTTTCGAGGATCACAAAAGGTTTCTAGAGCTTGAAGCTTTTACCCATCAAACCCATTTGGGAATTTGGAAATTTTACCCATCAAATCCCAACTCATAAGCTCAAGCAATGGTGAAACCCATACTCAACAACTAAAATCCATTCAAACACAACAATACCCACACACAATTACACATTAATTCAACATAATCCCAAGACTAAATTATTTAGCTACTCATGAAGAAAGTAAAGAGAAATATACCATGTGGGCCAACCAAAACATCTATTCTTCAATAAGAAACTAAGAAATTTGGGTCTCCAAAGTTGATTACACACTTACCCAATTAGGGTTTCAAGCTTAGAATTTAAAAATATATTGTGAGATAAGCAATAACCAAAGAAGAAAAGGTTTTTTCTTATATATGATTTGGGGTTCGTCCATGACATTTTACAATTCTGCCCTTTGGAAAGTTCCCGCTGGTCCGTGATTGCGTGTATTTGGCTACGACCGCATGTTAAAGAGATGAGGATATATATTCCGCATGTCAGACTCAACCTTCCAAGTGAATTTCACCATAGAAAGATGCCTCTACTGCACCTTTTCCGACGCTATATCCTTTGACCTTAACTTCCTAACTCATCTATCCAAAATATCTATAGGCTCTTCTTTAAATGTCAGATTCTAATCCAAACTCACCGAGTCCCACTGAATCGCATGTGAATAATCCAGATGGTACTTCTTAAATATAGAAACATGGAAAATTTGATGCACGACTGATAGTACTGGTGGAAAAGACAGCTCATAAGCTATTGGCCCAATATGTTGATGAATCATAAAAGGGCCTAAACATCAAACTGAGCTTTATTTATTCCCAAACCTCATCACAACCTTAATGGGTGACATCTTCAATAATAAACTCTTGCCCTATGTGAATTACAAGTCACAAACCTTTTTATCAACATAACTCTTTTTTCTACTCTAAGACGTTAAGAGCCGGTCTTGGATCAATCTCACTTGGTCCATAAAATCTCTCAATAAATCAATACTCCAAGGTCTAACCTTAAAAGAATCAAACCACTAACTTGGGACCTATACTTCCTACCATAAAAAGCCTCAAACAAAGCCATATGAATACTAGAATGGTTGCTAGTATTATAAGAAAACTCCACTTCGGTTAAAAACTGATCCCAATGACCCCTAAAATATACCACACAAGCCCGTAACATGTCCCCTTATACCTTAATAACCTGTTCCAATGGACCATATATTTGTGGATGGAATTCTTTACTTATATCTAGTTGAGTACCCAACTCCCGCTACAAATTAAGCCAAAAGTAAGAAGTGAACTAAGTACTTCTATTTGAAATGATGGAAATACGCACTCTATGTAATCAAACTATCTCATGAATGTAGATCTTTTTGGCTAATTTCTCTGCATTATAGCTTATCTTCAGAGGCACAAAATGGGCTGATTTGGTCAATCTGTCTAACAAAATTAGACTTACCCAAGGTCTGCAGCAACCCAACTACCAAATCGATAGTGATTCTCTCCCATTTCTACTTAGGAATGGGATTTCTCTAAAACAAACCTCTTGGTTTCTGGTGCTCATATTTCAACTGTTGGTAATTCAAACACTTATCCACAAACTCTACAACATCACTATTTATCTTACAACACCAGTAATATTGTTTTAGGTCATGATACATCTTCACAAAGCCTGGATGAATGGAGTACCTCGAATAATAGGCCTTCTCTCTAATAGATATAGTAAAATCACCCACGCTAGGAACATAGATCCGCCTGCAATCCTAAAAACACCCCCTGATCTAAATTGCCTCCTTAGCCTCACATTACATTACCTTATCTCTGATAATACACAACTTTTAATTCTCAAACTAACAATCTTAAATTTTCTCTATCAACAAGGACTTCGCCTCTACGCATGTATGAACTCTACCTGACTCAGAGATATCAAGACGAACAAAACTGTTAACTAACTGTTGAACCTCTCTGGATAATGGTCGCTTCTCCACACTCAACAATGCAAGACTATCCATACTAAATTTCTTCATTTTCAAGGCATCCACTAGTACATCAGCCTTACCTAAATGATATAGAATAGTCATATCATAATCTTTCAATAACTCTATCTACCTACGTTATCTCAAATTCAACTTATTTACTTGAAGATTTACTGAAGGTTGTGATGATTAGTGTAAACTTCACGATGAATTCCATACAAATGGCTCCACCATAACTTTAATATGAACACAACCACTAGTAACTCTAAATCATGGGTAGGGTACTTTCTCTCATGTGGATTTAACTATCTTGATGCATACACTATCACCTTATTTTTCTGAGTCAACACACCACCCAAACCAATACTTAAAGTATCACAAAACATAATAAATCCCTCACCTTCCATAGGTAGGGTCAAGATAGGAGCTAACATTAATAGAGTGTTAAGCTTTTGAAAGATCTCCTCACACTTCTCCGACCACTAAAAAACCACATTCATTTGAGCCAGTCAAGTCATAGGATTTATAATGGAAGAGAACCCCAAACAAATCGCATATAATATCCCAGCAACCTAATAAAACTTTTAATATCTAAAGGTAAAGTAGATTGTGACTAATTCTAGACTGCCTCAACCCAAAAAATATACCTTTTTTGAACACCATGTGTCTTAAGAATTCCATAGAATTGAGCCAAAATTCACATTTTCATAACTTGGCATATAATTTCTCATCTCTCAACCTTTGGAGTACAATTCTCAAATGCCTTTCATGATCCATCTCGCTCTTAGAATACACCAAATATCATCGATGAATACAATCATAAAGGAATTAAGAAATGGTCAAAATACCCTGTTCATCAACTCGATGAGCATTGTTGGGGCATTAGTCAACCCAAAGGACATAACCAAGAACTCATACTGGCTATATCTAATTGGAAAATCTATATTAAGAATATTTGATGCCTCGATACCCTAACCTCATGTCAATCTTTGAGAACACTGAAGCACCTTGAAACAGATCAAAAATCACTATATGGTAGAGAATACTTATTCTTGATTGTCACTTAACTCAATTGTCAATAATAAATATACATCCTCATACACCCATCTTTCTTCTTTACAAAAAAACAGTGGAGGAACCCAAGGTGATATACTTGGTCAAATAAATCCCTAATTTAACAAATCCTAAAGCTAGTCTTTCAATTCATTTAACTCTGTCGGGACCATCCTATAAGAAGGAATAGAAATGGTCTTAGTTCCAGGCTCAAAATCAATATCTCTATCAGGGGAAACACCTGGAATGCCAATAGGAAATACATCCATGAACTCTATAACCACCTTTACTGACTCTAAAGAAGGTATCTTGGTACCAATATCACAAACATAAGCCAATTATAATAGACATCTCTTCTCAAATAACCACTGGCCTAAACGAATGAAATCACCTTCTTAGTATATAAACTCTGACCACCACTCTCCTCCACCATCAGACGATCAAGCACAGCCAAAGTAACCATCTTAGAATGATATTCCAAGATAACATGATATGAAAAAAGCCAACCTATGCCAAAAATCATGTTCAAATCAACCCTATAAAGGATAATTAAATCTACCCAAGTATCACACTCCAAAATAAAAACAACATAGGATTAGTACACCAGATCAACTACTAAGAAATCACCTACTGGGTTAAAACACGAATAAGTATGGCTATGGACTCACATATCATATCAGGGATGGAAACAAAGTATGTAAATACATAGGAGAAAGTATAACCAGGACCAAATACTAGCAGGAGCCTGATAGCCCTATTATGAACTCCTTTATCTATATACTAGATAGCCTTTCCACGAATAATTTGGACTACCTTACTCATAATAGGACCTAGGAGTCATTAACTACCAAGAATTACTTGAAAGTTTGGTATGGCCATAATAGCCTAAAAATCACAGAGAAAAACTTTGTGAAGCCTGTCCAAAACCTTAAGAGCCCCAACCTGAATGCCCACCCTTTGATGTCTGCAATGTTGTTTGAACTAGTCTACCATACTAAAAACAAAAATCTCCTCTAAATGAGCCCCTATCTCCAGATGAGGTACTACTGAATTAACTTAAAGTGTGGGACCTTTTGTCCCTCAGATCCCCATAATTCTCACAATGAATCAAGTCAAACTCCTTTGCTGACTCAACTACCCTATAAAGAGAATCCCTAGACTTGACTAGAATAAATACGACCTCTTTGATCCTAAGTATCAAACCTCTTAGAAATCTCCAATTTATCTCAACCTCATCTGGTAAGATCACCATAGCATAATGGGACAAGGAATAAAATCAAATCTCATACTCTACCACAAAACTACCCTCTTGTGTCAAATGCTCAAAGTAGTGCCTACGCTCCTCCCTCAAGCTACAAGGGATGAACTTTTCAAGAAAATAATCAGTATACGTATTTTAAGTCATTGATGAAGAATATACTGCCAGGGAATCAATATAGGAGAACCACCGTTGCTTGGCAGAACCATAGATATATAAGGTAGTATAATCAACCTCGTAGGAGTTAACCAATCCCAAACTCTGAAGTCTCTTGTGGAAACTGACCAGAAACTCATAGACATCCTTATACCAATCATCCTATAACTATGGTGGATCCATCTTTCTAAACTTCTCAAACTATAACTTCTCCTTATTATACATAGTTGCCCAAACCCCACTGGTAGCTCTTACCCTTGGTGGTGGCATACCATCATACCTTGGTGCTGACCGAACTGTTAACCCTGATACATTAAAATAAGGTGTTGATCTGGGGTATGTGCCCCTACCCTAAACTATGAAACTTGTGGCGTACCAAGTGATATACCTCTCTAAGTTATACTCTCTCAAACTCCTTAAACCCGAATCAAGGTACCCTAAAAAATTAGTATAGCAACAAATCATGGTGGTGCCTGACCTGAGCCTACATTATCAGTAGAAATTTGAACATAATCATCACCTGCCTCTAAATCAACCTTGAGAGACCTCACCCTATCAAGATTCTGAATGGCTCTCTGAGCTTTTTTGCTATTATGACCTTTTTCCCTACCACATCACCTACCACGTCTGCATGTGTCAGCACAAGCAACCATTTTAGGGGATGTTATAGGATCCTAACCACCATCCTGAGATGCATGAGTTCTCATAATCTATGAGAAAATAAGATAAGAATTTTTGTATTTCAAGTTAAAGAGTCAATATTGTATGATATGAAAGAAGAAATGAATATTTCCTAAAGTGTCATAGCCTCCCAAAGATTAGTCATGGACGTCTCCACACTGATCCACTAGACTCGGCTTTTACTTATGATACCAACAAATCTGAGATCTACCATCTGTTAGGTCCCAAAATTAAAACTGTGATGACACCTATTCAATCCTCTGTGATAAGTAAGCTAAAAACTTAATACCATACATAACATCCAAAAATAAAGAAATTAAAAGAGATAAAAATAGAATAAAACCCAAATAATCTACAAAGCACACTAACAGAGTAGTATAGTCATAGTTAAAATATAGATAATTTCATATATTGTAGTCACTAATACAAGTCACTAAATACAGAAATCATAGAAAAGACCGAGTATCTCAAAATACGAGAAATACATAAGGATTGGGGTGGAGGAGATTTTAGTAGTCTTTGAAATCAATAACAACTACCTTAAATTTCCAAAGATGCTAACACAAAAGACACCACAGGAATTACTGCCCTAAGCTCGTCGGATTGGTAACTGCATGTAAGGTGCAAAAAAAACAAGGGTGAGTAGAAAAAACAACATAAGGTGCAGAAAAAATAAGGGTGAGTAAAGAACAACGTGTGCTCAACAAAAATTATAGACCGACTCTAATTCAAAGTGGTGATGCTTAAACCACGTCAACAATCTAAAATAATCATTCAACATACACTTAGGAAAGTCATCCTAATCTAACTGAATAATCAAGTCTAATAGTCATGAGGATATTACAAGACAGTCGAAGAAATCCTCAATACAATAAAATCAAGTAACATATACTCAAGTAATTAATAAACAGTACAAAGTCAACAAATACACCTTAGTCAATCTGAACTAGAAATGAATGAATGTAGTCCAGTACAATGCATATGTTATGTACACACTTACCGAGCAATGGCTTCAAGGTCAGGACCTAGGGGACTCACAAGGTCCATATACTATGAAGGCATGCACTCTAATCCTAAAAAATATTTTCTACAGGCGTGCACTCAGATCTCAATAAATATATTGTATAGGCATGCTCTCCGAGCCCATATGAAATACAATTTATGATGTGCAGGCGTGCAATTCTGATCCCAAATCAATAATAAAGTTAAGCAAAACACTTCATGTCTTAAGCCAGATTAGATATTGACTTCAAAATAAACTCAACTTAGCAAGCGGAGGTATTCTCATTAACTAGCATTTTTAGAAATTCATTTACCATAGGAAATCAACCAATCGTACTAGAAAATAGATAAAATAATTAAAAACATATAATTAACTTATTTTAACCCTCAAATAACACCAGTACCCACATAGATGCTCATTACTTCACCTACACGGGACCCTAATATCTATTACTCTCATTACACATAATTAACACATAAGCACTTCAAAAAAGAGTCTAAGAAAGTCTCAACTTGCCTTAAACCGAAGCCAAAGCATTAATTTATAAACTTTCCCTCTTCTAAAGCTTTCGAATGATCGAAATCTGATCAAACACATATTCCCTGTGCGAATACGAATTTAATAAATGTCATATTGCTATATTTATTTAAGATTGAGAACATAGTCAAATATCAATTTTTAAGAATTTCAAACATAAAACTAACTCTTGATCATCTACATCAAATGCACCTCAATATCACCACCCAAAATTAATTAGAGAATTCCAAATATAATATGCCAATATTATATCTAAGAATGAAACTTTAATTCAAAATCCTCAAGAAACCATTGAAACAATAACTTGTAAGTCAAATTCTATGCTTGAACTTCAATTTCTCAATCTATTTTATATCACTTAACCTTAATGTAGTCATAGCATACTGTTGCTACCATGTTAAGGTCAAAAAATAAGTTATTTGTTCTAATCTCCAAGTCATCTCGTTATTGCCAATAATGGCATAATAGGACATTTATTGCCTATTCATAAATCTACCTACTTCTAAATAGAATAAATATGACTACTTTCCCATTAGTCACTGCCTCCTTACGTTTTCATAGAATTAATAGGAATAGATTGATTACTAATCATCACTATAACCTATAGATTATAGAAAATTCATTAATCATAGCAATTAATTACTTACCTGAAGCAAGTTTGGGAGAATTCCCTTCAAGGCTACGATGGGTGTATTGTAATAATGGTAATTGTCGTGCCCTTCTTGTCCTAACTTGCTATTATTATTATTATTATCATTATCATTATACCAAGTAAGTACCGGATCGTTTCAAATGATATTCCAGGAATATTTACAAGCAAAGCATAAACTCACAGAAATAGTTTTAATTAAAAACGGGTCTAAAACACAGCCCTTAATGCCCTCCTGGCTCACAGGCTTTTCAATTAGACCTTGGACATGAAGCCTGAATCAAAACTATTACTGTAAGTATATGTATTGTGACCTTAATATCATTTGGATGATTTGATTCTTATTTAAATAACATATGCCGTATCATACCAGTCACATAGCCTGCTATAGTTCAACACTAAGTAATTAGCCTATCATTAGGCTAAGAACAAGTAAAGAAATTAAAATTTAAATTACAAAATTTTAATTATAACTTAATAACGAAATATTTTATTTCAAACTCAGAATATATTACAAGAGAGTGGTTGAGAAAGTAATAGAGAGAGAGGCGGCTCTAAAACCTATTTTTACAAAATGAAAAATGAGCTCTTTATATAACAGTTGCTCTAAACAAAAAGACAAAATAATAAATGGCCTTTACTATTCATAATTGGTCTTACTATTTAAAAATGGCCTTTACTTTTTCAGAAAGTTAGTGGCCTTTACTGTTTGCCTTATCAAAAAGTTGTCTGCCATCATAGCTGTCTCTCCAATAATACCATTAGTCATGGGGTCCTTCATTATTTTATTTTTTTCCTCTACTTTTTGCAGATGAGGAGGATTCTTCCTATGTATCCTAGAACTTCTTCAAGTATTCATCCAGATCTAATTCTTCATAACTTCAAATTCTTCGAGATTCTCAAGCTAAGCAGTCTTCTTCATTCTCCATGGTATGACCTGCGGATGATATGGACATATCTGAAAGACATCCTTGATCAAGATTTATCATTAAGTATCACTTGACTTCTTTCATATATGAAGCCAATATTTCAGATTTTAACATTGTTCCCTTCTTCATTTGATGTTTTTGAGCAATGTTTTTTAATGGGTTGTGTTTCTCCTGTTCGTATAATGGGGTCATCTCTTTTTGTTGTTTGTATCGAGTAACAACCATTATTATTGATTCAATTAGTTGATGGCCATGGACATTTCCATTTGTCGTCTGTTGGTTTAGTTTACTCTAGAATTTAGTATAATAAACCAGCATTAAACATGGTAAATTATCAATGTTTGATTTACTTCTATGAACCACTTCAAGATCTAAGAAATAGAGAATTCAATGAAGAAATACATTGTCGATATTTCTTCAAAATATATATTTTCTCTCTGCATTTTTAGAAGTATAGGTGATACTTCTACGCAGTCATTATACAGACCTTTAAATGGTTTAGGAAACATTTTTGTTAAGGGACCATGAATGATCCACCATTGATCAAACCAATTTGGTATGCTTGTTTGTAGATATTTTCACAAACTTTTATAAACCATGAATGATATCTCTCATTATTCTCACACAATAGAACTTTATTAAAGATATCTACATAGTCCTAGTAATTATATTTGACTGTGATTTTTTGTTGTTCAGGATGTATATATTCCTTTTCTTTAAGGGTACTCAAGCCCAACTCTTTAGGAGTAAAAATCATTTTGATTATAATCTTTGAAAAATTATAATATTTGCGGATATTTACACTTGCATAAAAGTGTTGTATTTTAGAAGATGTTGTTTGAGACAATTTGTCTCGTAATGTTTATGGTACTTATATATTGCCGTAGTATAAAATGTATAATCTAAATACTTTTGCATCAACTTCCATGGATTTTCTCTCCATCTAAGATCATAATTTTCTATAAGAAGTATAACCTCTACTTTTTTATTTTTCTCATAATGTTCTATATTTCCATTGTCATCCTTAAGAATACTTAAATAAGAAGGGACATCATCTTCCCCTTGTGTTTTGGACTTTGATGTCATAAAATTCAAAAAGTCTTGATAAATTTGTTGATCTGTGTTCAGACTGGATGAACTTGAACTTACAATGTTTGAGGCTATAAGCCTTTGATTACCAATTTGATTGAGGACATTTCCTTGGCCTCTGTTTGAGGTTGTTTTACCTCTTTCCCTTTCTCTATAAAAGGAACTGGATCCCTAGGATGCCATCCTGTATTGGAATAAAGAAAATATTAGATTAGATATTAACAAGTAAGATAGTCGAGTAGACTATTATTTGAACCCTTCAAATATTCAATTTTAAAAAAAAATGGAGCCAACAGAGCTTGACATCTTGCAAACATTTGCTTAGACACATCGTGCTTATAGTCTTTATTAAAGATGAATTTAGCATCTTGACAATCAGTTCGTATAACAAACTATTGATTATAAAGATCGCCCTGAAATTTCAAAACACATTTAACTATAGCAAGGATTTTCTTTGCGACAGCTGCATAATTCTTCTGGCTGGCATTCCATTTACCATAATAGAACTGTACAACATAGGCTTGTTTATCTTTTGGGGAATATTGTTTTAAGATTCTGCCATAGCAAATATCAGACGCATCTGTCTCAACAATTTTTCCCAATTCGAATTTGCCAATGTCAAGTATGGTAGGTTATTAACCTTTGCTTTAAGATTTTTTACTGCGAGGGTATGACCATCTGTCCATGAATTAGGAATTTCCTTCAGTCTATCATATAAGATAGATGTAACTTTTTTTAAATCCTTTATGAAAGGAGATATATAATTCAGACTTCCTAGAAATCTCTGCAATTGAGTTTTATCTGTTATAACATCTGGGAATTTAGAAGCAAATTAATACTTCTAATGATAGGAATTATTTTTCCTAGGTCAATATTATGGCCTAAAAACCTCACCTTTGTTTGTAAAAGTAACATCTTTGGCTTTGATAAAACTAAGCCATTTTGTATAATGATATTTTTTAAAAGATCCAGATGTTTAAAATGTGTATACTTTTTGAAAACACCAAAATATCATCAATATAGACAATTATAAACTTGTTATGCGGCATGAATATTTCATTCATGATTTTTTTGAAATTCTGAATGAGCATTCTTCAGTCCAAATGACCTGACATTCCACTCAAATTATCCCATTGAAACATTAAAAGTAGTTTTATATTTATCTACTTCCAAAATTTGAATTTGTCAATAACCTAATTTCAAATCAAATTTAGAAAATATTAGAGCATCATATAATCTGTCTAATAAATCCTTCTTGATAGGAATAGGATACCTGATCCATCTAAGGACTTTGTTGAGGGGTTTATAATTTATAACTAACCTCGGAACTACTCTTTCCTACTCAGAATGTTTATTAATATAAAAGGACGTACATGACCATGGGGATTTAGAAGGTCGAATAAGACCCTTATGTAAAAGAGAATCAATTTCTTTTTTATATAATTCTAAATATTCAGAATTCTTTGGTAAGGTCTTGCTTTAGTAGGGATATTACCCTCTTGAAAATTGTCGTCATATGAAAGGCTAACCATATGCTTCTTTCTTTGACAAAAAGCATTTGGATGGTCTCCACATATTTTTATTGAAAACTATTTTTTTAAAATTCAATTCTTTCAACCAACTTAGGATTTTGAAGAGTTTGATCAATAGTCAAACAGCAAATTTTATTTTTCAAAAACTTCATTTGTTTATTCTTTGAAAGTATATTTTTCTTTGATAATATTTATGTATCTGGTATAAGGCAGTTCACACCATTCAAACTAAATTTGTTTGTTTTCAAAAATGCAAATTACACCATTCTCATCCCACCTTATTATGGGATATATATTAAAAAATCAAGGTTTTCCTAAAATAATTTCATCAGTGATATCTTTTATTAAAACAAAAGTTTCGGGCATACAAATCTTGTCTTGGCAAATATATGCTTTGGAAATTTTATATTCTACCCTCATTTTATGATCACTGGAATTTCTAGCTACATGAGTGGTATTTAAAAACATTTTTACAGGTTTCAATCCTTCTCGAATGCAATTACAGCCTGCCCCACTATCAATGAGAGCTATAAACCCTTTTCTATAATTATAATCAGTCAAAAGAGTTATTTTAGCATAAAAATATTGCTGGAAAATAGCTTCCAAAGTTTGGAGAAAGTTTTCCTCCGATAAGGGAAGAGTGTTGCTCACCTTGTAGGTGCCACCATTGGATTTTCTAAAGCAACAACCCTTTTGTCTAAAGCCAAATTGTGTCTCTTAAGGAAGGATATTTTCTTCTTGAGATTATCAATGTTATTTTTAAGGTCTTGGGTTGTTGTTGGGATGTTAAGAACCTTTTGCCTTTCTTTCAGAAGTTTATGAACTTTTATCAAAGGCTTATAGCCTCAAACATTGCAAGTTCAAGTTCATCTGGTCTAAATACGGATCAACAAATGTACCAGGACTTTTTGGATTTTATGAAATCAATGTACAAAATACAAGGGAAAGATGATATCCCTTCTTATTCAAGTATTCTTAAGGATGACAATGGAAATACAGAACTTTATGAGAAAAATAAAAAAAAAAGAGGTTATACTTCTTATAGAAAATCATGATCTTAGATGGAGAGAAAATTCATGTCAGCTGATGCAAAATTATTTAGATAATATATTTTATACTACGGCAACATATAAGTACCGTAAACATTATGAGACGATATTGTCTCAAACAGCATCTGCTGAAATACAACACTTTTATGCAAGTGAAAATATCCGCAAATATTATAATTTTTCAAAGATTATAATCAAAAATATTTTTACTCTAGAAGAGTGGGGCTTGAGTACCCTTAAAGAAAAGGAATATATACATCCTGAACAACAGAAAATCACAATCAAATATAATTACTGGGATTATGTAGAGAGTTTTAATAAATTTCTATTATGTGAGAATCCTGAGAGATCTCATTCATGGTTTATGAAACTTTGTGAAAATATCTACAAATAATGCATACCAAATTGGTTTGCTCAATGGTGGATCTTTCATGGTCCCTCAACAAAAATTTTGCCTAAACCTTTTAAAGGTCTGTATAATAACTGGATAGAAGTATCACCTATACTTCTAAAAATACAGAGAGAAAATATATATTTTGAAGGAATATCGACAATGTATTTCTTCATTGAATTCTCTATACCTTGGATCTTGAAGTGGACCATAGAAGTAAAATCAAACATTGATAATTTACCATGTTTAATATGGGTATATTATACTAAATTCTGGAATAGACTAAACCAGCAGACGGCAAATGGAAATGTCCATGGCCATCAACTGATTGAATCAATAAAAATGGTTGTTACTCAATACAAACAGCAAAAAGAGATGACCCCGTTATATGAACAGGACAACCCATTCAAAAACATTGCTCAAAAACTTCAAATGAAGAAGGGAACAACGTCAAAATCTAAAATATTGGTTTCATATATGGAAGAAGCCAAGCGAGATTTAATGAGAAATATTGATCAAGGATGTCCTTCAGATATGTCCATATCATCCGCATGTCATACCATGGAGAATGAAGGAGATTGCTTAGCTGGAGAATCTCAAAGCATCCGGAGTGATGAAGAATTAGATATGAATGAATGCTTGAAGAAGTTTCAAGATACACTAGAAGAATCCTCCTCATCTGCAAAAGGTAAAGGGAAAAAATAAAATTATGAAGGACCCCATAACTAATGGTATTATTGGGGGGACAAATATGATGGCCGACAGCTTTTTGAAAAAGAAAACAGTAAAGGCCACTAACTTTCTAAAAAAGTAAGGGTCATTTTTGAATAGTAAAGGCCAATTGTGAATCGTAAAGGCCATTTATTACTTTGTCTTTTTGTTTGGATCATCCGTTATATAAGGAGATCATTTTTATTTTGTAAAAATAGATTTTAGAATCCCCTCTCTCTCTGTATTACTCTCTCAACCACTCTCTTGTAATATATTCTGAGTTTGAAAAAAAATCTTTCAGTTCTGAGCACATCCATCCATAGTAAGGTATAATTTAAATTTTGTAATTTAAATTTTAATTTCTTTACTTCTTCCTAGCCTAATTATAGGCTAAATACTTAGTTTTGAACTATAACAAGCTATGCAACTAGTATGATATGGCATACATTATTCAAATAAGAATCAAATCATCCAAATGATATTAAGGTGGCAACACATATACTTGCAGTAATAATTTTGATTCAGGCTTCATGCCGGAGGTCTAATTGAAAAGCCTGTGATCCAGGAGCGCATTAAGGGTTGTGTCTTGGACCTGTTTTGAATTAAAACTATTTCTATGAGTTAGTAGTAGTAGTAGTAGTAGTAGTAGTAGTAGTAGTAGTAGTAGTAGTATGGTAAATCCTTCCCACTAAAATTCATTCTTGGCCAAATAAGTAAATAAAATTATGATTTTGGCCCATTAATTCACTAATTAAATTGATTATCTAAAATGCCCAAAACTTCTAATAAATCCTCAAAAATTTTTGGAATCTCATAGAAATAAATAAAATAAGTAAATTGACTAAAAATCATAAACCTATTAGAATTATTAAAATAATAATCCAAGATCGTCTTGATCAAAAGTTGCCCATGATCGAGCTTACCTTTATTAAACTCAAGAATCCAGCGACTTAAATTGCTTTCGAACACCTCGAGGATTGGTACTACCTTCCCTCATAAGTCATAAATAATGTCTAAAAACTAAAAAGAGAGTTAAAATAAAATAAATTTATAAAATAACTTGTAGGGTCGTTACAAAAATGCTTTAATGGATTTGGCATCCATTTTTGATTTTTCGATATTAACCGCATAGAATAGCCGATCTTGTAACAAATCAACCCACAACCTATTTATAAGTTTGTCTCACCATAGCAGTAATGGGTAGGCCCCTTTCTCACTTTAGTATCCCAGTGAAGGACTCAGAGTTGTTTGTTTTTATAATTCCCTATCAACTACTACCATTCATGTGCACTATCCATTTGTCAAGATCAATCCTCGTTAACCATGCATAGACTTCCATGCTAATCTCTTCAATCTCCTATATTTTTTTCTAACCAGATGCCCATAGAAGAGTGTTTAGAGTAGCGTTTTTCAATTGTTTTGGAAAATTAGTTTAACGACTTGATTTTTTGGTGATTTTTGTGAATTATTTATTTATGTATGATTTGACCATTTTATCCCTTTTCGTGGTTTCTTTATGGTGTTTTTAGGGTGTGGAGATAATTGGCATGATTCTCAATGCATTTCAATGTGTTTTATATGAGTTTGTGATTTTTGGAGGTTACAAAGGCTTCATAGTTGACTTCAGTCAATATTTATAGTTCTATGCCTCGAATGGAAAAATGGACTACACTAGAAGATCTGATAACATGGTTGGTGTGGTTTTACGACTTTTGTACCTCTTTTGACCCTCCGTTCAGAAAGTTATAAAATTAGATTTTGGGTGACTTGTGGAAATGACATTTTTTTGAAAATCTGAATAGCCATTAAGTTTGGAGCGTCGAATTTAGTAGGGTATGATATTTACCTTGCATTCTGGGATTTCGAATGAATCTTGAGGGATCCGTGGAGACTTAAAATTCTCCAAGTCTCTAGCTGGTGGACCACTTAAGCGACATTTATGTCACTTAAGCAATCCGACAGCCAGTTGAGGGTATCACTTAAGGGAATACCCTATTGTGTAAGCGACACCCAGGTCACTTATGTGATACTCCCATGCTATGCGGGTATCGCAAAAATGACACCTGGTCGCTTAAGCGTTTCCCACTTAAGTGATCCAGTGTTCACTTAAGCGATGCTTGAATGGTATTTATATTCCCTTTTCATAATATTTTCACCATTTTGACACTTGGAGCTTGGGATTTTCGAGTTTTTGAACAATTCCTTCCATTTTCAAGCCTGGGTAGCTCCACATCTCTATTTCAATTATTTTCTTTGATCCTTGTTATTTCAATCTTGTTAAAATATGATTCAAAATTAAAATTTGGAGATATTGTCTTGAAAGGTCTAAATTAGTAATTCTTTGATTTAAAATTCCAATTTTAATTCATTTTTACTTGGGTATTCTCCTATGGGTTCCTTTAGTCACGGATAATATATTTTAGGACTAAAATTCTGATTTTACGCTCTTTTTTTTGAAAATTTATTTTGGGGGTATGTTTTGATCGCAATTCTAAATGGACATTGTGGGTATTGTTGGATTTCTTTTGATATGTAGGTTCTATTTTATATGTTTTAGTTTATTCTGGATCTATTCATGAGGAGAAAGCGCTGTGTGGAATGCTTTTTTGATCGATTTTCTGCATTCGAGATAGGTTATGCCTTAACTTTCTTTAAACTAATTTGGATAGTTAATAATGATATAGAAGCAGGTTATGGGTAAGGGAACTAATCACAAAAAATTGTTATTACTATTTTATGCCCGTGTGGGGGCCTGTACTGTTGTTATTTATTGGATTTGAGACCTTATTTGTTATGTGCGATCGTGTGGGGTATTATATGATGTTATTGACTTGGTATTTGTGTAATTGGTTGTTCTTCTTGGTGGGAATTGTCTAAATTGTAAATTATGCGGTATTAAATAGCATTTTATGGTATATCTTACTCTATTGGTACATGGATTATATTGGATCATGAATGGTTGGCTTATTGAGTGGATTTTGATTCACTTACTTGGTATGTTTTTTGGATTTGGAGATTCTCATTTTGGTTGGTTGTGAGCATTACATCCTCATAACATATATATTTATGAAACATTTGGTACCACCATGAAAATAGAGGTTTTTCAAATAGAAAATATGACATCTTTGAAAACCCTCTGTCGATGTATATGACGATGAGGAGTTTTAGATATTAGTATTGGATATTGGATTGTATATGGATTGATGAACACCCCATGGGTCCTTAATAGGGAGCATAGCTCGGTAGGTGTATACGAAGATTTGCGACAACCTCATGCATCACACTATCATCATGTTCATTACATTCATGCTTTGTGTACATTATGTATTGTATTCTCGTTATTGATTTGATATCTATATATTTATGTTTCATTCTCGCACTTGTATTTTGGTATATGTGTATATTGTAGAATTGTTAGTGGAGATGGTGTAGGCTACCTTGTGGGACATTTTCTGATTATAGGTGACATGCCATAGTGTGTACTTTATATTATTTATTTTCTACTTTTCTCAATCATTTTATGATACCTACTGAGTACAAGTGGATCTTACTCATCTCTGCTGCACTCTTTCGGTGTAGATCCAGGTACGAGTGTGCTCCAAGGGAGTTGATTCGGGCAGTGTTGGAGTACTTTTGAGGTAGTAGTCAATCTATACTTTCAGAGTTGATCTACTACCTCCTCATGTGTAGTTTATGTCTTATCTTTGTATTTTGAGACAAATTATGATCTTTCAGACATTCAATTATATATTTTGATTTGTGATATAGTTAGTTGGTTCTTACACTATGACATCGTACTTTGGGGTATCTTATGGCATTGTTGTTATATATTTCCCCTTATTATCATATTGATGCAGTTTGGGTTTGTTCTAGATGTCTTACCTTGGGATTTGGTAATTTTTTTTCATTTCATATTAATTTGTCTATAGGCTTATTTTTCAAGACTTGTCGAAACAAGTGCCATCATGACCCTTAGTGTTGGATCGTGACAATTAGCCTTAAGATGCCTTAAACAAAATTGGTGGTAAGCAAGAGGGGCCTGCCAATTAGGTGAACTATACAGTGTTGAAAGTATTCCATGTTGCATATCATTTATCAGTTTTACGCCTCTACGACCCCTAACAACATGCTGATGCAAATGATCTAAAAATAATATCCAAGTCTTTTTTCTTTCATTTATAGCTATTGCAAAGGCCAAGGGAACTATTGAGTTGTTACCATCTGTTCCAACTGCAATCAATATTTTGATATCATATTTAGCATACACATGTGTTCCATCAATCAATATCATAGGATGACAGTAAAAAAAGTCCATCCATACATGGCTTGAATGTCCCCAAGACATAGTTGAATACATCTCCATCAACATCATTATCCTGCTCTAACTTCCATTCAACTACATTGCCTCAATTATAGCATTTTAAAGTAGCCATGTACCTCAATAACTGGTCGAAAGAGCCCTCCCAAGTACCATAAATCTTTTCAAATTCATACTTTCATCTGAGATATGTCTTTCTTCTACTTACCATTTTACCATATGCTTTAAGGATAGTTGTTTGACAATCTTTGATGAGAAACCTGAGATGTTTAAATCATATTAATTTTAAAACACAAACACATATTCTTTTTTTAAATTAAAAATAACCTGAGGATAAAATAGTACCTTGGCATTTTTTCTATATCAGTAAAGAGAATGGAAGAAATCATCTCGACAATAAAGTTGAAGTGACCTTCACGACACGTACCTATATTACACATATTTTCATCATGGTATGTCCCGATTGTCCACATATTAGTCTCTTTGGACTTATAAGTAGTGCCCCTTAAATCCACACCCGTGATTTACATGTCTGTAGCTAATTCATCATACGTTTTGTCGACTTAAGGACATGGTACTCTCTTTCCCATTGGTAATGTAAAAGATTAAATGCCCTTTGCACCTTTTTCTTTGACTTGAACAACATGCCTTCTTCAAGATAAAAATTACTATTCATAAAATCTAGTGGTTCACGCCACATACCTTATGATGTATATGTATCATCATGGATATCCATAAACACATCTGGGTCATCTAAAGGATGATCGAGAAAAGAAAATTCACGATAATAAAATTAAGGCATGCACTGATAGTGACCTAGCTACTAACTGTAGATTTTGGTTTGGCAAAGATTTTTTGACATGAGTAGGACTCATGATGATTGGTCTTGTTGAACGATTGGGATTCATAAATCCATCAACACTCGATAATGCTACATATGGGAGTTCATCTCCAGATACATTAGCATTAGGCAAATTATCGTCATCACTCTGTGAACTTGATCGATAATTTAATTGATCAACATCATCGATATTCGCACGAACATTGGGCTCATCTTTCATAATATTTTCCCTATATTTGTGAAAAAATACAAATATATACTTGTCACATATACTAAAATTACTTAAATTAAACTTCAAATGATGAACGTACCGATAATAGTCAGTTGCACCAAAACTAGACGAGACATGAATAATAGAGAATGTTTCAACATTTTTCGTCGGTCCAAAATGTAAGGACTATCCAAAGTAATGATCTTGTCTGTAACTTGGAGCAATATTCATTTTATTCTTAGCTAGACCCCTACAAAGATAAATAATAATCAAACATTAAAAATATTTAGGATAAAAATTTTTAGTAGAAATAACACAAATTAATGGACATTATCAGTCATTTTCATTAATAATTTTGTTTAAATCAAAATCATATCTACCGGTAAGGATTATTGAGTCCTTTGAGAAAAATCACTTGACTGAGTTGCAGACTCCCTGAAGGCTATTACAATTTTTCAATTGAGGATATACATCACTCGATAAAGGAGAACGACGACGACTAGACCTAGGCTCCTTTCTAACATACACTTCAACCACAGTTAACTTGATTTGATCTATATAATCATTTGGAGCCCTTGAAGAAACATTAAACGAATCGTCATCGTTGATAACCCATTTCCAAAAATTTACTTGTCCTTGAGTTGAAAATGATATTGGGTATTCTCCAATTGTAATCAATTTATAATCGACACTATTCAAATCCTTCTTTTATCAAGTGAATCACATAATTTTTTTAAATCAAAGATTTAGTCGATACTTGACATTATATTTTGGGGGATAATTATAATGTATGGTGTTTACTTCATAAATAATGTCAACATCCTAAAAAAAACTAACTTTTGGTTCTGAAAACATTCTTTGTAATTGAAATTAAGTAAGATGAAAGGGTGATGAAAATGTTGAACATGATGAAAATACATGTTAGAGACAAAGTTATATAGTGTTTGGAGGAGCTTGGGAGCCAAAAATAGAACTGAATAAAAATACATAACGTAATATTTAGTCTGTTTTATGAGAGGTCACATCAACGTTGAAATTATACATTAAAGACTGACAAATTCAGCCAAGAAAAACTGCATATTGGAATATTTTGTTCCATTTTATAAACCAAAAGTTTTACATCATTTTTGTTTGAAAAATTTAAAACTGATGAATAAAGGAGGAAAAAGTAAAAAAAAAAGTGGGTTGTACTGTATTTATTTGGAAGAAAAAGTCAAAAAAGGTTGATCGTACTATATTTATTGGATAAAACGTAACTTCAAGTTACGCATTACGTTTTCTTCTTTTTTTTTATGTTTACTTTTTTTTTTTTTGGTAAAACGGAACTTTTAAATACGATTATAAAAAATATTTAAAACGTAAATTTTTAGTATATTTTATAAAAATATTTATAAAACTTTATCTTTTATTATGATTTATAACAAAAAATAAAACTTTTTATTACGATTTACAATTTGTTGTTTAAAGTTTCATTTTATTTAGATTTTTTTGAACTGTTTGGAGCTGTATTCATCAAAAAAGTAATATGTAACGTAATAAAAAAAAATTTAGCCTATTCTGATAACAAATTAAAGGAGTGACTTACTTGTTGGCTCATTTTGATTCCGAGTATTTTGCTCTAATATCTACTCCTCATTTTGTCTAAACAATCTTAGTTTTTCTGCTAACTTTTGCACCCGTCATAGACTTCTGTTGGAAGTAGTAAATCATCATACAATTAAAGATTTTTCTGTTAAAAATAGTGAAAGACATTGTTCAGTTAGTTCTTTATTTTATGATTCTGTCTCTGAGGCTTTTCACTTGGATCATCCCATCAAACACCTCAAAAAATATTTTGGTACTGAACCTAGGTTCTGTAATGGTTGATTTGTTATCATATTGTACTTAATGCCTTCATTTTGTGGAATCCCTCAACTAGAAAGTTCAAGCACCCACCTGACCTTGTGCCTATTGTTTATACCATTTCATGATGATTATACGGTAGTGTATTTTTCGTGAAATTAGTCAAAGTTACTACAATGCCAAAGTATATATTTTAAATTAAAGAGTGATTCTTGGAGAACACTTGATGATTTTCAACACGAGATGGTCTACCTTAGTTGGGGCAAGTTGGTGAATGGAAAGCTAGTAGAAGTCCTCGAGCAACTTTACTAATACTAATAAATAAGGAGAAGGCTCCACATTTACTATTGTTGATGATGGTTGAGATATCATGCCCATTGATTTGATTGATAAGAAATGTAGGAAGGTGGAATAGCCCTGCTATGGAAAAGAACATTTTTCTTTTACACTTAGAGTGCCTGGTAGTGATTGAACAGATGCATGGGTTATGAAAGAGTATGGAGTTAAAGAGTCATGGACAAAATCATATGCCATCAAATGTCCTAAGTATGTACTCTCTCCACCTCTTTACATGTCAATTGAAGGTGAAATTTTGCACATATGTGAATCAACTTTAATGGTATACAATCCAAAGGATGACTTAATGAGATATCCAGAGATTACTAACATTTATAGTTATCTGAAGGCGGAACTCTATATTGAAAACCTAGTTTGTCCAATTTTACAAAGCCAATCAATGCCACAAAATTAAAGGTTGCAAGAACTCGGATGAATGACAATTTGGAGCTAATGACTTACAAGTGTTCGTTTTATATATTTTTTCATGTGTTTATTAATTCTGCATTTTTTGTCAATGTAGACCAATACATATTACCTTCCATATATAAGTGTCACATTTACAGCACGATCTACTTAGATATCGTGGCTGTCCTTTTTGTTGATGCATATTTCTAAAGAATAAGAACTTGCAATAACATTTTTAAGTTTGTAGTTTTTGGTGTCTTCGACATTCTAGGTAAATGATATTGGACTCTTTCACCTTTTAAGCAATGTCTCAAGGGTACATTCTATGTCACTCTAGATAGAGTAAGAGTAATGAGCAGTAGGGGATGTGAACACGCCAATATTAATTAGCATATATAGTCCTTAGCAGGGTCATTGTTTGGTCTCTCAATATGATCAAGAGGTCACAGATTCAAAAAGTGAAAGCAAATAAAAGGTAAAGTTGTATTTTAAAAGGCACGTAAGAAGCCTTGATAAAAACTAGATCGAATACATAAGTATACTTTCAAACATATTATATTCTAGCCGTCTAGGGCATTCATCAATGATCATTTTAGTTACACTTAATGAAGGGCCTGAGGAACACATAAATCATAGAATAACAATTGAGGTCTGCAAATCATCAATGTGTTTTTTTCCCGCAAATAGCTTTACTGTTATTTCTCATATCTATCTTCTAAATTTTTTGGAAAATCAGCCAAAATAAAATCTAAAAGTACAATAAATTTATAATATGTTATTCTTATATTGCCTTTATAGATTAGATGATAATCAACAAACTTAACACTAAAAATGTAACACACCAAAAAAATGCTAAGATCATTATTTTTATATTTTTTTCCAGCTTTTTTCAGGAAGAATAAGAACAAAAAGAGAAAGAGAAGATATCCTTCTTCTAAATCTTGAATCGTATTTCATTCACTAATCATCTTTGTATAATCACTTGTATAGAAAATATGAATTAAACCAGAAATAATTATATCAATTATTATTTTCTTAATGGATGTATAAAGTGATAACTAAAATTAAATAGAGGGAGTATATATCTAATCTTGCATTTTTTGTTTTTAAATTCTGGAAAATCTTTGGAAATCTTAATGGAATCATAGGGGGATGAATCGCCTCATCATACTCAAATTCCTTGCACTTGAAGCAAAGATAAAGTGTTGGCAATCCCTATGTTTCCAGAAGAACTCGTTACAACAATTCCTGTAAGAGTTCCAGTTAAAAGCCTCTTATAATTCAAGCCTGTTTCAAAAGATTGATTTGCTTTAATATCTACTCCTCATTTTGTCAAAACCATCTTAGTTTATCTGCTAACATTTGCACCCGCCGTAGACTTCTGTTGGAAGTAGTAAATGGTCATACAATTAAATATATTCTGTTGGAAATAGTGAAAGGCATTATTTAGTTAGCTCTTTATTATATGAGACTGTCACTGAGGCTTTTCACTTGGATCATCCCATCAAACACCTCAAACTGTATTTTGGGACTGTAGGTTCTGTAATGGATTGATTTGTTATCATATTTTACTTAATGCATTCGTTCTGTGGAATCCCTCAACTAGAAAGTTGAAGCAACTACCTAAACTTATGCCTACTGTTTATACTATCTCATGATGATTATATGGTAGTGACTATTTTTTATGAAATTAGTCAAAGTTACTACAATGCCAAAATATATAGTTTAAAGAGTGATTCTTAGAGAACACATGATGATTTTCAATGCGAGGTGGTCTACCCTGGTTATGGAAAGTTGGTGAATGGGAAGCTTCATTGGGTTACTATTGTTGATGATGGTTGGGATATAGTGTCCATTGATTTGGTTGATGAGAAATGTAGGAAGGTGGAGCAGTCCTGCTATCGATAAGAACAGTGCCTGGAAGTGGTAAAATTGATGTATGGATTATGATGGAGTATGGAGTTAAAGAGTCGTGGACATAATTATATACCATCAGATGTCCTAAGTATGTGCTCTCTCCATCCCTCTCCGTGTCAATTGAAGGTGAAATTTTGTATGCGTCGGAATCAACTTTAACAATATACAATCTAGAGGATGGCTTAATGATATCCAGAGGTTACTAACATAGATAAGGTTACTGACATTTATGGTTATCTGAAGGCGAAACTCTATATTGAAAACCTAATTTGTCCAATTTTACAGAGCCAGCCAATGCCACAAAATTTAAGGTTGTATAAACTCAGATGAATGACAATTTTGAGCTAATGACTTGTAAGTGTTCGTTCTATAGATTTTTTCATGTATTTTTCAATTCTGCATTTTTTTGGTCAATGTAGACCAATACATATTACAGTCCATATAAAGTGTCACATTTACCGCTTATTTTCGAAGAATAAGAACTTCTTGCAATAACATTCTTCAGTTTGTAGTTTTTGGTGGCTTCGACATTCTAAGTAAGTGATATTGGACTATTTCACCTTTTAAGCAGTGTCAAGGGTACATCTTGTGACACTCTAGATAGAGTAAGAGTAATGAGCACTAGGGAAATGTGAATACACCAATAATAATTAGCATATATAGTCCTTGGCAGGGTCATTGTTTGGTTTATGGTCTTCATCAATGATCCTTTTTAGTAACACTTAATGAAGTGCCTAAGGAACACATAAATCATAGAATAACAATTGAGGTCTGAAATATCATCAATTTCGTTTTTTTACTTTGCTGCTAATAGCTTACTGTTATTTCTCATGACTATCTTCTCAGTTTTTAGGAAAATTAGTCAAAATAAAATACAATAAATTTGTAATATGCTATTCTTATGTTGCCAATATAGATTAGATCGATAATCAACAAACTTGAAACTAAAAATGCAACTCACCATAAAAATGGTTATAACTAGCTAAGATCATTAATTTTATATTTTTTCAGCATTTTTCAGGAAGAAAAAGAACAAGAAGAGAAAAGGAAGATATCCTTTTTCTAAATCTTGAATCGTATTTCTTTCGCTAGACATCTCTGTATAATCACCTATATAGAAAATATGAATTATATCAGAATTAAATAGAACACTTATAGCCAACATATAGAAGTACAAAATATGAAGCAAAAAGATTTTCTTGACTATTATATATACATGTTATTTATTCCGTGTAATCAAGTTAGTTTACAATATTCAATCAAAGAGAAATCCCTTCTTCTTAATTCCTCCTCTGGTTTCCTTCTTCTTTCTTCTCTAATTTACATATAGCAGAGTCAAACATACAAGAACTCTAATTATGTTCATGGTATCAGAGCCTAATCGGCTCGAGTTGATCATCTCCTATATTGAGATCTTGCTTCCTCAAATTATAAGTTCTAAAACAACAAAGATCATACAGAATTCTATTAAAGAACATCAAGAATCAGTTTACAGCAATGGTGATGTCTTCTAACAATAGTGCAAATGCTAAGGAGTCTGCAAATTCAGCAAATGGAGTAATTGAAGCCCAAAACTCAGTTGAAATTTATTATAATCATCCATTGTTCTTGCATCCCTCAGATGTAAGTGGCTTACAGATTATTTATTTTCAATTGACTAGAATTTAAAAAATTTCTATGTGGTTTCGGTCCAAGAGATTGTCATTTTTAGGAATAAACAAGTTAGGAATGGTAGATGGTTCATGTTCTAAAGAAAAATTTTCCCCTGAAATAGGTAACCACCGGGAAAGAGTGAAATTTATTGTTATTTCTTGGATCATGAGTGTAGTGGCTAAGAACCCGCTTGGAAGAATTATGTATGCTACTAGTGCACAATCTGTTTGAAGTGATCATTGTGGAAGGTTCAACAAGATTGATGGTTCAAAAACATTTAATCTCTACAAAGAAATAACTACCCTATCCTAGCCTTTGTATCCCTATATTACTCAAGACTGGAAGATCTATGGGAAGAGTTTGAGGCATTGGTACCAATACCATGTTGTAACTGTGAAAGCTCAAAAGATTATGTTGCTCGTCATCAAAAGTTAAAACTCTTTCAATTCTTGATGGGGTTAAATGAGTCCTATGGTCAGTCAAGAAGTAATATATTACACATGAGTCTATTACCATCTATTAAACAAACATAAGCTATGGTAATTAGTGATGAATTCCAAAAATCTATAGGTGCTACTATAGGAATTCTTGGTTCTAATCCAGCAACTACAGCATATGAGTCTACTATGTTTATAAGAGAAAATAAAAAAAATATCTACCCAAGTGAAATGAAACAACAATATTCTCAAGAGGTGGAGGACAACTGTAACACCCTAAGTTTCTAAGATCTAGACCAACCATAAGATAGATTATTAAATTAGCTTACCAATGCCTCTAGTCTTGCCTTAATCTGATATCATGGTAAAAATTTAGAAATTTTTCTGAGAACTAAACCCTCTGGGAGATAGATAATTAAATTAGCTTCCGAATGCCTCTAGTCTCGCCTTAATCTGATATCATGGTAAAAAGTTAGAAATTTTCTTAGGCTCAGTCTATCAAACTGCCAGTGAAAACTACTCTGGAAATAACTCGTTGTCAGGACACAACGAGTTGTGGCAAAGACTCATTGTCAAGAAAGTGAGGGACCAAGAAATCATCCACTTAACAACGACCCTTTATGACTACTCATGGTCAGACTAAACGAGTTATCAGAAGAGGAGTCATTATCATAATAGTAAGGATCCAAGTCTTAGGTCCTTCGGTTACGACTCCAGGCCATAACTCGTGACCATACCTAATGAGTCATAGCTCGAGTCATCGAAACTACTTCCAAAAATTTCCTACAAGTTTTAAAAGGGGATTTTTATTCTTTTCCCATTCTTTAACCCCCAAAGTAACGTCGTTTAGGCTTTCTCAAGGATGGAATATAAGGGAAAAATCCCCAAATTCCTCATTAAATCATAAATTCAGTTGACACCAAGAAAAGAGGCAATTATTCTTCACCAAAAGCCAACTTAGGGTTCCTCAACTTCAAGTGCAAATTCCAAAGAGTTCTTTATGAAACTCATCTCTAAGTATGTGGGATTTCATCAATGGGTTCCTTCCACCCATTGAGTCCCAAAGACTTCTCAAATTCTCAAGTTTAATCTCTCTTCAAGTTTAAAGTTCCATGACAAATATGAGTTTTCTTAATTTCTTCAGTTTATTCTTGTAACTAAACCATGAGTACATATTTTCACATAATATTAGCAACGTCCCATACTCATAATCATGAATTCCCTTTCTATTAATAATTATTGAGTTTTGGGTTTGAATTGTGAAATTCCTCAAGATATTAAGTTAAATATGTCATGTTTAAAGCTGGTGGGTTATAAACACCCGATACCACAAAATTCATGCATACATAAGTTTACATGTTCATGAGAACTTTAGCTTATCCACTGTTGATATTTTTAGAATGTAATTATATTGCGTATATATCAGTTATTAGTGTCATTTAGTTAGGAGTAGTACTTAACATCAAGTGAACGCAGGGATGAAGGCTCACCCGTCAGTTAGCACTGAGATCTTTAGTGGATTTCCCTAAGTTCTAGCACTACGACGCCACCATAGGTTACAAGGGGTCACCCTCCAGTTGAGTACGGATACCCTAGTCCTTCTGGACATTAGTTTAGTGGATCTACATCAGCTAGTGTTTTACTCTTAGCAAGATATTGAACACTCATCCAATTTGGTTACAGGTTGAACCCCGGTCAGCTCAGATTAGGGTATGTCGACTATTGTTAGCTCCTAAATTCCATAATTTATATTTCAGTCTAAAATTTTGTATGAACTTGTATTCAGTTATTTAATTTATAATTTAGTGTATGTTAATACTTCGTCTTGCATCAGTTTACAATGTTTTATGCATTCATGTTCAGCTTATATTTTTTAGTTTTCCTATATTACATACTCAATATATTTAAAGTACTGATCGCATACTTTTCCTATGCTATATTATCTTATAACACAGGCTCCGACGCTCAACATCTAGATCACGCTTAGTATGGTTCAGTACCATATTCAGCAACAGTTTTAGTGTGTCCTCATCATTTGAGGACTAGTTATCAGTAGTTATTTTATGTATTCTTTTAGTTTTGGTCGGTTGGAGTTAGTTGGGGACCTTTTCTAACAACCCATTATGATTTACAGGCTTTCAGACAGATAGTTATGTTTTTAGCTTATTGAGTATTTCAGATAGTTCTAGTATTGATTTAATTATTATTTATTATCAGTTTATTTCAATTTAGCTTCCTCCCAGTATTTTGTTACATCTTTAGTATCTTTAGTGTTATGCCAGGCCATGGGTTAGCTTGGGGTCACTTGTGACTCTAAGCACTTTGTTATGACTAGTAGGTAGTCTCAGGTTGTGAAAAATTTGGTATCAGAGCAGTAGGTTTAACGTGTCCTAGTCTGTCTGAAAGCCTCGTTAAGTAGAGTCTTGTTCATGGGTGTGAAGTGCGCCACTCTTATGACTGAGAGGCTATGAAGCATTTTAGGAAAGTCTCACTTCTTTCATTATTCATGTCGTGTAATCATTATTCATGTCGTCTGATAGAGTGAGAACTCTATTAAACTTCTTCTTTTAACTCATCCTCTACTCGTTTACAAAAAATACCTTCCAAGAGAACTAATGGAAAGAGGAATGGGAACCAACAAGCACCACCACCAGTTTTGGAAGACCCTTTGGATGAACAGGTCTCTCATGCTGAGTTTAGGGCTATTTTTACAGTATTATCCCAGTTAATGATAGCTCTAAACAACCAACAGGCTATTGTACCAGCTACCTCAGCTATGAATACAATAGCTGCTAGAGTATGGGACTTTACTCGGATGAATCCTCCGATGTTCTTTGGGTCTAAGCCCAAAGAGGATCAATAAGAGCTCCTAGATTGTATTCATAGGGTTATTGAAATCATGGGTGTCACTTCAACTAAGAGTGTTGAATTGGTTGCATATGAATTGCAAGAAGTGGCTCACATATGGATTAAGTAGTGGAAAAATGATAGAGGTACAGATGCAGGGTCGATCAAGTGGGATGAGTTTGTGGCTATATTTTTTGACAAGTTCATCCCACTTGAGTTGAGGTAGTCCAATTTGCTTAAGTTTATAAATCTAATACAGAGAAATATGAGTATAATGAAGTATTCACTCAAGTTCACTCAACTAGTAAGGTATGCTCCAACTATGGTTACTGACTCTATGGCCCAAATAAGCAAGTTTGTGTCAGGTATTTTTGAGGATGTGGTTAAGGAGTGTAGGGTGACCATGTTATTTAAGGAGATGGAAATCTCCAAATTAATGTTTTATGCTCAACAGATTGAGGAGAAGAAGATCAAAGAGAAGAAAAAAGAGAATAACAGGTCCAAAACTGGTAGCTTTAATTTCTCTTAGTAGAGGTCAGATGGTGGTAATCGTTCTCAGTTCTGTCAGAAATTTTTATCTGTAAGACCCCGCAAAATTTCTAAGCTTAAATCAGTCCTTTAAGCTTGTCAAAGGGGTCCCATACTTAGAAAATTCTAGTTAAGTTCTCAGACTTAGTTTATTTTTGGCCTTCAAAAGTTGGCAATCTTATTTCGCCACCTTAATGTCCTTCAATGGTCTGTATTTTTGTTAATTCATGATAAGAGAGGTTAATAGGTGTTCCCAAATAAGTTTTAAATTTTTCAAACCTTGTTTAGACCACGTTTGGTGTCCCAAAATAGTGAACCAACACGATCTTGGCACACCGCGTCGCCTATCATGTTGGTCAACATTGTTGAAGGGACTTCCAAAAAAACTACTAAGGCTTGGAGAGATCATGACTCAATGCGTCGGGTATCGCATAGACGCACCGTGTCACCAATCGCGTTGATGCCCAGTTTCAATCATTAAATATTCGCATTTTTAAGGGCAAAGGGGTCAATTTTTCACCCCTATATAAGCCTATAACACAAGATTCAGCTCTTATTTCACCAAAATATTATTATTACTCTCAAATACTCTCAAGAACAAGTTTAGGGTTTTCATAGGATCTTCAAATTTAAGAGATTCTACCGTTAGTTTTCAAGAATTTTCCATCCAAGTTATGTCAAATGTTCATTCATGGATTCCTTTCATCCATGAAACCCAAGAATCCAATTTTAAATTATGTATTGTGATGTTTATGTTGTGGATTGATTATGTTCATGTAGTTATTGTTGTAGGATTCCCAAGTTGGAATTTTTATGTGTTGTTCATGAAACTACACTTGTATGTGGGTTGAAATTTATGAAATTGAGTTGAATTAGGGAATCATGTGGTAGTAATTTGATATCATGCCTAAGCCCTAAGTTATGCATACTAGGTATTTGATAAAATGCCTAAGAGAATAATATTTGTGCATTATGACTCAACAGAACCTAAATAATGAATTCATGTTACCATTATGTTCAAAATGACTCCCATGCTATTGTTATACCTTGTAATAGATTGATGAAATGCTCATGAGATTAGGCTTATGGAATTATGACATTTTTATATGCATTCTTATGCATGTGAAAGCTTGTGGTATGCAAATACTTCATGAAAATCCCCAATGATAGTACTATGAATTATTGACCATGGTTATGTGTTCAAGAAGTGTCATGTCTTGTCAGTTTTATGCTATCGAGTCCTGGGGTACTTGTACCCGACAACTTAACTGTGTGCCTAGAGCCAGCATCTATTTTCATGATAAATCTCAGTCACGCCATGATTAGTAATATTCTCAGCCAGTTTCAGAACTCAGTAGAATTCAGTCAGTTACATGACTCAAGAAAACTCAGTAATCTCAGTAATCTCAATCAGTTATCAGATCTCAATAGTATTATATCAGTTAACAGAACTCAATAAACTCAGTCCAGTTCATTCAGTTAATCATGTTCAGTTTCTATTCAGATGGGAGTAGGATTCAACACCGAGTGAGCCCAAGGATGGGAACTCACCTGTTAGTATAGGGTGGTATTCTTAGAAGCAATCCTTGAGCTCCAGAACTACGTAGCCATCGTAGGTTGAGACATTAAACCTGCTAGTTAAGGGTAGATGATGTGGCTTAACCTGTTATATGATGGTTCCACCGTTCTCCTTAGAGTACCTGTTAGATAAGGGATATCTCACATCTTGTCCTTACCAGTGGCACGGTATTGGCACCCTTCCAACTGGAGTTACAGGTTGGACCCCAAATCTATTTAGAAAAAAAGGTATGTCGTTTAGATGATTCTCCCACAGTTTTAGTTACAGAATCATGACTGTCAGATACAATCACCCAGTTTCAATAATAGAACTCAGATAGTTCTATAGAACCTAGGACTATTAGATACAGTCACTCAGCTTAGTACGGAACTCAGCTAGTTCGATCAGAACCTAGACTATCATACACAATCGTGTAGTATCAGTTATATCAGTTATCAGTAACTCATGTCATCAGTATTCAGACTCAGTAGTCAGTATTACTCACGAATCCAGTTACAGTTACACACTCGTGTATGTATTCTCACGATCATGTTATACATTTAGTTAGCATTGTTCATGTATATGAACCCTTTACATTCATCCTACCTCACTTGCATACCAGTATATTCAATTTTACTGACGTATTTTTTCTATGGTATTTTTATACCATAGGTTCAGAAGCACGAGCTCCAGAGCATCAGTAGCATTCCAGTTTCAATAGTCAGAGTCAGCAGTGAGTCCTCATCATTCGAGGATGTTATGATTTGATTATTTCATATCTTTAGTACTTAGTTATTTTAGCAGTTAGAGTTAGTTGGGAACATGTCCCATCAACTCCTTATTCAATAGTCTAGAGGCTTTCAGACTATAGCATGTTTACAGTTATTTTAATTATTTTGGTAATGATGTACTGTATTTCTAGATGTTATGTTTATCATATATTTGAACCTTATGGCTTTTCATTCTTTAATTCCACATTTTTACATTATATTATGCAGTGCTCAGTTATAGATATCTATCATGGGTTAGCTTGTGGTCCTTTAGGGTCATGAGAACCGTGTAGCATTCCGGGTACTAGATTTGGGATATTACAAACTTGGTATCAGAGCCTAAGGTTCAATAGTGTCCTAGGAAGCCTGAAAACCGCATCTAGTAGAGTCTTGTGCATGGGTGTGTTACATGTCACATTTATGTACAGGAAGCTATAAGATGTTTTAGGAACAGTTTCCTTTCTTTCAATATTCATGTAGTGCCAATAAGAATGAGCTCAAACTTAACTCTCAGTCTAATTTATTTCTCCCTTTCTTCTACAGAACATGCCTCCCAAGAAAAGAAACAAAAATCAGTCAACCCCTCAACCCATCCAAGCAGATCCCTTGGACGAATATGTTTCTCATGCAGAGTTCAGAGCTGCATTCACTACTCTTGCTAACTTAGTTACTGCCCAGAATAAACGATTGGCTATCATTCCAGCCAACCCAGTGGCCAACACCACAGCAGCTAGGATTCGGGACTTCACCTAAATGAATCCACCATCCTTTTTTGAGTTTAAGTCAGATGAGGACCCTTAGGAATTCTTTAATCAGGTTTAGAAGGTTACAGATATCATGGGGGTGTCATCTGTTGAGAGTGCTGAGCTAGGTGCATATCAGTTGTAGGATGTGGCTCACACATGGTTCAAATAGTGGAAAGCAGATAGGGATTGTGATGTAGGGCCTATAAAGTGGGAGGAGTTTGCCATTGTTTTTCTTGATAAATTCTTTCCCCTAGAGATGAGGAAAGCTAAGGTACTAGAATTTATCAACCTCAGGTAGGGCAACATAACAGTGAAAGATTATTCTCTTAAGTTTACTCAACTAGCTAGATACGCTCCTCATGTAGTGGCAGACAGCAGGGCTAAGATGAGTAAGTTTGTTTCTGGGGTGAATGATAGTATGGTCAATGAGTGCAAATCTACAATTATGATTAGTGAGATGGACATATCCAGGCTTATGATCCATGCTCAACAGAGAGAAGAGCAGAAGATTAAGATGAGAGAGAAGAAGAATAAGAGAGCAAGGACAGGTAGTTTTAACTTTGCTTAGCCTAAGTCAGAGGGTGGAAGCCATTCTCAGTTCCACCAAAAGTCATCCATTCTAGATTCTTCCTGAGCTAGTGTTCCAATGTCGAAATTCAGAGATGGCAACAAAGAGAGGGCTCCAGGCTCTAAGTCTCAAGGTAGTGTTAGCAGTGCCCGAACAAATCCTCTTTGTCAGACATGTGGCAAGTACCATCAGGGTACTTGCAGAGTTGGCAGTTATATTTTCTTTGGATGTGGCAAGCCAGACCACAGAGTCAGAAATTGTCCTCAATCAGGTCCTCAAGGTCAGCGTAACCATTCTTCAGCTCTGTCGATCGCCCAAATCAGCAGGGTACCACTTCCAGTACTTCTAGTGGGCAACGCCCAAACAGACTCTACGCTCTTCATTCCTAACAGGATCAGGAAAAATCTCCTGATGTGGTTACTGGCACGGTACAGATTTTTTATTTTCATATTTACGCTTTACTAGATCCAAGAGCTTCTTTGTCTTTTGTTACTCTTTATATAGCAGTTGATTTTAGAGTCAGTCCTAAAATTCTAGCAGAGCCCTTCTCAGTCTTCACCCCAGTGGGTAAAACTATTATAGCCCAATGGGTATACAAGAACTGTTCGGTTATGTATCTCAGAAGGTCACTTCAGCAAACTTAGTCAAATTAGAGATGACTAATTTTGATGTCATTCTCGGTATGTATTAGCTTTATTCCTACTATGCCACAGTCGACTATAGAAATAGAATTGTCCATTTTCAATTTTCGAATGAACCTGTCCTAGTGTGGAAAGGTAGTATTTCAGTTTTCAGAGGTCAGGTGTTTTTCTACCTTCGGGCACGAAAACTGATATCTAAGGGGTTTGTCCATCATCTTGTTTGGGTTAAGGACTCTAGTTCCAAAACTCCTAGTTTCAAATAAGTCCCAATAGTAAATGAATATTCAGATGTCTTTCCTAGAGATCTTCCGAGAATTTCTCCCAAAAGGGAAATAGACTTCGATATTGATCTTTCTCCAGATATTCAGCCTATATCTATTTCTCCATATGGAATGGCACCAGCAGAACTTAGAGAATTGAAATAACAGTTGAAGGATCTCCTAGATAAGGGATTCATCAGACCCAGTATATCCCCGTAGGGTGCACCAGTCGTATACATGTGAAAAAAAGATGGCTCTCTCAGAATGTGCATTGATTACCGTCAACTCAATGAAGTCACAGTCAAGAAAAAGTATCCACTTCCCAAAATTAATGAATTGTTTGATCAACTTTAGGGTGCCAGCTATTTCTCCAAGATAGATCTCAGATCAGGCTATCATCAGCTCAGAGTTAGAGAATGTGACATTCCAAAAATAGTTTTTCGTACTCGGTATGGTCACTTTGAATTCTTAGTTATGTCCTTTGGTTTTACCAATGGCCCAGCAGCTTTCATGGACTTGATGAATCATGTGTTCAAGCAGTACTTAGACATGTCCATCATAGTCTTCATAGATGACATCCTTGTTTACTCCCGCAGTAAGCGTGATCATGCAGACCATCTCAGAATAGTATTGAAGACTCTCAAAAATCATTAGTTGTTTGCCAAATTCAGTAAGTGGAAATTTTGGCTAAGGTCAGTAGCATTCCTTGGTCATATCATTTTCGATGATGGCATTAGAGTTGATTCTCAAAAGATCGAAGTAGTAAAAAACTGGCCTCGCCATGTATCTCTATCAGATATCAAGAGCTTTTTGGGTTTGGCTGGCTATTACAGATGGTTTATTGAGGGATTTACTTCTATTGCATCCCCTGTGTCTAGATTTACTCAGAAGAAAGTTAAGTTTTAGTGGTCAGATTCTTATGAGAAGAGTTTTCAGGAGTTGAAGACTCGGCTCACCTTAGCTCCAGTTTTAGCTCTTCCAGATGGTACAGATGGGTTCGTAGTGTATTGTGATGCATCCAGAGTAGGCTTTGGTTATGTCCTCATGCATCATGGTAAGGTCATAGCCTATGCCTCCAGACAGCTTATGAGAAGAATTATCCTACTCATGATCTTGAGTTAGCAGCAATAGTTTTTGCCTTAAAGATTTGGAGGCATTACTTGTATGGTGTTCATGTAGATGTTTTCACAGATCATAAGAGCCTTCAGTATGTCTTTTCTCAGAAAGATCTTAACCTTCATCAGAAAGGTGGTTAGAGCTTTTGAAAAATTACGACATGAGTGTCCTTTATCATTTGAGCAAGGCCAATGTAGTGGTCGATGCCCTCAGTAGACTGTTTATGGGTTGTGTTTCTCATGTTGAGGACAGTAAAAAGAAGTTAGCTTAGGAAGTCCATCAGCTTGCCAGACTAGGTGTCCACCTAGTCGATTCAGCAGAAGGTGGTATATAGGTTCAGAATCATCTCTAGTTTCTGAGGTGAAAGAACAAAAAACATAAGAGATCCCAGTAAATTAAGTTAAAAGAGTCAGTTAAAGATTATAAAGTATAGATTTTCTTCTAAGAGGGAGATGATGTTTTGAGTTGTCAGGGTCGTCTTTGTGTGCCAGGTGTAGATGACTTGAGGCAGTGAATTCTCGCAGAAGCACATGGTGCGTTCTACTCTATTCATCCAAGGGCCACTAAGATGTACCGCGACTTATAGGAGATCTATTGGTGGAGTGGGATGAAGAGAGATGTTGCAAAGTTTGTGGCTAAGTGCTCCATATGTCAGCAGGTTAAGATAGAGCATCAGAAGCTTCAGTATTCCTACTTGGAAGTGGGAAGAAGTGAACATGGACTTCGTGATGGGTTTACCTCGTACTCATCGCCATCATGATTCAGTATGGGTCATTGTAGATAGGATGACCAAATTAGCTCATTTTCTTCCAGTCCATACCTCTTATACAGCCAAGGATTATGTCGAACTCTATATCAGGGAGTTGGTCAGATTATACGGTGTTCCTTTGTCCATTATTTCAAATAGATGTACTCAGTTTACCTCTCACTACTGGAAAGCATTCTAAAAGGGCCTTGGTACCCAAGTTTATCTCAGTATAGCCTTTCATCCCAGACAAATAGTCAAGCAAAAAAGACCTTTAGACTTTAGAAGATATGTTGCGAGCGTGTACAATTGATTTTAAGGGTATTTGGGATGATCACTTGCCTTTGATTGAGTTTACATACAGCAATAGCTATTATTCCAGCATTCGGATGGCTCCATTCAAAGCTCTCTATGGTAGGAGATGCAGATCTCCAATCAGTTGTTTTGAAGTTAGCGAGGCCTCAGTTATAGGGCCTGACTTAGTATTTGATGCCTTAGAAAAAGTCCAGTTGATTAGAGAAAGACTATGGGTTGCTCAGAGCCGATAGAAGTCTTATGCAGATGTGCGCAGAAAGGATCTTGAGTTCGAGATTGGTGACTATGTTTACCTAAAGATCTCTCCCATGAAGGGAGTAAAGAGATTCAGCAAGAAGGGAAAGCTCAGTCCCTGATATGTCATTCCCTTCAAAATTCTCAATTATTCCGGCAAGGTAGCTTATGAGCTCGAATTTCCTTCAGATCTAGCCTCAGTTCATTCAGTGTTCCATGTCTCTTTGCTCAAGAAGTGTATAGGTTACCCATCAGTTGTAGTCCCTATAAATGGCATTGATGTTCAGAACAGCCTCTCTTATGAAGAGATTACAGTCAAAATTCTTGACTACCAGACTCATAGACTGAGGAACAAAGAAGTCCCTCTATTTAAAGTTCTTTGGTAAAATCAATCCATTGAGGGAGCTACTTGGGAAGCAAAAGCAAATATGCAGTCCAAGTATCCTCACCTCTTTTTCACTTACTCAGACTCAACCCAAGGTAATAGTTTTCCTTAAACTTGCTCAATTATCATGTTTAGTTTTATTACCAACTTGGTATTCAGCTTTATGCTCAAAATTCTATTATAAACTTGGTATCAAATACCATCGCATATTCAGTCATATGTCCATGCATCATGTAAGTCACATATTCATACATTAGATATGCATCCTCATTATGAGAAACTAAGCTTATCAGAAATCTCAGTCATGCATTCATGAATAGTTATGCATGCTTCAGATATGCATATTCAGTATGAAATATTCATTTTATCAGTCATGTCAGTCATGAAATCATTTTTAAGTTATTCATGTCCTATATATACTTTAGTTTTTAGTTTCCCCATCTCAATTAGTCTCATTCGAGGATGAATGTTCTTAAGGGGGACATATTGTAAAACCCCACAAAATTTCTAAGCTTAAATAAGTCCTTTAAGCTTGTCAAGGGGGTCCCATACTTAGAAAATTCTAGCGAAGTTCTCAAACTTAGTTTATTTTTGGCCTTCGAAAGTTGAAAATCTCATTTCGCCACCTTAATGTCCTTTAATGGTCCGTATTTTTGTTAATTCATGATCAGAAAAGTCAATAGGTTTTCCCGGACAAGTTTTGGATTTTTTGGACCTCGTTTAGACCACGTTTGGTGTCCCAAAATAGTGGACCAACGCGATATTAGCATTCCACGTCGCCTATTGCGTTGGTTAACATTATTATAGAGACTGCCAGAAAAACTACTGAGGCTTGGTGCGATCATGGTGCGATACGTCGGGTATCGTGTTGATGCATCGACGCGCCACATCACCAATCGCATCGATGTCCAGTTTTAGTCATTAAATGTCCGCATTTTTAAGGGTAAAAGGGTTAATTTTTCACCTCCTACATAAGCCTATAACACGAGATTCAAGAGATTCAACCCTTATTTCACCAAAATATTATTGTAACTCTCAAATACTCTCTAGAACAAGTCTAGGTTTTCATAGGAGCTTCAAATTCTAAAGATTCTACCATTAGTTTTCAAGAATTTTCCATCCAAGGTATGTCAAGTGTTCACTCATGGATTCCTTTCATCCATAAGCCCAAGAATCCAATTTTAAATTATGAATTGTGATGTTTATGTTGTGGACTGATTATGTTAAAGCAGTTATTATTGTAGGATTCCCAAGTTGGAATTTTTATGTGTTGTTCATGAAACTACGCTAGTATGTGGGTTGAAATTTATGAAATTGAGTTGAATTAGGGAATCATGTGGTATTAATTTGAAATTATGCCTAAGCCCTAAGTTATGCATACTAGGTGTTTGATAAAATGCCTAAGAGAATAATACTTGTGCATTATGACTCAACAGAACCTAAATGATGAATTCATGTTACCATTATGTTCAAAATGACTCCCATGCTATTGTTATACCTTGTAATAAATTGATAAAATGCTCATGAGATTAGGCTTAGGGAATTATGACATATTTATATGCATTCTTATTCATGTGAAAGCTTGTGGTATGCAAATACTTCATGAAAATCCCCAATGATGGTACTATGAATTTTGACCATGGTTATGTTTTCAAGAAGTGTCATGTCTTGTCAGTTTCATGCCATTGAGTCCTGGGGATACTTGTACCCAACAACTTAGTTGTATGCCTAGAGCCAGCGTCGGTTTTCATGATAAATCTCAATCATGCCATGATTAGTAATATTCTCAGTCAGTTTTAGAACTCAGTAGAATGTAGTCAGTTACATGACTCCGGAAAACTCAGTAATCTCAGTCAGTTATCAGATCTCAATAGTATTATATCAGTTAATGGAACTTAATGAACTCATTCCAGTTCAGTTTAGTTAATCATGTTCAGTGTCTATTCATATGGGTGTAGTATTCAGCACCGAGTGAGCCCAAGGATGGGAACTCACCTGTTAGTAGAGGGTGTAATTCTTAGAAACTATCCTTGCGCTCCAAAACAATGCAGCCAACGGAGGTTGAGACATCAAACCTTCTAGTTGAGGGTAGATGAGGTGGCTTAAGCTATTATATTATGGTCCCACCATTTTTCTTAGAGTACCTATTAGACAAGGGATTTCTCACATCTTATCCTTACCAGTGGTGCGGTATTGACACCCTTCCAACTGGGGTTACAGGTTGGACCCCAAATCTATTTAGAAAAAGAGGCATGTCGGTTAGATGATTCTCCCATAGTTTTAGTTACAGAATCATGACTGTCAAATACAGTCACCTAGTTTCAGTAATAGAACTCAGATAGTTCTACAGAACCCAGGACTGTCAAATACAATCACTCAGCTCAGTACAGAACTCAGCTAGTTCCATCAGAACTTAGACTACCAGACACAGTCGCCCAGTATCAGTTATATCAATTATCAGTAACTCATGTCATCAGTATTCAGACTCAGTAGTTAGTATTACTCATGAATCCAGCTAATGTTACACACTCGTATATGTATTCTCACGATCATGTTATACAGTCAGTTAGCATTGTTCATACATATGAACCCTTTGCATTCAGCCTACCTCACTTGCATACCAGTATATTCAATCGTACTGATGCATTTTTGCTATAGTGTTTTTATACTATAAGTTCAGACGCACGAGCTCCAAAACATCAGTATCATTCTAGTTTCTGCATTCAGAGTCAGTAGTGAGTACTCATCATTCGAGGATGTTATGATTTGATTATTTTATATCTTTAGTACTTAGTTATTTCAGTAGTTAGAGTTAGTTAGGGACATGTCCCATCATCTCCTTATTCAGATAGTTTAGATGTTTTCAGACTATAGCATGTTCACAGTTATTTCAGTTATTTTGATAATGATGTACCATATTTCTAGATGTTATGTTTTATCATATATTTGAACTTTACGTCCTTTTAGCCTTTAATTCTGTATTTTTACATCATATTATACAATGCTCAGTTATTGCTATCATTCATGGGTTAGCTTGTGGTCTTTCGGGGTCATGAGCACCATGTACCATTCAAATACCAAATTTGGGGTGTTACATTAGTTCCAGCCCCATCTTCTGCTACTGCTCCAATACCCAAGTTTAAACAGGATACTTGTGATAGAGTGTCGAGATCAAAGTCCTAGGGTAGTGTGAATTATGCTTGCACTAACCCAGTTTAAAAGAAATATGGTAGGAACCACAACGGTGAGTTCATGGCAGGTAGTATTACTTATTTCATGTGTGGAAAGTTAGGCAATAGAGTGAGAGATTGCTCAGTGGTTATGCAGATAGGTTAGGATGTTTGTCGGCAAAGCGAGTCTAAATATTCAGCAACTTCAGCAAGTCGCTCGACTCAGCAAGGTGCCACCTCTAGTACAACTGGTGGACAACGTCAGGTAGGTTCTATTCCCTTCAGACTTGACAGGATCAAGAGGTTTCTCCTGATGTAATCATTGGTATGTTGCTAGTTTTTCATATTCATATTTATGCATTATTAGACCCCGAAGCCACACTTTCCTTTGTAACCCCCTATATAGCAGTAGATTATGGTATTAGCCCCAAAATTCTCAAAGAACCCATCTCGGTTTCTACTCTAGTCAGTAGTTCAATTATCGCGATGGGTATATAGAAATTTCCCAGTTATAATTTCCCAGAAAGCCACCTTAGTTGACCTTGTAGAGCTAGACATGACTGATTTTGATGTTATTCTTGGAATGGATTGGATCCACTCTTGCTATACCTTAGTTGACTGTATAAATAGAGTTGTCTGGTTTTGTTTTCCCAATAAACCAGTCTTAGAGTAGAAAGGTAGTACCTAAGTACTTATAGGTCGATTTGTCTCTTTCCTTAAGGTAAGAAAAATAATTTCTGAAGGATGCATCTATCATCTTATTCGTGTTAAGGAAAAAGGTCCAAAAACCCAATTTTTAAGTACGTTCTAGCAGTAATAGAATTTTTAAAAGTGTTTCCTAAAGATTTGCTCAAAGTTTATCCCGAGTGGGAAATTGACTTTGGAATAGATCTCCTTCTAGATACCCAGAGTATTTCAATTCTACATTATAGAATGGCTTTAGCTGAATAACTCAAAAAAATGCCAAATTTTAGTGGTTCAATTCTTGTAAGAAGAGTTTTTAGGATTTGATAACTCAATTTATCTCTGATCTTGAGTCTGCTCTAGTTTTGACTCTACCATAGGGTTCAGATGGTTTTAGGTTTATTGTGATGCTTCCAAAGTTGGTCTTAGTTGTGGTTGAGGTAGGTGGTCAAGGTTATAGCATATGCCTCTAGACAACTCAAGCCTCATGAGAATAACTACCCGACCCTTGAGCTTGAGTTGCCAGCAGTGGCGTTTTCTTTACAGATTTGAAGGCATTATCTTTATGGGGTTCATATGGATGTGTTCATCGATAACAAGAGTTTCAGTATGTGTTCATCCATAAAGATCTAAATCTTTTTTAGATAAGGTGGCTAGATTTGTTGAAGGGCTATGATATGAGCATCTTGTATCACCAAAGTAACACCAATATGGTGGCCGATGCCCTTAGCAGGTTTTTTATAGGGAGTGTTTCTTATTTTGAGGGTGATAAGAAAGAGTTAGTTCATGAGGTTTGTCAACTTTCTTGGTTGGGAGTCTAGTTGGTTGACTCAACCGAAGGCAATGTCTTGGTTCAAAATATTTCAAAATCTTCTTTGGTAGTTGAGGTAAAGGAGAAGAAAGATAGTGACCCTATTTTGGTTAGGTTGAAAGAAATAGTTGAAAATCGAAAATTGTCAAGGCAGATTATGTGTTCCATGTGTAGATGACTTAATAAAATGAATATTAGTAGAAGCTCATAGTTCTCCTTATTTTATCCACCCAAGAGCCACTAAGATGTACCATGATTTGTGGGAAGTCTATTAGTGGAATGGCATGAAAAAGGATATTATGAAATATGGCTAAGTGTCCAATATCCATCAAGTTAAGGTTGAGCACTAGAGACATAGTGGTATGCTTTAGGAATTCAGTAGTCCTACTTAGAAGTGGGTTGTGGTGAATATAAACTTCATTACAGGGTTGTCTCATACTCGTCGACAGCATGATTCTATTTAGGTTATCTTGGATTGAATGACTAAGTCAGTCCACTTTTCGCCAATGAACACTTTAGATTCAGCTGAAGATTATGCTAAACTATATCTTAAATAGTTGGTGAAATTGCATAGGGTATCTTTGACTATTATCTCTAATAGAGGTACCTAGTTTACCTCTTGGTTTTGGAAGACTTTTTAGAAGAAGGGTCTTGATAACCGAGTTCATCTTAGTACTGCTTTTAACACACAAACGGATGGTCAGGTAAAGAGGACCATTTAGACCTTAACGGACATATTGAGAATGTGAGTTATTTATTTCAAGGGTATTCGGGATGATTACTTGCCTTTGATTAAGTTTGCTTACAATAACAATTATCACTTCAGTATTCAGATGACCCTATTTGAAGCATTTTATGGTATGAGGTATAGATCTTCTATTGGTTGGTTTGAGGTTGGTAAAGCTACTTTGATAGAGCTATATTAGGTACATGAGGTGATGGAGAAAGTTCAGTTGATTCTAGAAAGGCTGAAAATTGCCCAAAGTCATCACAAATCCTATGCAACTGTGAGAAGAAGGGAGATTAAGTTTGAGGTTGGTGATTTTGTCTACTTGAAGGTTTCTCCTAAGAAAGGGGTAAAGAGATTTGGTAAGAAGGGAAAGCTCAGTCCCTGTTATATGGTTTCTTATAAGATTTTGAGTCGTGATGGTAATGTAGCCTATGAGTTGGAGTTACCAATAAAGTTAGTATTAGTGCATCCAGTCTTCCATGTTTCCTTGTTAAAGAAATGCATTGGTGACCCAGCATCATTCATTTCTCTAGAGAGTGTGGGCGTGAAAGATAGTCTCTGTTATGAAAAGATCCTAGTTAAGATCCTTGATCATCAGATTCATAGGCTGAGGAATAAAGAGGTCGCTTTGGTAAAGGGTTTTTTGGATGAATTAGTCAGTTGAGGGAGCTACTTGGGAAGCAGAGGCAGATATGATGTCCAAGTACCCCCATCTTTTCTCTTCGAACTCAGTTCCAAGGTAATAGTTTTATTTATTAATTAACTCTTTCTTTTCTATCTCATGCCATCCAGCAATTTTTTCGTCATACCATGTGTTTGTTAGAGTTCATAGATAAATTAGAGATTCAGTTATCAATCCATAGTTTAGCTCGTAGCAGATTAGTGTAAAATTGATGCTTTTTGTAACATCCCGCGACTACCCCCTGGATGTCACATGGTGCTTAGGACAATAAGTGATCCCAAGCTAACCCTTATACTGGCATAACTCATGAGAATCTAAATAAGATACATTAACATGAAATAAATATACGGAAGAGAAGTCTTTACTAAGTAGGTTCAATACAAAACTGTGTAAAACAGTTGTACTCATTGGTAAACATAACTAAAATCAAATACATCAGCTCTACTGACTGTCTATAAAGCCTCTACTAATACTGACTATAGGTTGCTGGGACATGACCCCCATCTATCCCTGATCAATACAATTGAATATAGAAAACAGTATTCTACTCGAACTATAATTGACTCGAGCCCTCGAATCAAAAGGGCTTGTCACCTGCTGACTGGAAGCTACACACTGTCTAATTATGATGTGTTGGCTACAAATGGTACCTACATTATGAGACAATGTAGCACACAAACATATATGTAGATAGATACTTCTAGAATGTAATGAGCATATGGGGTTGAATGCATAAGTAAAACAATAACTGAATATTCATATAAACTTTCAAATAATGCATGCTAAGTGTAAATGACTCACCTTGGGCTTGAATAAAACAAAAGTTGTAAAATCATAAACATGAGCAATGAAGCATAAGTAAAGAACTTTGTGATTCATAACACTTAGTTCTAAAATATTTTCTATTATTCTTTCTTAGGGAGGTTCTTCTAACCGACATAAACTATGTGAGCTATCATGGAGTCTAACGTCTTACCCATATTGGAGAGAGTTATCCTACCCTTGCCATCGAAATAGGACCTTAACTAAAGTGATCACTATCTATAACTTCATCTATATTGCGAATAAGCTTAACCTACGTTAGCACATAGTTCTAGGGCATGTGACCTTGGACGCATACCCAACTCAGTGCTAAATACTACTCCTTATTACTCAATGTGCATACTTTAAGAAATCCACCTTAAAATAGCATAAAAGTTTATAATGAAAACCAGTTATGCTTATATTTGCTTTAAATTATAATCAAGATAAAAAAATATGGATTCCATCTCTTAGCTGAGGATCAAAAGATCAATTCTTGCTTTAAATCTTGAAATAAGATTATCATAGAAAGCTTAAAAGCATAATCTTCTTGAAATCTCAACACTTCAACTTAGGGCTTAAAATTTATGTTTTAAACTCATGGTAATTCATACCAAAACTCCATGCTCAATATAATTCTTGAAATACTTCAAAAATAACAAGTCAAGATAATGCAATCTCATTCATATTATGAAAGTTAAAAACATAAACATAAGCACTTCTTGATATACTTAAAGCTTTAAATCTTATGATAATCACATGCTTCAAGAATATATAAACTTGGGTATAGACCCTACTTTAAAACAAGTAAATATAATCTTAAAATCATGCAATTTGGGCACAAGGGTGAAAGGATACCCTTGTTCATAACCCCACATACCTTAATTAAACGGATTCTTGAAGAAATCTTGAATTGAAACTTGAATTTATTGGGGAAGGAAACTTGAATTTCTTGATCTTGAAAAGAGAGGCTTGAATTTTGGGTGAGGAATCCTAATCATGGTGTTCTTGATATTCTTGAATTTGAATCTTGAGACTTGGGAGATAATCTTGAAGAAAACCCTAGATGGTTGTTCTTGAGTATGGGAGAGAAAGTAATGTGTTATGTGTTTAAGAATTAAGAAAAATATGCTTAATAGAGGCTGATGGCTTATCAACTTGGTTGATAGCCTATCAGCCTAGTCGTCAACTTCTTTTTATGTGCTGCCTAAGGTTGACAACTTGGATAATGGGTCATCAACTTGTTGATGACTTATTAGCCTAGTCGTCACCTTCTTCAATGCTTCTACCTAAGGTTGACGACTTGGATGATGGGTCATCAACTTATTGATGACTTATCAGCCTTGTCGTCACCTTGATGATAGATGGATATGATGAGGTAAAATGATCATAACTTTCCACTCCGATATTGGATTCAGGTGAAACTAGATACATTGGAAATCTGACTCCAAGATATTTCATTTGATATATAGCAGGACAAATGAATCAATGATTTATAAGAGATACACTTATCTAAAGTGGACCCTACCTGGAGTATTTGTCAAAACTCTATCTATAAAAAGTCCTCAACTCATCTTTGAGTTAGGAGGGTATTATGACCTTGATCAATATACAAGGATATCCCCACATCATATATTTAATAATAATACATGTATATATATATATATATAATAATTGGGTTTAAGTCTGTATGTATAGGAACAACGATTTTAATTCTAGCCCAAAAATGTGGGGTGTTACACTTTTTCCCTAGTACTTCATCTTAATCAGTTTTATTTAGGGCTGAATGATCCCAAGGGGGAGATATTGTAACACCTTAAGTTTCAGAGATTTATACACACCAAGAGATAGACAATTAAATTATATTTCCAATACCACTAATCTATCATGGTAAAAAGTTACGGAAAATTTTCTAAGACTCTATCTGTCAAACTGCCAGTGACAACGACTTATTGTCTGACCCAATGAGTCATGGTGAAGACTCATTGTCATGGCAGTGGGGGACCAAGAAAACAACTATTTGACAATGACCCTTCATGATGACTAGTGGTCAGACTAAACGAGCCGTCAGAAGAGGACTCGTTGTCATAACAGTAAGGACCCAAGGCTTAGGCCCTCAAGTCATGACTCCAAGCCATGACTCAGGACCGAACCCAACGAGTCGTATCTTGATTCACTGCGATTTCTTTCAGAAATTTCCTACACATTCTAAAATGGACTTTTTGGTCTCTTCCATTATTTAACCCCCAAAGCTACATTGTTAGGATTTCCTAAGGATGGAATATAAGGGGAAAATGCCCAAATTCTACATTAAATTATAAATTCAATTGACAATAAGAAAAGAAGCGATTATTCTTCTCCAAAAGCCAGCATAGAATTCCTCAACTTAAGCAAAAATTCCAAGGAGTTCTTCAAGAAATTCATCTTCAGGTATTTTGGATTTCATCAATAGGTTTCTTCCACCCATTGAGTCCTAAAGACTTCTAAAATTCTCAAGTTTAATCCCCTTTCAAGTTTAGGGTTCCATGACAAATATGAGTTTTCTTAATTTCTTCTGTTTAGTTTTGTTCCTAAACCATAAGTACATGTTTTCCCATAAGATTAGCATTGTCCCATACTCATAATCAAGAATTCCCTTCATATTGATAAATTGTTGAGTTTTGGTCTTGAATTATGTAATTCCTTATGATGTTCAGTTAAATATTTTCATGTTTAGAGATAGTGGATTATGAACACCCGATACCTAGAAATTCATGCATACATTATCTTATATGTTCATGAGCACTTCAGATTATTCACTACTAATATTTTCATAATGTAATTATATTGAGCATATATCAGTTATTAATGTCATTCAGTTCGGAGTAGTACTTAGCATTGAGTGAATATAGGAATGAAGGCTCACCTGATAGTCAGGACTGAGACCTTTAGTAAAAGTCCCTAAGTTCCAGAACTACAGCGCCATCATAGTTTACAAGGGGTCACCAACTAGTTGAGGACTGATACTCTAGTCCTTCTGGACATTATTTTAGTGGATCCACATCTGCCAGTGTTTTTACTCTTGGCAAGCTATTGAACACCCATACAACTAGGGTTACAAGTTGGACCCCAATTAGCTCAAATTGGTGTATGTCAGTTTTTGTTAGCTCCCACAGTTCACAGTTTATATTTCAGTCTTAGATTTTGCATGACCTTGTATTTAGTTATTCAGTTTATCATTCAACATTTGATAATACTTAGTCTTGAATCAGTTTACCATGTTTTATACATTATGTTCAGTTTATATTGGTTTGTTTTCCCATCTCACATACTCTGTACACTCAAAGTAATAATCATATATTTTTCCTACGCTATATTGTCTTATAATATAGGTTCCGATGCTCAACATCCAGATCATGCTTTGTACGATTCAGTACCATATTCAACAACAGTTTTGGTGAGTCCTCATCATTTGAGGACTAGTTATTATTATTTATTTTCTCCATTCTTTTAGTTTCGGTTAGTTGATTTAGTTGGGGGCATGTCCCAACAACTCATTATGATTTAGAGGCTTTCAAAAGATAGTCATATTTTTATCTTGTCGAGCATTTCAGATAGTGCTAGTATTGATTTCATTATTATTTATTATTAGTTTATTTCAGTTTAGCTTCCTTCTAGTATTTTGTTACTTCTTTAGTATTTTTAGTGTTATGCTAGGCCATGGGCTAGCTTGGGGCCACTCGTGACTCTAAGCACCGTGTTATGACTAGAGGTCAATCTCAGGTCATGACACCAACAAAATAAACAGTTCAAGAATACTCAAAATCTATATTGTGAAATATGTAAGATCAAGGGTCACCCCAAAGAGAATTTATGGAAAGTGGTTGGTTATCCTGCTGATTTTAAGTTCAGGGAGAGAATTGGTACTAGTGCAAATATGAATGTAGTATGTAATGTGGGGGAATATAATGCAAGTTGTGGACACAATAAAGTTTCTCACTAAGTTCATACTCGAGATAGTAACACAAGTTCTGCCTTCAACTCTGTAATAAGAGGATCTGCTCCACAGACAAGTCCATGCATATTCACTAGTGAGCAATATGCTCAAATCTTGCAACTATTGAATAAAGAGGACAAAGCTAAGTACTCAACTCATGTTGGTGGTAAAATGGTAGAGCCACTAGGATCCACCAAAAATGATCCATGGATCATAGACACTAGTGCAACCAAACACATAGTTGTTAATCTCAGTGCATTAAATAAATCCTCTATAACTAGTACTTGCACTCTAAAAAAGACTATATTTATCAAATAGTGACATTTCTGCAGTCATAAATGTTGGTTCAATCAATATATTTGGAAATGACATAATCACAAATGTCTTTTACTTTCCTCAGTTTAAATTTAATTTACAGTCAGTTTTAAAACTTACAAAAGAATTGCAGTATCTTGTAGGTTTTATCCTAACTTGTGTGTGTTTTAGGATCTCTATAATGGGAAGGTAAAGGGGATTGGTAGAGAATATGATGGACTTTACATCTTTGCCAATGCAACTACTGTGAATGATGATGTGATGATAGCTCAAAGATCTATATTTACTGATTCTATTACTAAACTATTTGTGATTCTGTTGTTAATAGTGCAAATTTAGACATAGTCTTATGGCATAAAAGACTAGGGCATGCTTCTAATAATGTACACTGACTATAAATAGTAGCATAATAGTTAAAAAGATCAATGATTGTGCAGTTTGTCCTTGTGCAAAACAAGTCATACTGTCTTTTCCAACTACTTGTATCAAAACTGCTACTACTTTAAAATTGATTCATATGGATGTATGGGCCCCTAAAAGTTCCCACATTTGAAAGAAATAATATTTCTTAACAATAGTTGATGACTACTCTAGAATGACTTAGATCTGTCTTCTTAAACTCAAATCTAATATGTGTGTATTAATCTCTCAGTTCATTTAGTTTGTTAAGACTCAATTTGATAAAAACATTAAAGTCATTAGAAATGATAATAGAACTAAATTTGTTAACTCTTTATGTATTACTATGTACCAAGTTAGGGATTCTTCATCAAACTATATGTGCCTATAGCTCTCAACAAAATAGAGTGGCTAAAAGAAAACATAAAACCATTTTGGAAATTACTAAGGCCATTAGATTTCAAGGTTCAATACCTATTAATTTTTTGGGTTTGTGTGTTAAAACAGCTAAGTATATTATTAACAGACTTCCCATAGTTGTGTTAGATCACATTTTACCATGTGAGAGATTATATGGAAAGAAACCAACTATTAGACACATGAGAACTATAGGGTGCTTATGCTATGCTAAGGTAGTTCAGCAATATGATAAACTACAGTCTAGATCTAGAGAATGCATTTTGATGGGCTATTCTGATACTCAGAAGGGCTACTTATTATATGAGCATGTTAACAAAGTTTTCTTGGTTAATAAGGATGTCAGCTTCAGAGATAATGTATTCCAATTCAAAGATTCAGTTCATGACCCTTAAAATCTAACTGCTACCAAACTAAATAAGACATTAGCCAACTGGTCAGACATGGATGTACAGGATATATAGATCTCACAAGATACAGTAACTGATCAAAGCATCCATGAGGACCCTACTGATCACATGATATAAAAATAGGTTAAAATCATTGCTGACTAATTAGGTTCAAACTCAAAACACATCTCAACCACAGGTTGAGAATCAAGTACAAGTGGTTTCTAAAAGGACCACCAGAATCAGAAAATCTCCACTATTGCTCAAGGATTTTGTTTCTCTCAATATTCATCAGGAAAAAACTTATGCTTTGAGGAAGTACTTGACCTATGATGCAGTCTCCCAAGTATCAGACATATATTACAAAGTCATCTACAACTACTAAACCAACTACTTATAGTGAAGCTATGAAAGATCCAAGGTGGATAGAGGCAATGAAAGAGGAGATTACAGCACCTAAAGGAAACAAAACTTACAAGATCACTAGCTTACCTGAAGGAAAGAACTTATTAGTTAGAAGTGGATTTTCAAAAAAAATACAAAGCTACTGGTGAGGTAAAAAGGCTCAAAGCTAGGTTGGTTGCTAAAGGCTATAGTCAACAAGAAGGTCTTGATTTTCAAGAGACTTTTTCATTTTTTGTGAAGATGGAAATAGTAAGAACAATGCTTACAATTACAACTCACGGATATTGGTTCATTTATCAAATAGATGTTTATAATTCATTCCTATAAGGTGATCTATATGAGGAAATTTATATAGATCTACCAAACAGATTCAAGATGCAGGGGAGAGAAACTAGTGTGCAGACTCGTGAAATCCCTTTATGGACTTAAACGGGCTTTTAGGCAGTAGAATGCTAAGTTATCTTAAGCCTTAATTAGGATGGGGTTCAAACAAAGTAAACTTGATCATTCTTTATACATAAAACAGACTAATGAAGGTATTACTATTATTTTGGTGTATGTGGATGACATGTTGATCATAGATGACACTCTGAGGGTGATTAAAGATACTAAAGGAAAACTTTAGCAAGCTTCCAAGGTAAAAGATCTTGGTGAGCTAAAATTTTTCTTAGGAATTGAGTTTGCTAGGTCAAAGAAAGGTATTCTAATACATCAAAGGAAATATGCATTAGAAATTATATTTGAGATAGGATTAGGAGCAGCTAAACCAGTTGTACACCTAGTCACACAAATATCAAGCTCACTACTAAAGAATACGATGATCATGTTTACAAAGAAGAGCATGAAGTTAATGATCCATCAACAAATATACAAGGTTATCAGAGACATAGGGAAATTATTGTATCTAACAATGACCAGACCTGACATTTCTTATACTATCCAAACTCTCAGTCAATTTCTATAATAACCAAAAAAGTCTCACATAGATGAAGCTCTTTGATTATTCAGATATATCAACCAGAAACCTAGACAAGGGGTGCTATTGTCAAGCCAATCAAAAATAAAAGTCACAACCTACTATGATGCAGATTGGGCATCATGTACATACTCAAAAAGATCTGTTACTGTATACTTTGCAAAGCTAGTGAGTTTATGGTCTCTTGGAAATCTAAAACACAAAACACTATTTCCAGAAGCTTAGCTGAATTAGAATACAAAAGCATTGTTGCAACTGTTGCTAAACTTGCCTGGTTACTAGGTTTGGTTACTAGGTTTGCTAAAAGAGATTGGAGTTGAAGTGAAACAACCAACTAAGATTTATATTGAGAGAAAATCAGCTATGCAAATTGAATCCAACTCAGTATATCATGAAAGTCCCAAGCACATTAAGATAGATTGTCACTTTATAAGCGAGAAACTCAATCAAGGACTATTAACTGTAAACTACATTCCTGTGGGGGATCAAACAGTTGATGTATTAACTAAAGGACTCAATAGAGTGCAACATGAACATCTTATATCCAAGATAGGCATCCTTAATCTATTTGGGATTACCTAGCTTAAGGGGGAATATTAAAATAAGGAACTTCAGCTCACTTCCAATGAAACAGGGTTTAACTATTTTATGGAAGTTAGTTAAATAACTAACTCTTTGAAGTGTAGCTTAGTGAATTAGTTAATTAGTTATGTTCTAGAATCTTCTATAGATTATTATATATACATGATATTCATTCCATGTAATCAAATTAGTTTACAAGATTCAATCAATGAGAAATCCTTTCTTCTTCATTGCTCCTTTGGTTTCCTTCTTCTTTCTTCTTTAATCTGCATATAGCAGAGTTAAGCATACAAGAACTCTGATTAAGTTCAATTCTCCATTTTTTGATTTTTCTATTTGGATATATGACACCTGTCTAGTTTAAATTTCAATGGACCAGTTTTGTTTAGCTAAACAACTACTTTTACTATATTTGAGAAGGTAGTATTTTACCAAAATCCTAGGAGTATAAAGACTCAATTAGCATCGGTTAAAATGCCTACATTTTTCAAAAATTTTGACCGTAGACATATTTGGAAGTGCTGATCTACAATGTCCAAGACAATCTAAAACTTAGATCTACTTTTCTTTTTACATATAAACAAATAGATTTCTGTCATTTTCTCAGTTTTTTTTCATTTTCTTTGATCTACTTCTATTCATTTCATTTGATTATTGTGAAATCTTGATTGCCTCTTGATATAGGAAGCAACGGTATCTCGTGATTCTTTGAATTTCTAAATATCATGCTCTTTTAATAACAAAAGGGACTTTATAAGGTTTATTTTGGTTAGGTCTCCTAAAAACTGAACCATTGATCTAGCAAATAGATTGATGTGCTCTTGCTTACTAACCAATAAGAAGAGCAAGATACACTCACGTGAAGCTTATTGTGAATGAATTGCAGGTTGCGATGCTGAATCATGCAAGTATACAGGGAAAAAAGTTAATTGATGTTTTGACAATCAAATCCACTACTACTACTATTACCACGACTATAGCTGCATGCATTAATTGATGGAGTCTATCTACTGCTACCATTGTTATGAACAAATGTTTGTACTTGTTGAAATCAGGGATGGTTCAAGGTAAGGCTGGTACAGCTTTGGTTTAGTCTCCCAAAAATTTGAGGCCTCAATTTTTTTAATGTTAAATTTTATGATTTTGATTTCACTTGAAATAATAATAATGATTTTGAAATGCATTAAAAAAATATCTAAAAGAAAAACGAAATAAAGAAAGAAAAAGTTATCTAATTATTATCAGGAATAATTTAGAATTTTAAATTAAACAATCCAAACTTCATATTAATAAATAAAGTTGTAACAACAACATCTAAGTTAATGTATTCGAAACAAATGGCTAGTATCTTTAACTAGAATTAATATTTACTTTTATTATAAATCATATTAATATGTGAAGTTAAAGATTATGTGTTTTTAAAAATACTACACCAAAATGACTAACATGCAAAAACAAAAAAAGGACAACTCTAAATTATTCAATATTATTTTCGTATATATGTGAATATATTTAAGATGTCTTGTTAAAGTTTGGCTTTAGGCCATTAATTTTATTGATACGTCCCTTGTTGAAATAGTGACCGTGAGGTGCTAAGTAGAGAAAACTGAAAGAAAGGTGTCTTTTATGTTTGGAATTGAGTATTGGTAACTTTGACCAAAGGGAAGGATCAAAGCTTAAGTTAAACCTTGATTAAGTTAATTGGGGACTCAATTAATACTTTTAAAACTTCTTAATCTTTTTAAAAACAAATCAACCCATAATAAAACTCCACCCTCTCAATGTCTCGACTCTTTCTCTCTCAAACTTCTCTCAACATCTACCGTAAACCATCGTCAACCGACGCGATCTTCACTCTCCGACGACTTTCAACCTCTGGTGATAATAGTTTCGAGTTCTTCATCATTATTTTTTGACTTTCAATCATCAATTTCCTCTATAACAGATTGACATGACTACATTCTCAAGCAACTTCTGTCAAGAACAGCTTCGAGTTCATCATTATTCCTTTTCTACTTTCATAGGTAAGAAATTAGGGCTTTTTAGTTATGAAGAAAAAGAGGAACTTGAGTTAACTTCTCTTCTAGTATGGGTTAATAATTTTAATATTTATTGCTTAAAAATGAACTAGGGACTCAATAAAACCCTAATTTGTGGCATTTATTCTCTTAATATGATTGATGTAAATATATATCTTTTCGTACTGAAATTGATTTTTTTGTTGTTCTTATTCTCGAACCTTGTTGTAAAAATAGTGAAACTTGAATTTTATATTTTTTTAGGAGACATCTGTTGTGACCAAATGTGCTTGGTGTCCGGCTCCACATAAATAGCAAAATCAATATCACAATACGGAGGCATACCAGAAAAATCCACAGGGAACACATTCATAAACTCACGGACAACACGAATACAATCCAAAGAGGGAGGTGAAACCACACTAGTATCACGAAGATGAGCCAAGTAAGACAAACATCCCCTCTTAACTAGTCGATGATTCAGAACACAAGATATAAACCTCTTAGGACCTGAATGAAGTACACCCGTTCACGTTATCCTCGGCATACCCGGTGAAGCTAAAGTCATAGTTTTATTATACAATCTAGAAATGCATGGTAAGGAGCCAACCAATCCATACCCAAGATAATGTCGAAATCAACCATATCTAAGATAAGCAAATCTATCCAAGTCTCACATCCAGAAATGTCACAATACAAGACTGGTACACCCGATCCATTATGAAAGAATCTCCTACAGGGGTAGATACATGAAAGGCATGGCAAGAGTCTTACTAATAGAATCAAAACCCAAAGCAAAATATACAGACACGTAGGAGAAAGTTGATCCCAAATTAAATAACACAAATGCAGATCTAAAATAAACGGGGATGATATCTATGATAACAGCATTAGAAGCCTCTGTCTCTGGCCTGGTGGGTATAGCATAGCACTGTCCACAACCACTACCACGGGATCCACTTACTCTACCCCTCATGCCTCTAGTAGAACCCCTACCTCTCACAACTGAAATAGGCATAACTTTAATTACACTGCAGGGAAAATTCTTTCCTAAATTGCCAATCTCATCACACAAAAAGCAACCTCTATGGCCCGACTCAACAGGATAAGGTACCACCGACCTTAGACGACCACCCTGAATTGCTGAACCAGAAGTTCTACCACCTGAACCCCATAAGGCTATATTTATTGCACTACCATGATACCCACGAGAACCTCCAAAATTTCTGCCTCGAGAAGCCTGACCTCTGAACTCACTAAAATGGCACACCTTCTTGATGCCTCCCTAAGATGATCACAGAGTACCTTCATTCATCTTAGCATGATCCATTATACTATAAAAATACACTCCAAATACAACTATCCAAGATGTATCCAACTGAAGAGAGACATCCAAAACCTCTACAAACTTCTGAACTATCCAAGATGTATCCAACTGAAGAGAGACATCCAAAACCTCTACAAACTTCTGAATCTTCTCAGACTCAGTAGCAATATTGATATAAGAATATCTTTACAAGGCATGGAAGCGTACCTCATACTCTGCAACAAACATAAAGCGATACTCCATGTGATCAAAATTAAATCTCATCCGATCCCTCAAGCTATAAGGCATGAACCTCTCTAAAAAGGCATCAACAAATTAATCCCAAGTTATCTTAGGAGAATTAAGAGGTCTACAACCAATAAGAAACCTCCATCAATATCTAGCAGCATCTCTCAACTGATAATTGGTATAAGCAACTCCATGTGACATAAGAGAACCCAAATTAGGCAACTACTTATGACAGTCAATCAAGAACTCATAGGCATCCTCGCCCATAACACCATTAATCTAGGAGGACCCAAACTAGTAAATCTCTCAAACCACTTTGGATCCTTAAAATACATAATTGTACTCACAACAAGAGGATGCATAGTGAATCTGATGGGCTGAGATCCCATATGGGGAGGTAATATCAATGAAGGCTGAACTCCTAACCTTGGAACACCATACTCAGATATCGGTGCTGAAATAGAAATAGTACTCAGAGTTTGAGGAGTAGCAAGATTAGAAGCATGTGTAATTGAAGGATCCACACTCAGGACTAGAGGAACATCAAACGCACTCCAAGGAGCACCCTCCAAACGGTTCAATAATCAAACCAACTACCCCTCTAAAATAGGGGTAGAAAAACTCAGTGGAACTGAAGTAGGACCCACACCTCTAACATGCTCAACACGTGGCTCAGGGGAAATCCCCTAGCACAACTCCTAGATGGGGCAGATCCATGTGCCCGTTCATAATCTCAAGTCCATCTACGACTCGTAACTCGCCCTCTAGACCGTGCTCTCTCTGGATAAAGGATTTGTATCTCTAACTTCATGAGATCTATTCACCACCATCTGCACTAAAAAGAGTGAAATATGACTTAGAATATAAGGTGTGAAAGAAATTCAAATAATAAAGAACAAAATGAGGAAAAAAATTTAAAGGCATCCTATAGCCTCTCGGAGATAGATATGGATGTCTACGTACTGATTCACAAGACTTTATTTGACATCTCGTTCATCTCTATTAAACATCTCATTCATACATAATTGAGACTAATGCACCTGGCTGCTCTGATGCCAATTTGTTATGACCCAAAAATCCAAGGGTCATGATGGCTCTTATCACGGTGAACCTTGACAAGTAAGACCATCATACAAACTAATATAAAAGAGAAATTAACATTCAAAACCAAAGGTAGGGATCCTAGAATAAAGTCAAACCATATCAATATAATGAAAGCAAAAAGAAACATAAACAATAATGCCATAACTCCCAAAACCTGGTGTCACGGTGTAAGAAGTACAAATACAACTCAAGAAAACACAATATATAGTAATAAATCTATCTCTGAATAGAAACAAAGACATATTCTAATAAAAAAAGATAGTAGTAGACTTCATACGCGTGGAATTAGATTTTACCTAGTAAAGCTCCATATGATGCCCAAAATTAAGAATCGTGAGGTGCACTCAAACATGAATCTACACCAAAAAGGTACAATAGAAGTGAGTATGATCCACTTATACCTAGTAGTTATCATAGGCCGATCGAGCAAAGTAGAAAATAAAACATACAAAATACAAACTAAGGGCACGTCACTTGCAATTAGAAAATATCCCTTAACAATAGATCACACTGCTTACACTAACAATTCTATAATACTCACATATATAGCAATAAGATATCAGAGAGGAAAACACGCATACATTATACCGCATACAAGTAGAGCAAAGAAGACCAATATATATAAAAACATTAAGTACAAGTAAAGAAAGATAGATAATGAATAGATAACAAGTTAATGATAGAAATACACTCACAACATAAGCACAATAAAGTAAATACAATGAATATGATGATGATGATGATGTATGAGATTGTCGCACAACCTCCGAGACTGTCACACAACCTTTGAGATGATTGCATAGTCTCCGTATACACCTACAGAGCTAATGCTTTGAGACGTAGGGCCCATGGGGCATTTTTCAACCCATATACAATCCATATATCTATATCTCCTCCCCAAAATATCCCTCGGGGAGGGTTTTATAAGATGTCATATTTTCTATCAAAAAAAATATTACCAGTATTTCTCAGTATTTCCATGGTAGTATCATTATTTCATGAATAAGTATAAGGATATAATGCTCAAAACCAACTACAATGAGCATTTCCACAACCAATCAATATACCATCACGTGAGCCAAATATCCACTCATTATTTTCAACCATCCATGAAATCAAACATGATTCATATGCCAATAGAATATGAATACATCACAACACACAATTGGCATAACAACACACTTTTTCATTAAATAATATTCAATTATCATCATATATATAAGGCTATTAATATCACATAGGACCCCACATGATCACACATAGCACATAATGTTCCAAAATTATCAAGTAACATCACATATAGGCCCTCACATTGTCACAAAACAATAATATATCCCTTTTTCATAATTATTTCCCACGCCTACCCAGCCCAGTCTGAAAGAAATTAAGCCATAACCTACCTCGAATGCCGAAAACTGAAACAACAACCTTCAATCTACAATCTCACTCCTCACGAATGAACCAAAAATCAACTAAAATATCAAAATATAGAATCTATACACTAAAAGAAAACCAATGATACACATATTGCCTATTTTCAAGTTGGGGTCAAAACAGACCCCAAAAATGGGTTTTTGAAAAAAAGGGCAAAATCATCACTTCATTTCAAAAATATGTTTTTCATATTTTTAGGAGTCTACAGCTGAAAGACCATGCATAAATGAGTCAAAACAAGGTTTAAATCGAAGAAAAACTATTTTTAAAATTTACCGGATAAAAATCCTAAAACCCATTTTAAAATCAAGAATAAAAGCTGTTTTGAAGATGAAATTGAGGAAAAATAATAATTATAAGGTTAGAAACTCATCCAAGTGAAAAGGGTATAAATTGGGATTTAAATTCAAGAATTACAATTTTTAGGCCTTACGAATAAAAATTTCCAAATTTCATACTTAATTCAAGTTTAAAACAAGAATTAGATGATAAAGATTGAAGAAAATAGTTGAAATAGTTGTTATGGAGCTTAACCAAGCTTAGATGTAAAAGAAATAGCTCAAAATCATGAAATCCTAGGCTGAAAATCTCAAAAATGGTGAAAATAGTGAAAACCAAGTATATACCTAGTCATCGCGATCACGAACCAGGTGTCTCAATCGAGGTACCTGGGTGACAAGGGTATCGGGATCGTGGAATAATTATTGTGATTGCGACATATGTCTGCAAGCCCCAATCACAATCACGACATGAGCATCGCGATCGTGACACCTGCTGAGGACTTGGTGCACTTCAAGTCTCCACGGGCCCCTCGAGATTCATCTAAAATCCCATGAATGCAAATGAACTATTCTACTCTATTAAATTTGATGCTCCACACACAATGACGATATTAAATTTTTTAAAAGATTCATTTTCACAAAGTTGAATCTCGAAACCCAATATCACAACTTTCCAAATCGAGGGTTGAAATGAAATTTAAAAGCCATAAAATTACATCAATCATGTTACCATCATAAAATAAATGTTTCAAATTTGCTGACTTTGTCTGTTATACCATCCGTCACATTGATCAAAAGATATTGACTAAAGTCAACTATAAGGATCTCAAAGCAACCAAAAACCACAATATCACATAAAATACACCAAAATGCATAAAAAATCTGTCAATCATCCTCACACTCTAGAAATACCACAACATAACTACGGGGAGGGGTGAAATAATTAAATTATATAGAAATATATAATTCACATATTTTATCAAAATTTAGGTCATTACAAGTCAAATTATTGAAACTATTTTTATCTCTTCCAACAGATCATTCATCTATTGTAATATGTGGGTAATTTATTAGAAGAGATAAAAATAGTATTGAAATTCTTTTAAGTGCTTCTAACAGATCACTCATCTGTGGCAATAGATGAGTGATTTGTTGCAATAGATCATGAATATGTTATAACAGATGTGATTTGTTGGAACTATTATTTTACTGTGCTGTACTTGTTAGATTTTAAGTTTTCCTTTTTTTAATGATGCATAAATCAATTATAATATTTTTTTTATTTTTCTCTTATTTTTAGATAACATGGCTCCCAAAAGAAAATAAAGTGAATCAAGTTCAAGTAAAGTAGCTAGGCTACATACCACTATAGAGCTTGTTGTACAAGTGATATCTCAATCAGAAGTAGAAGAAAATAAACATGAGGAAGAGGAAAGATTCAAAAGGGATGTTTAATTTAGTTCAAAAAGTCAACATGATCCAAATGTTAATATTAATCCTAATAGTCTTTTAACTGAAGAGTTTGTCAAAACCTTCGGTATTAATAGTTTTTTTGTGATAATGCAGTGTAATGGTGCCACAAATTTAACTGGTGATTGTGTGGTAAAGTCAGTCATGGTAAAAAAATTTAAATACCTTCAGATAAATACTTCGAGAACAAAAATTTGATGCTTATTTTAGGGACAATTTCTTTGGTCAATATCTTGATTTGCCAGAGGACAATAATGCTCGTTACCAAATGACCATGGCTTATGGTCTTCTCAAATATAGGTTTATGTATAAAAATAAAGATAAGGTGGAAGAGGTGTGGATAAATTATTGTGGCATGCCATTTTACTTGGCTTGGAAAGAGTTGGCATAGTTACTGGAGTAAAACATTATCTTCCTTCTCAACTTATAACTATTATAATACAGAAAAGGACCCCACACACTAAAATACAAGTCAAGTAATGGTACTTGTTGTCCCTTGTTGTTCCAAGCTTCAAAAACATAAATTTGATTGAAGAATTGCAAGGTAAAAGACTTTTAAAGAAGCACAAGCAATCATTGTACTTGATTTGGTTTATACATAATATTCTTTGGGCGAGAGACGTTGACAATAATATGCCAATTGATTTAATAAATCTCTTCAAGGATATTGAGGCATTTAACAACTATCCTTCGGGTCAAGAAAGCTTCAAAATGACTGTTAAATATTTGTTGACTCCATTAACGTCAAAGACAATCAACTTATATGGATTTCCATGGGCTTTCATGATAAATATTTTTTTTTGTATTTCATTTATTTTTATTGAATAACATTTTTGATTTATTAGCATAATTTATATATTTTGGGCATTTGAAGTCATTCCTTATCTAAGACAATAAGTGAACTACTAAGAAGAAGTTTTATGTTCAAGAATTCTAAGATGGTTATCGGCCAAAAATGATTAAAAAACTCTTGATATTTTTAACCCTTCTCCCTTGAGGAAGCAATAAGTCTAATTTTATTTAAGTATTTATTTTAATTAATGATTTATTTAAATTATTTAATCATCATTCTAATACATGTACTGATTTATTTTGGATTGTGCATTTATGGCTTATTCCGACTAATCAAGAGTTAAAGATGCCATTTTTTATTACTTTAAGATCTGTGCAAACTTTATCAGATCCTAAGGTAATTAATAGAATAAAAAAGAAATTAGTTGGAGCAACAATCACCAAAATAAAAGTACTTTGGGAGGATGGGTTTATTCTTGGTGATGCTGTTGTTGATGGTGTTATTGGTAGTGATAGAGTTATTAGTGGTGATGGAGTCGTTGGTAGTGATGGTAGTGGTGATGGTGTTGCTGTTGGGGTTGGTGATGTTTATAAGTTGGTTGATGCTCTTCTTACGGTTTTTGAAATAAGAAATGATCATGATTATGATCATACTGATTTTACTAATTTTGGTGGTCGATATACCCCTTTAAATTGGTATACTATAGATTTCTCACACGAAAAGGGTAGTCAATCATTTGGAGATCTTTCCCCTCCTATATTATGTTGTGCATACAAATATCAAGAGTTTAAGAAAAAATATGATGGAGTGCTAATGCTATTAATGCATTAACTATTGTTGTAAAGAAATTGACATCTAATAGGGGTGTTATTCTATCAAAGAGGATTTCAGATCCATTTACTCCATTAGAGGTTAAGAGGAGAAAGAAAGCAATTTTCAAGGTATTATCAAATATCAAAAAAAATTGTAACTCCTCTTTCTTGCACTGTTGATCATGTACAAGGGCCAAAGCAGAGGAGCATGAGCTAAAAAGGGTGAATATTTATCATCTGTTCCTACAGACTATATATCCATTACAATAGCTATCCTATCTGTTACAATAGATTACACATCTATTGCAATAGATTGGTAATCTATTGCAACTATCTGTTGCATAACTTGCAGTACTTGGGTAATATATTAATAACTCCAGAGATAAGTACATTATATATCCCATTTGTTGTAATAGATTATATATTTGTTTCAAGAGATGAGATATTTATTGCAATAAATTACCCATCTATTGTATCACTTTATGTATCTGTTACAACAGATGGGATAAAGTTATGCAATAGATTATCCATCTGCTGCATAACTTTATGTATCTTTTTATGTTTCATTTTTTTTGTATCTTTGTGATAAGCATTGACAATTTTGGCTTTTCAAGTGGATGTCACAGTACATGCTACTGCTAAAAATCTTACTACCATATTAGATAGCCCATCAACTGCTTCCAAAGAGGCATAAAAAGTAAAGCCTGTCAGTCCAGATGAAAGTTTGAATAAATGTTAGAATTATCCATTTGAAGGGTTTAACGTCTCGAACGAGGCACCAACATAGTTGATCAGCATTTATTCAGAATGGATTACCGATAGGTTGTTAAAGTATCATACCAGCAGATAACATAAAGGATTTTTAAAAATTCTAATTCATAAACTTCTTCATATACAAACATTATATTAACACATAAATCATGTACAAAACAAAAGTACAACCACTATAAATTGAAACAATCGGATCTTGGATTTGATATGATCGACTTTATTATTGCACATCCCAAAATAAAGAATTGATTCTTTTTTATGTCACAATCCAACACTTGCTGGAATGATGAGGTTTAAATGTCATATATCTTGTTATTAAGACTATATTTAATGTCCATTTTTGTTTAATTGTATCTGTTAAATAATTTTATTATTACTTAATTGTATCGATGTCATGTTTTACTACCTCTGAAAGAAGGCCAAGTTAAAACACAACAACAATACTGATACACGATAGCCAACTATTTTTTCAAAGCATACATCGATAAAACCTATGAAAGTTATTATCAAAAACATTTGGAAGTTGCACAAAACGAGAAATATTTAAGCAACATAATCAAAGGTTTTGTCATTTTAGTTGGCCTACCTTGGAATTTGATTGATGAAGTATACATCCCAATCAATTGTGATGTTGAGTTCCATTGGGTGTTAGATGTTGTTCTAAAAGAGAGGCACATCCGAGTTTATGAATCAATGTCAACAAAGAGACGTTCTGAGCCGTCGTCCAAGACACAAAAGCTGGTCATAATGTTGCCTACTTACCTTCATATAAATAATTTTTTGGATAAAAATATTTATACTGATTGATCAACGATTGAAACATTCCAGGATAAAATGGGTGATAGCCATTTTCTGCAGGATAATTCATTTGTGTAAAATATATTGAAGAAATTGCTCAACAATAGAGTGGTAACCTATAAGTAGTTATCATGACTTATTTTCATAATTTTTACAACTCTTACGTTAATAAGATATGTATTATCTGATTTTTACAAATGTAGAGATTGTGGTATTTTTGTTGTTGCTTACACTGAGTATTTGAGTGATGAATTACAAGTACCAAATAATTCTGTTGATGCTGAATTACTCCATAAAAGATATGCTACACTTTTGTGAAATTATGGAATTGTGAAGGCTTGGAAAGGGTATATAAGCGACCGTGAAGATTCACCACGATCAAAGCCAAATTTCATACCATCGGATTAAGCACAACTGGTCAATATTGAGTAGATCTTTATCGCTTAATTCTGTAAAAGAACCTTAGGAAGTTGGCTTTAAAACTTAACTTGTAAGTATTTAACATACGTTTCAATAGATTACCTATAACAATTTAATATTTTATTTTTTTAGTAAATTATTTAGTGTAATTTGTGAAGGCTTGGATTTATTTTTTGTTATAAATTTTACTTTAAATGTTGACTAGTTATTTTGTCATGAATTTTATTTTATCCATAGATTTGAACTTATTAATTGAAATGGATTACTAAATTCAAATATTGCAACAGATGCATTATCTGTTGCAATAGATGACTCATGTATTGAAGATAATCAAAACATATGTTGCAACAAATGACTAACCTGTTGCAATAGATGGCCCATCTATTGGAAATTATCAAACAAATTTACATATTTATTGCATTAGATGACTAACCTATTGCAACAGATGACACATCTGTTAAAAATGGTCAAACGGATCTATGCATCTATAGCAATAGATGACTTATCTATTGCAACAGATGACTCATCCATTGGAAATAATCAAACAGAGAAAGACATCTATTGCTAAATATAGTTATGCATTTATTGTAATAGATGACTTACTTATTGCAATAGATGACTCATCTATTAGAAATAATCAAATAGATAAAGACAACGGTTGCAACAAATGTCCTATCTATTGGAAATTATCAAATAGATAAAGACATCAGTTCCAACAGATGCATTATCTGTTGCAACATATGTCTCATCTATTGGAAATTATCAAACAAATATAGACATCTATTACAACAAATGACTATTTATTGCAATAGGTTATACACTTAGTTGGACGTATAATTACTATGTAATTAATTAAAATTATAATTGAACTTATTATTTCAACTTTAATTTTAGTTAAATCAATTTATTTATTACTTGCAATGGTTTAATATAAATCCTTTTACATCAAATTAGTCAATTGATCACTCTATTTAGGATGAATACACTTAGTTGACCATGTAATTACTATGTTATTCATTGAAGTTGCAATTGAACTTATTAATTGAAAGCAAATTTTAGTTAACTCAATCTATTTATTACTAATAATGGTTTAATATAAATCATTTTACATCAAATTAGTCAATTGATCACTCTATTAAGGAAGAATACACTTAGTTGATCATATAATTGCTATGAAATTAATTAAAATTTTAATTAAACTTATTAATTCATATTTAATTTTAGTTAAATTAATTTGATTATTACTAATAATGGTTTAATATAAATCATTTCACATCAATTTGGTTAATTGATCACTCTATTTAGGACGAATACACTTGGTTGATCATATGATTATAATGTAATTCATTAAAGTTGCAATGAAATTATTAATTGAAAGGTAATTTTAATTAAAGCAATTTAGTTATTACTGATAATGGTTTAATATAAATCATTTCACATCAAATTAGCCAAACATATAAAGATATATGTTGCAACAGATAACTAACTTGTCGCAATAGATGACATATTTGTTGTATAGATAACTAACATATTGCACAGATGACTCATCTACTGGGAATTATCAAACAAATATAGATCTTTGTTGCAACAGATGACTAATCTGTTGAAAGAAATCAAAACAAGTCTTGCTAGTTGTTTGACTTCTTCCAACAGATAGATTATTTATTGCAACATATTACATATCTATTGGAAGAGATCAAAACAGTTCTTCAAGAAGTAAAAATATCTTCCAATAGATGACCCATTTGTTGTAGCAGATGGGTTATCTATTGGAAGATATCAAAATAGGTCTTCAAGAGATTTGATTTCTTCCAACAGATGACCCATTTGTTGCAATAGATGGGTTATCTTGGAAGAGATTTTGATAAAGCAATTTTCAGGCCCAAAAAACAAACCCGGTTCAATCCTAGGAAACTTAAACATTTGAGGAGAACTCAAACATTTCCCAAGAAGCTTTTTTAAAAGCTATAGTCTCCATTTCTTGTATTGATCTTCTCAAAGTTTACCACCAATTATTATTTAAAAGTAACTTATTTGCGCACCTTTTCTTTAATAATTTTCTCCACACTTCTCTTCTCTTTCTCTTTCTCTTTCTCTGTCTTTTCGACTATTTTGCCTGAGCTTGAGTTGATAGATGTTCCCATGGTGGATGAGCTTTGAGACTATATGACACCTTCTTTGGGTTAGCTTTCATCCTGTACCAATCGCATCATGCGCCTTCTCTGTCTATGATTACACCCACTAAGTAGTTTCAAGTTTCATTTTTTCCTCCTTGTTATTTAAGCCTCTAAGTTGCCCATCTTTGTCATTGTTTCAGGTGGTCGGGGTTTATCCCCAATGAACTATTTAACCACTCTATACCTACAAATATTTATGCTATGTAGGATAATATTATACCCATCATCACCTATTTCTTTGGTAAATAGTGTTTCTATTTTTAAAAGTGCTCGTTTTTCTTATTTCAGTTACTGAGTAAATGGAATTACTTCTGCTTCAGGTATCCTAATCTTTGAAGCTCCAGTGACTCCCATTGATACAAGTACGATCATGATCATGACACTTTTTGAGTATTTTTTAAGTCAACCGAGAGAGTGCATAAGTCTAAGTATGAAGGAGGCCCAAAGTCTCCCCTATGGTGCACTCAATGGGTTCCCATTTTGAAGACTAGTCACTAAAGGGCCTTTTTGTCATTTTATCTATTATTGTAATGTAGTATAAATAGAACATTTTAGGGTTTATTTTTTTAGTTGTTCATTGTTATTGAAAGAACACTTCTCTTAGAGAGAGAGAGAGAGAGAGAGTCCAATCGTAACTAGGGCCATATACAAGTGTGGAATCACTTATGTGTTGCATTTGCTTGATACATTGGTGCTTGGGTGGTGGATGCCTCTCTTGTGTCATTGTAAGAGATAGGTGATTGTAGTGTGTAGTGTTAAGGGTCCAAGAGTGTCATATGTTCTTGGGTTCTTAAGATTACATCTTCATTTGTCTATCTAACTATCTTTATCGTGTTGTAACCCTTTGTAGTTTGTATTGTAGTAGTCAAGTTGTGTGGGATGTTGTTGTTATTGTTGTTCCTTTTATTGTTGTTAATATAGTTTGGTTGTGGGCTGTTTTTTGGTGCTAAACACCTTGTAATCTCTTCCTTCTTGTTCTTGTTCTTGAATCCGAGTGTGGTCATCAAATAGGTCCTCAGGTTCTTGAACTTGTGGACTAACTTTGGTGCATGTTTCTTGTGTTTTTGTCATTATTTTATCATTTGGTATCAGAGTGTTGCTTGATCTTGTTCTAACAATATCAATCTTAGGCTTGAAAGTTGAAAAAAATCAAAAAAAAGTGAAGAAGTTGTTTTTGTTCTTGGCCGAGAGTTGGTGTTGTTGTTACCTCTTGGACAAGACTTGTTTGTATGTCTAGATTTGGTAGTCATTTTTTTAGAGTGTTTCAATTGTTGGTTTCTTCTAACCAACACTAAAAGTGTCTAAATCTAAAGTTTGAGCTTAAAATAATGACATTGTTGATGTGAGCTTGAATTTGGCGAATCTTGATGTTGTTGATGTAGACTTGGAGTGGGATGTTGCTGCTATTGTTATTGTTCTTAAAGACTGTTATTGTGTTCTTGTTGTTCTTCATCCATTCTCATATCTTGACCAACATAAAGGTGCCTAATAGATCTAAAAAGGTGAAATATAAAGTTACAAGACTTGTTGGTGAGAGGACTTGATCACATCAATCTTTTAATTGACAACAACTTTTGTTTTCAACCACTTTCCCTATTTCAAGGACCTTGTTTTGTGGGACTAGTACAAGTCAAATCTCACCTTTTTTATTTGAATTTGAAAAAGGTTTCAAGACTTGTGTTTTCCATTCACTACTAATTGTCTTCCATTCTAAGATTGTGTAAGGATTAAACTTCAAGTTTGTGATTAAATTTTGAGTGGGTCCATGACAAATTGCATGCCGTCATATTATCATAGTTACTGTTCACCATCCATATTAAGCTCAAACTTGGATTGTTTGTTTCTTATTTATTGATCCTCAGTTTCTTTTAATTGATCCTGGTACTAATTAACAAGCCAGTAAACTTCTACTAGGTTGTCACTTAGTTCTTGCATCTGTTGTTCGTGTCTACGTTTCTTTTGTGCTTTTGTCGTTTGGACATTACTTCCTTGAGTTGTCAAACAAATAATCCATTTCGACTAAGGATTAGACTTACTCTTCAACTCACCACGAGTTACAAGCCTACTTGCAAACATTTATGAAATCAAGTGTAAAACCATAAAGTGTGTGAGAGTGTAGTGAGGTTGTTTTGAAATAACTTGTGTTTTATTTTGTAGAATTTGTGTTGTATTGTTGTGTGTGACGTTGTGGACTGATTTAGTGTCTTGTTGAACAGTAAATTAAAGGGATATTTTTGGTACAACCACAGTGGAACCCGAGGCTTCAAATGCTTAAACAATGGACAATAATACCATCAATCTCATTTTGGCTCACCTTGAAACTATTTCCTGGGATGTGGCTAGGTTGAATATGGGTCTTGAGAAATTAGATACAGATGTGGCATCAATGAGTGGGAGATTAGAACGTGTGGAAAGCCTAAGGATTCGACCTTCCACACCTCAAAACATTTCCCTAACCATTTCTCCGGAGGCCTACACCAAATGTTCCACCCACTGAGATAACCATCCAATGTCACAAACCAAACCCCATTTTACTCCCAAAACTAAGACCATGAGAGGACAATCCACCCTCCACTTCACCAATTCCAACAAAAAGGACATGGAACCCAAATTCCACCCCAAAATGCGAGCCCTTCAATCCAAACTCCACTTGACTAAAGACCTCAATATCCACAAAATCCACTTCCACCACTACAAGCTCTACTTAACCCAAATATACCTATCCAACATGAGGTATATGGACCATATGATAATGCTTACATGAGAGGGGAAGAGATAAGAAAAGGCATGGTGATCCGAGGGAAGTTCATGGCTGAGAAGGTAGAGTTGGTCATTAGAACCAACAAGGGAACCAAAACCGTGATGTATGGCTAAATACCATTAAAATGAGGCTTCTAATCTTTAAGGGTGAGAGTGATCCCGAAGATTTTCTTGCATGGGAATCTGCATGTGAGAGGGTTTTCCAAGTAAATGATCTTACCGAAGAGAAGAAGAGTTGCTATGCAATTTCTCACTTTGAGGGTTATGCTACTACATGGTGGGAGTATGTTAAGTATTTTGGCAATGTTTTGATTGAGGGTCTGCCCCCTCTTTGGTTTTGGTTAAGGTAACTCATTATACAAAGGTACTTACCCAAAAGATATCAACAAGAGCTCCTTGGCTAGATGTATAACTTGATCCAAGGAAACAAGAGCGTCGTGGCTTACTATGATGAGTTCCAACAACTCATCTTGAAACTTGATCATAGTGGGGAGAAAGTGAGTCACGACATCATTTGATTCAAGGTGGTTGAATAGAGATATTGCCTCATATTTGACACTTCATAATTTTGACACTATTGATGGTATTTTCCAATATGCATTAGAGGTTTAAAGGGAGCTCAAAGAGAGCTCATCCATAGCTATCCAACCCGAGATCACCAAGGCCGCCCCAAAATAGTCTCTAAGGTATGAAGGTAAACCAATTTCCAATTCTAATTCCAAGGGATTTCAATGCTTTAAATATCAAGAGTAGGGGCACAAGGCTAGTGAGTGTCCAAACTAGAGGAACGTGATCCTAAGAGAGGGAAAAGTATACTATCTTGGAATAGAAGTAGTAATTGAATCAGCTAAGGTTGATGGCAATACTCAAGATGGACAGCAATAGGAGGTTGAAATGCAAGGTGAGAGAGAAGGAGAAGATGTATGGTCGTATAAAGGAGATTGTGACGTGCCTTTATAAAATAGGTAAGATGTAATGCCCTAAGTCTGGTACCCTGGATACTACACCATACTAACAATCCTGAAGGATTACTTGCTAACCCATGACTGGTATCTGCTGTGAGCTCTGCATAATAGTAATACTGTAGTAATAATATAACTGAATAAATGCGGAAATCTGGCAGAATATCTGCCATAAGGTTCAAAACTAAATAATATTGAGTAAAATAATGTTTGAATAAGGTATAACAATACCAAAACTGAAAACAACTGTCTGAAATTCTCTAGTCTGAAAGCCTCTAAAATTGTCTGAACTGCGAAGTTGATGGGACATGTCCCTAACTAACTCCGACTGCTGAAACCACTAAGTACTAAAATAATGAAACAATCATGTCCTCAAATTATGAGAACTCAACACTGACTATGACTGCTGATATCTGAGCTGCTAAGTACGATCGAGAACCTGAGCATTCAAACCTATGGTATAAAATACCATAGAGCAAGAGAAAAGTATGCGTCAGTACATGAGAATGTATTGGTACACAAAGTGAGGTAAGGCTGAATGTGAAGGTTCATATGCATGAACTAAAACTGACTGAATAACATAAACGTGACTGTGTGAGAATGCATGCATGAATACATAACTATAACTGAAGTCATAAGGATTCTGAATATTAAGTTTACTATTAATGTGGGTCACTGATAACTGATATGACTGATAACTGATATACTATTTACTGAGTGATTGTGTCTGACAGTCTTAATTTTGGTATACCTAACTGAGTTTTGTACTGAACTGAGTGACTGTAGGTGACAGTTCTAAAATCTATAAAACTATCTGAGTTCTTTACTGAAGGTTGAGACTAAATCTAAAATTGAGACTGTGGAAGGTAATCATCTAATCGATATGCCTTTTTTTTAACTGATTTGGGGTCTAACCTGTAACCCCAGTTGGAAGGGTGTCAATACCATGCCATAGGTAAGGATAAATTGTGAGTTAACCCTCTGCTGACAAGGAGCTCTTCCGTCAACCCCTCGCTGGTAGGAGAAACTCGAATGAGATATATTAACCCTAGACTCGTAGGGGTATATCTCAACCTATGTTGGCTACGTAGTTTTGGAATTCAAGGATTGCTTCTAAGGATCACACCCTTGTTTGTAGGTGATTCATCATCCTTGGGTTCACTCGGTGCTAATCCTACTCCTAACTGAATAGAGAATGGACTGATTTCCTAGTTCGTACTATGCTTGACTGAGTTGTTACTGATCATACTATTTAACTAAATAGAGCTGAGTGTATTGAGTTTAGTTAACTAATGGAATACTACTGGGTTCTATTAACTGACTGAGTTTACCGAGGACTGAACTGACTACTGAATGAGACTGGACTGATATTGAATTTACTAAGTTTTCCTGAGTACTATAACTGAACTAGAGCATTACTGATCGTGACATGACTGAGATTACTCTGTAACTGACATTGGCTCTAGGAAAACAGCTAAGTTTTCAGGTATTAAATACCCTTAGGACTCTATAGCGTGAATAGTAATAAGACATGACAACACTTGCACACTTGACAATAGCCAACAACTCACAATACAATCAATGAGATATTTTATCAAGCATTTGAAAGTCATGAACTTGTACATGAATAGGAACGCACATTAGTGTGTCATAATTCATTCACTAAGATCTTTCATCAAACACTTAGCATGCATTAACTTGTACATGAATGAGGATTTCTTTTCAACATACTATAAAGGCACTATTTCATTTACATAGGCATTTTGTCAAACATATGGGGAGCATGTTTTGGTCACACAACAATTAATACATCCTATTTCCATGGCTGCATCTATAAACTTGCAAATTGAAGGGTTTACCATGAACATCATGTAAATCATCACATAACAGAATAAATTCTTGTAATTAATAGTTTATAACATGAATCAAAACCCAACAACAACATAAACATGAAATTCAAATCAAGTAACTCATGAAAACTCATAAATATACAATCTTTGTATTTTGAAAGAGATTCTTGGGTTTCATGGGTGAAAGGGACCCATGAATAAATACCCAGCATACCTTAGCATGTTAATCCTTGAAGTCTCTTGAAGGAATTCTTGAGCCTTGTTCTTGAATTTTATTGAAACTAGGGTTTCTTGCTTTTGAGAGAAGATGATAAAATTGGGGAACAATTGAGTGAATAATGATATATTTAGGTCATATGGGAAAATTTTCATGTTTTAGGATGACCTAGTTCATAGGAAATGTCTAAGATGCCCTTGGGATTTAAAATCCCATAACTGGAATGCAGATTAAAGCCACACCGCGACGCGGTGGAGTGACCATCGCTATGCTCACCACGACGCAGCCTAATTGAGGTGAGCTACTGGATTGTGACATTTGCTGATTTAAGCCTTACCACAATGCAGCCTAATCGTGGTGAGCTACTGGAATTTTCCAAATGCCAAAATAGCTTTTATCATGACGTGATGGATGGACCATCGTTATACTTACCGCGATGCGGTCTAATCGCAGTGAGCTACTATTTTTGAAATTTTTATTTGATCCAATCCTCATCCAAAAAATCTGAAACTTACCCGAGAATGCTATTTCCATCCCCGAATATGACTCAACTTAGAAATTAACTTTTTGAGGTTGGAAAGGTCATAAATAAATTCACTGAAGTTTGAAGGGCTTAGAAAGGACTAAGTCCTAATACCTGTCTGAAATTTTCTAACTTTGGAACCCGTCAATAAGCTTTAAAGGCTCAGTTAAGCTTAGGATTTGCGGGGTCTTACATAAGGGTGTGAATTTATGGTTAAATTCCCCTCAAGATGGAGAGGATGATACAAGTACGATCATGATCATGACACTTTTTGAGTATTTTTGAAGAAAACCAAGAGAGTGTACAAGTCTAAGTGTGAAGGAGGCCTAAAGCCTCCCTTACGGTGCACTCAATGGGCACCCATTTTGAAGAGTAGTCACTAAAGGTCCCTTTTGTTATTTTTTATATTATTGTAATGTAGTGTAAATAGAACATTGTAGGGTTTATTTTTTTAGTTGTTCATTGTTATTGAAAGAAAACTTCTCTTAGAGAGAGAGAGTCCAACCATTACTAGGGTCATAAACAAGTGTGGAATCGCGTGTGTGTTACATTTGCTTGATACATTGGTGCTTGGATGGTGGATGCCTCTCTTATGTCGTTGTAAGAGATAGGTAATTATAGTGTGTAGTGTTAAGGGTCCAAGAGTGTCATATGTTCTTAGGTTCTTAAGAGTACATCTTCATTTGTCTATCTAACTATCTTTATCTTGTTGTAACCCTTTGTAGTTTATATTGTAGTAGTGAAGCCGTGTGGGGTGTTTTTGTTATTATTGTTCCTTTTATTGTTGTTAATATAGTTTGGTTGTGGGATGTTTTTTGGTGCTAAACACCTTGTAATCTCTTTCTTCTTGTTCTTGTTCCTGAATCCAAGTGTTGTCATCAAATAGGTCCTTGGGTTCTTGAACTTGTAGACTGATTTTGGTGTGTGTTTCTTGTGTTCTTGGTCTTTATTGTATCACTCACCGCCTACCCTTCTTTCTTAGTGAAGTTGTTCGATAGCTAAAGCACATCATCCAAGATTTTATTCACACAGATGTAATGTCTCCTTCCAAACATACTTTATTAATGGCTATGTGCCTTATTTTTATTTTTATGTATGTGAATGAATGACGGCATGTATCTCCAATATTGTGATGAATGAATGAATGAATGAATGAATGAATGACTTCTTGTTGTTGGTATTTATATTTGTTTTCCTGTTGTATTTATTTAATTTCTGTTTACCTTTTTTTATTGATTCACAAATTAATTATTACCAACAATTACCATCAATGAGTTAAAATTATCAAGTTCATAGCTAAACTAACAATAAGACTATTTACTAATAAACATTTAATATGAATCATTTTACTTTAAATTAGTCAAACAGATATAGATATATGTTGCTACAGATGGCTAACCCATTGCAACAGATGACTTATCTATTGGAAATTATAGAACAGATCTTGACATCTGTTATAATAGATTACCCATTTGTTGCATAAGATGCAGTAAATAGGTAATTTGTTAACACAGGTTCAGAGAACCTATGCGACAGATGGACCATCTATTGTAACAGATGGGTAATTTATTAGAAAACATAGACCATCTGTTGCAATAGATTACCCATCTGTTGCATAAGTTGTAGTATGTAGATAATCTATTAACATAGGTTCAGAGAATGCAGCAGATGGTTTATTTATTGCAATGAATGGGTAATATGTTCTAACAGATGGACCTTCTATTATGATAGATTACCCATTTATTGCATAAGTTGCAGTAGATGGGCAATCTATTAACACAGGTTTAGAGAACCTATGCAACAGATGGACCATCTGCTATAACAAATTACCTATTTATTGCATAAGTTGCAGTAGATGGGTAATTTGTTAATAGATATAAAAATAGATCTTGCTATAGATTAATTTCTTCCAATAGATGATCTATCTGTCACAACAGATGGGTCATCTATTGGAAGATATCAATCCAGTACTCAGCTACTATTTTAATTTCTTCCAACAAATGACTCACTTGTTGCAATAGATGGGTCATCTGTTGGAAGCTATCGAAATTGGTGTTTAAGTGGTTTGATTTCTTCTAAAAGATGACTCATCTATTGCAACTGATGGGTCATCTGTTGCAAGAAATCAATCCAATAGCAAGAACTATTTTGATTTCTTCTAACAAATGACTCACTTGTTGTAATAGATGAGTCATCTGTTGAAAATATTTTTGTACTCTGTTATATTTATTTAATTTTCTCTTACCATTTTTTATTGAGCATAAATTAATTTTTGGACCATAAATAAAAATATATTTTATATAATAAATAACATACATTACCAACAATGAGTTAAAATTATCAAGTTCATATCCAAACCAAACAAGACAAGACTATTTACCATTACAACAATAACTAAAGTGAACCATTTACTATTATAACAATCATGGTGCATTTTGATCAGGATATGTAGTTTTTTTGTGGCCGACATTCCTACATATGGAGCACTTATTTTTTCTTGTTAGAAATAATTCTCCGACTCAACGCCTCCTTTTAAATCACTTTCTTCCCAATTTGTTTAGGTCAACATATGGAGGAGGTATTTCTCTCTCCAAAATCTTTACAGGAACAACCCAAGAATCTTCAGGAGGCACCATATTAATATCTTCATAATATGTTATTACGTATTTTTTTTTACTGAAAAGTATGGAGACGAGTATTCATAGTTTGATTTTCAAATTGTGCACCATATTGGGCTCGAAGTGCTGTCATAGCATGAGGACAAGGTATTTTGTCCAAGTCAAAAAATCTACATGTACAAGTTCTTCTTTGAAGATCGACTGTGGCATCATCACCATGAACGTTAATACTGAACTTGCAATTGGCTATTTGATCGGCCAATAACTTATTTTCTGAATTAACGTACTTTGAGATTTAATTTTTCATTGAAGGAACAAGTCTGTTTGGTGAGTTCACCAACTCCATAAGCCTTTCGTGAGGCAAACCTCATGTTTATTTTATAAAATAGCGCCACAATAGGAAATTCTCTTTTTACTTCAAACATTGTATTCACCGATTCAGCTATGTTGGACGTTATAATATTATACATATACAAAAAAAATCACTTAGTACAACATAATATTATAATAAACTCAAACAAGACATTAAATTTATAATAATGTACCGATTTTCCAGATAAAATGTCTGACCCCATCTCTCAAATCTGACACGTTCGAGATGTGTTACTGTCTTGGGTATCAATAGCTTATTTGATTGAAATGGTCAAAGAATTTAGCTCTATCATACGTTTTAGCTGCTTCATAAAAATGAGACACGGCATTTGAGTTGTGATAGTTATTTCAAAAAAATTTCCTAAGGTGTCTCATGCAACAACCATAGTGAACGGAAAGGTAGACAATTGAAACCATATTTTGGATACTTATATGCCTATCAAAAATTATACACAACTCATCGATATCATCTGCACAACTACTCATTTGTTCAAAAAATATTGATACGACGCATCACATTCTTTGTCCACTGCACAAAAAAGCCACCAAAAAGATATGATTCTCTACATTATATGCCACCGCCGATAACAAAACTCCTTCATACTTGCTCCTCAAGAATGTTCTGTCAACGGTTATGACTTTTCTCAATTGTTGAAAATCAAGAATTCAAGCATCATAGGCTACAAAAAAAGTACTTGAACCTTTTATTTTCATCAACCTGCAATACCATCTTACTTTCTGGACTTGTAGACTCAAGCATGTAATGGTATGCATCAAGCACTGCATATCGTGCTCATGTGTTCCCCTAACCAAAGACTTTGCAATCTCCATGTACTTATAAATCTTCCAAAAACTCACCTTATAATCCAATTATGTATGAATTTAATTGATCATATCTCTTGTAAAAGTATCTTTACCATTGGGGAATCTATTTTCGAAGTATTTATCGATGACCTTTGTCATGGCGTGCAGTTTATGGCTCGTAATATGCTCTGAACCACATCTGTGATACTTTTCATAAGTTTTAATGACAAATATGTCAGAACTTATGAATTTCACAACCCTCAACTACCACTTGCACTCCAGATGAACACATCTAAAATAATACATATTATGTAAATTAATCACCTTCTTGAGTCCAAAATCTTTTTTCAAGCAAGCAATATTCAAGGAAGTGACTAGTTTTTACTTGTTCTTGAATGCCATTTCCTTGTAAAAACCAATTTCATCGTCTTGAAGATTGCTCGATTGTATTGATTGAGAACTGTCCACTATATTGGTCGCAACAATAGGCGTAGGTGTTTGATCCTCCTTCACCTTCACTTTATCTCCACTCTCATCATCATCTGAAATATTCATGTTCAGATCTTCCAATTTATCATCAAATATATTTTGTTGTTTTTGTTCTACATTCTGATTCTCATCTCTATCATTTTTTCAACCACGTACATCCTCAAAATCGGCCTAGCTGCATCACTCAGATAAGTACGCAAACTAACTTGATCGTTTATCTTACAAGGTTGGACCCTTTAATTTTCAAAAGAGTTGTGTAAATAATGACAAGATCTTTCAACTGACAATTTATTCCATAATATCTGATGATTAAGTTCACAAAATCATCATACAAAATATCTCGTTGGACTGTCATCGCGATCGTTTCTAATATTTCATCATCCTTCTCACGTCAAATATATCGATTGTTTTTCTCGATCTATTCTCTATGACAATCAATCCCTATTGTTATTGATCCCTCCATTAATGGTACCTAAAGACATTTGTTAAAAAAGTTAATAATGATATTATAGTAAAATTAATAATGATAGTATAGTATATACAACAACAAAAAAAATTATATACACTACATTATCATTATCAATACTGCAACAGATGAGACATCTGTTGGATTAAGCTTCAGGTTTTGTCCCAGTACTGTAACATAAATTTCAACAGATGACTCACATGTTGGGATTCATATTACAGTATTGGGAGAAAGCCTAAAGGTGATTCTAACAGATAAGTCATATGTTGCAACATGTGAGTCATTTGTTGCAACAGATGACTCACCTTTTGGGATTCATGTTATAGTACTAGAACAAAAACTAAAGTTGATTCCAACAGTTGAGTCATCTGTTGCAATAGGTGAGTCATCTATTACAAAAGATTAGCCATATGTTGCCTCATCTGTTGGAATTTAACTTCAGGTTTATCCTAGTGCTACAATATGAATCCAACAGATGAATCATCTGTCAGATTCATCTTTAGATTCTTTTGTAATAAATGAGTCATATGTTGCAACATATGACCCATCTGTTACAATAGATGACCTATCTGTTGGATTCAGCTTTAGGTTCTATCCATTATTGAAAATAAGCAATAGCAGATATACCCAGATGAGAAATTCAACTAAAAATCATAATTTTACTTACCAAAATCACCTATGAAGCAATGCCCAGTGATATACGAACAAAATTTGGTCCAGTAGCAGCAGTAGCAGTAACAATAACAACAATGGTATGACAAATGAAGAAGAAGATGATGATGATAAACAAGAAGAGATGACAACGAAGAAGATGATGATGATGGTGATAAAGAAGAAGAAGAAGAAGAAGAAGAAAGCAGCAGCAATAAAGAACAACAATATAAGCGAACAGAGAGAAAATAAGAGTAGTGGTGGTCCCACATTTTTTTCCCTCTAATTTTAGTTATAATAGAGTTTATATTGGGTCAAAGTGTAAAATAAAAAACTTGCAATTCTCAAACTTTCTTAATCCATCATTTAATAACTGTCACCACACTCAATTGTAAAAACTTGAGTCAGCTAAACTTCATTTTAAAACTTTTTTTTCACCTATAATTCATTCTTCCCCTAAGAATATTATAATACCCCTTAGTATTTTGTTGTTGATCAGATAATATTTTGTTGTTGATCAGATCATTACGGATTCTTCAGACACACTCTTTTGTAGAAGGATCACAGACAGTAAAAAAAAAAAAATTGTTGGTACTTAATTATATACTTATGATACTATTTGTGTATTAATCAAAACAAAAAATATGCATTTTTTTGTCAAAATATTTAACTCGTAGCTAGACTTCAACAATAGTTTGCTTCTCCGTGGTTGCTTCTTTTTCTTTTCTTCGCCTTCGTCGCTTCTGATTTGACATTATACTAATGCCCCTAAATGTGTTGATATTATGTGGTTTTAACTCATTTTCACGTTATGACATCCAAATCGCTTTGAGAATAACAAACTGTTTGCATCAAATGATTTCTTATGACTTACAAATCAAATCAAAGAAAATGATCTTTTCAACTCTTTTACGTGTAAAAATGAACAATATCTTGTAAATATTTGTCAGAAAAATCATGTGAATGCATACAAAGTTAAATCTACAAAAAGGGGTTAACGGCAAATGAGTTATCAAACTCTGAGATTGATAGAGTAAGAACAAAAATAGGTTGGAAACTCAAATACCTAATAGTTCAAACAAACAAAAAAATCTGAATGCTTTAGGTCTTCTTTTTTTCACTCTTTTACTCAAAAAGAAACCAAGGAGTAACAAAACAAATAAAAGTTTTTTTTTCCATATGAATATATAGTCTAGTCCCTTATATTTCGCGGGTTCGATGGGTAAAACGATATTTTCTCGTTTCATTTTTCCTAGCAAATGCCCACTGGGAATCAAGATTCGTCCATCTTCTTTCCCGACACCATCATTTACTTTATTTACCAATCCCCACAAATTCTTCTAACTAATAATAAATCATGTGATCATCATACTAGAAAAAGTGCACCTCTGATTTATTTTTTCTTTAATTTGTATGGTTCTTGAATTTCAATCTGCATGCAATAATTCACTCATATTTTTTTCGAAAAAAAAAAAAAAAAAAGAAGTCTGGCATTGATTTTGTGAATTGATTTGCTCAGTGGGGATTGATTTTCAAATTTAAGGAGAATGTCTGGTTTTGTTGGTGTTGTTGTTTCTGATCAATGGCTTCATAGCCAATTCACCCAAGTCGAGCTCCGTGGCCTTCATTCCAGTGTACGTCTAATATTGTTTCATAATGTATTGTATTGTTTTGATGAACACTTACATTGATTGTATCGTTTTCCATTGTTTTGTAATGACGACCACTAGCAACATGAAGAATGTACCTGCAATTATAAAGAAAAACTAATTTACATGATAGATTTAATATACAAACAAAGGTGGATAAAGGGTAAAAAAGGAGGTGACAGAGTTACCTATTACATGTTGTATTGCTTGTGGTAGGTGGCAAGTTTTCCATGGAATTAGTCGAAGTGTGCTCAAATTAGCCAGAAACCATGGTTATCAAAAACAAAAAACAAAAAGAAAAAGAAGGGTGAAATAGAATTAATATTAGATAATAAGTAAGAGCAAGATGAGAAGGAAAAAACGGTAATAACGACATTGTCATACCAAATGTGTCGTTTACGTAAAATGACTGTTTTTGTGGTTACATAACTAGGGATTTGATGATAAGATATAATTAACTTTAGGTACCAATCAAAACAAACATTGTATTCAAGTAACAATACGATACAACACAATATGTATCAACCATTCAAACAAGTTGTTGTTGAGCTTGTTGATGGGGCTGATTTAATTTAGTTCTTTTATCCTGGAAAAATTTCCTGTTGTTGTTAAGTTGAAATTTGGTTACAGTTTGTTTCTGCGAAGAATGATTCTGGGAAAGTAACACTGGGTGATCTGCCACCCGTTATGTGCAAACTTAAGGCCTTGAAGGATATTCTCACTGCAGATGACATTAGCCAGATATTACATGAGTCATCTTCTCATATGAGTGAAGAAATTGACTTCGAATCCTTTCTTCGGGTGAGTACTAGAGAATTTTGTTGTGTTTTTGTTTATTTCCTCGTTCTCTTGGTTTTTTGCCAATATATATATTTGGCATTTAAAAGAAATGAACAACAACTCTGGCTTTTATAAATAAATTCCAAATATCATGAAGTTCGCAGTTGTCTAATTTACTTGACATGTTTTGCTTTCACTTGTTGCATCGTTATTGCTAGGACGTGTAAAACCAACGAGCTTATCAGCCTGTCTTAAGATGAAATTCTCGAATACATTTACTTGGTTATCCTGTTATTTTCTGATCTTAATTTCCTATGTATGTCTCACAAGTTCCCTGTGTCAACTGAAGTGTGATTTGTTTTTGGTTGGCTAGGCATATCTAGATCTACAAGGACGAGCTACTGCTAAATTGGGTAATACGAAGTTAAAAACCTCGTCCTCTTTCCTCAAGGCCAGAACAACCACAATTCGTCACAATATTAGTGAATCTGAAAAGGCCTCATATGTTGCACACATCAATAGCTTTCTCAGAGAGGACAAGTTTTTGAAGGATTATCTTCCTATAGATCCATCTGGCAATGAACTCTTTGAGCTCGTGAAAGGTGGTGTTCTTCTGTGGTAAGTGTTGCTTCATCTGCCCCAATTTAAGTGTCTTAGTTTGACTGGGCACAGAGTTCAAGAAATAAAAGGAGACTTTTGAATCATTGGTCTCAAATTAAAAATGTGTATAGTCTTTCAAATCTTGTGGTCTTAAAACTTTCCATGTAGAATGTCGGACATTAAAAACTTACTAAATATAGAAAGAGACACTCTCTTTGGGACAAACCAAAATGGAAAGTAAGACATTTAAATTGTGACTGAAAGAGTAATAAGGATGAATACGATGACTATATCTGGGAGATCCTTATTTAACTTAATCATTTTATCATTTGCATGTTTATTGATTCATTAACTATACCATGTCATGCAGTAAGCTTATCAATGTTGCCGTACCTGGTACTATTGATGAGCGTGCTATCAATACCAAAAAGGTTGTTAATCCATGGGAGAGGAATGAGAACCACACTCTTTGCCTCAATTCTGCAAAGGCAATCGGTTGCACAGTGGTCAATATTGGCACTCAGGATTTAGTTGAAGCAAGAGTATGTAAAATCTATGATAGTTATTACAATAGTTTTCCCACTTACGAACTATACTTAATCTGCTGAAATTTCTTTGTTTTTTGTTCTCTTAGCCTCATCTGGTTGTTGGGCTGATTTCTCAAATTATCAAGGTACTTTTCTACTACAATACCTGTTCCATATGTTCGTCATGCATCTGAAATTGTTACTCATATTATTTCTGATGTTCTTGTTTTGGAAAAATCAGATCCAACTATTAGCTGATCTCAATTTGAAGAAAACTCCGCAACTTGTGGAACTTGTGGAGGACAGCAAGGTTTGTCAATACTTGATTGGTTTTTCCTGTTTCAGTTCTAATGCAGAGCAATGGTATTGAAAGTTCTAATGCACCCTGAAATTAATGATAGATAACATAATAGTAGTAACATTTGCAGGATGTGGAGGAGCTCTTAGGTTTAGCTCCAGAAAAGGTTTTACTGAAATGGATGAACTTCCATCTAAAGAAGGCAGGCTATAAGAAGCAGGTCAATAATTTTTCATCTGATTTAAAGGTGAGAAAGTTCTACAAATTCGCAATCAAATTACCTTCTTAGAAATGAGTTTAAGTTTTATACACTGTCAGTGTACAAAATATTCTACACTATCAGGTAAACTTGATCTGCTATTTCAGGTAACCCAATTTTTATGTTAAAAATTGGGAAAAGATTTTTGTTAACTTGCAATAGCAGGTCAACTTTACCCGATAGTGTAGAATATTTTGTAGACCGATAGTACACAAAACTTACATTCCTTAGAAATTGGTAGGCATTATATTTCAAAGAACGTTTACTGCTTTCTAGGGATGAAGTTTACACTTGCACAGTTGGATGTATCTTCCTAAAAAAGTAACCCTGAGTTTCGCCATCTATTTAATTCATTCAACATGCATTGCTACTGTGTCTCTTTCTCATATTTGTCCCGACCGCCGCTGCGCTATTGATATGTGCTTCTTTGAGAAGAATGGAACAAGATAATTGGATTAAAGTTAGCTTCTTCCCTTAACATTTTCTGCTTCATTTGCACATTGGCTAGTCCCTAATGTAACCATCCATATGTAGCTGTTAAATCTGCAGTGCACTCCACTTAATTTATTAAGATTTATGAGCTGCTAATATAACACAAGCATATTGCTGGAATTTGCAAAGACAGCATGTAGCCATCAAATAATGTCATTATATTCTTTCTTCGTTAAACGATTAGCTTTTGTGTTTTGTTAAGGATTATGAACTTGAATTTGTCATAACACATGAAAGTCAGCACTTGCCTGTCTTCTTTCTGACTGAGGTGTAGAAAACTACTGATTTCCTTTCTTTAATCATACTTGCTTTTACAGCCTCGTATATTGTTTCTTTTTCTTAATTTGGACTTCAGTGAAGCTCAGGTGAAATAAGATTTGATAGACTGGTTTTTGTGCTCTGGCCTTCTCTAGCTATCTATCATCCTCTCTTGATTCTAGTTTGAGAGGAATTATTAGTCTGCACCTTACTTCGTCTGTGAAAGTAGAGTTCTCAAAACTCTATTCCTGATGTTTGTTCTCTGTTCGCTGCAGGATGGAGAGGCCTATGCTCATTTGCTCAATGCTCTTGCACCCGAACATGGTACAACCACCACATTAGATACTAAAGATCCAACTGAAAGAGCAAATTTGATTATTGAGCAAGCAGAGAAACTCGACTGCAAAAGATATGTTACCCCACAGGATATTGTTGAGGGCTCCCCAAACTTAAATCTTGCATTTGTTGCACAAATATTCCAAAACAGGTCAGATTAAGAAACTCTTTTCCATAAACCAATTATCTGAAACTTGAAATTTCTCTCTTTAAGTAGATAATGTGGAGGATGGTGATACATCTACGTCAATTTTTTAGTTCCTTAAGTTATAATCCGGTTTCATAACAAATATAATAGACCAAAAATCCTCAGGCTGAAAGGTGAGCTGAATTAGGACAAGTCTCAAGCTCAGCTTAGTTTCTGTTAAGATGCGGAATATGAGGCTTGCGGTCCTGTTCACCTTATCAGGGGAACTATGAATAGTTTAGCATGCGATATTCTTTTTAATCATTATTTCGGATTTTATGGAGCCTAGGGCTCAATGATTTTGTTCATTTGTAAACTCTTACTTCCATGATATCCTTTCATTTACTTTCTTCAGTAGCAATAATAGCATGTATGTTTATCCACTTTTGTTAAGCCCATAATGAATGCTACCAAGACATCCAAGCTTGAACTCTGATATGATTTAAGTAGCACGACGACTGCTGTTTAAGTTGTGACTTGTTTCTTCACTTTAGTCTTGGATTGAGAGATATCGTGACAAAAATACTAATAACCAATGTATACGCTGCTCCATTCAGCAGTTGATTTTTCCACTTCTAACTGATTTGATATCATCGAGAAGCGAGATAAAAACTTGTTAGGTATCCCAAGAATGTGTAACAATGAAAGCACACAGATTAAATAATAGATTGCATGTCCACTATTCAGGTGTTGATTTTGATGAATATCAAGATAATCCATTAAGAAGTTGATGTTTATGATTAGTGGGGTTCACAGTCGTGTACTTTTCCATTTATTAAAGAGCTAGTTTTTGTCATGGTACAGGAATGGATTGTCAGCGGACACCAAGAACATATCTTTCGCTGAGATGATGGAGGATGATGCTCAAACATCTCGAGAAGAAAGATGCTTCCGGTTGTGGATTAACAGTCTTGGAACTGATACCTACATTAATAATTTATTTGACAATGTCAGAACTGGGTAGGTACATATGCTTCTTTATTGGACATTATTTAGACTTTATAAATGTGATTTGATGGTAATCCTCTTAACATACAGGTGGCCCCTCCTCGAGGTACTCGACAAAATTGCACCAGGATCAGTCAACTGGAAGCAAGCAACAAAACCCCCTATTAAGATGCCTTTTAGAAAAGTTGAGAATTGCAACCAAGTCATAAGGATTGGGAAAGAACTGAATTTTTCACTTGTGAATGTAGCTGGAAATGATATTGTACAAGGAAACAAGAAGCTTATATTGGGTAGCGATTCTCTCTTCTGAACCTCCATTTACTTGCCAGTGTAGCTGAACTTTTCTTTATTTGACATATCATGCCCAGAATATGCTTTAGGAGTAAACAAATTTTGCGTGTGTGCATACTATCATCTACAATAGAATGCTATCAGAGTAAACAAATACAGGACATTTACACATGATCACATGCCCCAGTGCAGAGGTGTGATAGGTAGGCCAAAGAAGTATTGGAAAGAGGTGATTAAAAAGGAACATGACACAGTTTCAGCTTATCAAGGAGACGACCTTAGATAGGAGGTTGAGGGGGACATATATTGGGATGCTAGGTTAGCAGGAAGTAGAGTTTGGTCCAGCTTATCCTTCCATACTAGTAGTCGGAGTATTTCTCCTGTAGTTCTTGTTCCTCGATTTCTGCTCTTATCTGGCCCTTCTTGTACTTCGATTATCGTATCCTTTGTTTGTAGTTACTGCTCAGTTTGCTTTTGACATGCTTTCTATAGTATTTTACCATGGCTATTTCATTTCTGCTATTTCCCTTTCTGAACTGTTTTGATCAATTTCTCATCGAGCCGAGGGTCTATCGGAAATAACCTCTCTACCTCCAGGGTAGAGGTAAGCTCTGCGTACACCTACCCTCCCCAGACCACACTTTGTGGGATCACACTGGGTATGTTGTTGTAATCAATAATGTCAAAGAGGGTCCAGATACCAATTTGTAAGTGTTGAATATCATTAAAATTACAATATTACTAAGTTTCTCATTGTTAGCCTGTCGCTGATTCATCTTTCGATTTGATTTGTTATTCACTCTGATGGCATATCACTTAGAAAGATACATGGTTTCAGAAATACAGGGAGCATGAGCATCTGATTCTTCATTTTCATGCCAAAATTGTAAAGAGCTTTACGTTGTTAACGTGCCAAGTTGATTCTTTATAGTGAATATGATAGATATCACAAACATTCGGCAATGTGACTTTTAGATATGATTTAGGTATTGTAAGAGAAGTAAAAGATTCATTTTCTACTGTCAGCCTTTTTGTGGCAGCTAATGAGATTCACAATGCTGCAACTATTGAAAAACTTGAGGTTTCATGCCCAAGGAAAGGAAATAACAGATGCTGACATCCTCAATTGGGCAAACAAAAAAGTGAAGAGTGCAGGCAGAAAATCTCAAGTGGAAAGCTTCAAGGTGATTTTGAAAAAAAAAAGCTTCAAGCCTGATATATCAGTTTCTGTTTCACAGTATCTAAGTTCTTTGTTCTGTTCTGTTAGGACAAAAGTCTATCAAATGGGACGTTCTTCCTAGAACTTCTTAGTGCAGTAGAGCCAAGGGTCGTGAATTGGAGCGTTGTAACTAAGGGGGAAACAGGTACATTTAAAATATAAGGATTTATTTATATGCAAATAGAGAAGATTCAGTTGGCAGATTGGAAGAAAGATCTTCTTCTCTTTGTGACTGTGATTAAAGTAATGTGAATGACCACTTGTTTCTTTGGGCTTCGTGAAAGATATTGATAACTCTGAATGCAACTGCAGATGAGGATAAGAAGCTTAATGCAACTTACATAATCAGTGTTGCAAGGAAACTTGGATGCTCCATCTTCTTATTGCCAGAGGATATAATAGAGGTAACATATCAGATAACAAACTTCTTTTTTGTGCCCGTCTTTTGTAGACCATACCATATGGTCGTCATAAGATAAAGGCTCCAGTATAGTTTCAATTAAATGCTTCCATTACAGATGTTAGAGGCCTAACTATGCTGCTGGTTGATAATATAATAGAGTACTTAGAACTAAAAGTTGCATTATTTTGTTGTCATTAGCGTTCTTTCCTCTGTATATTGTTGTGTCGTTGTTGTTACTGCTCTCTTTTCTATATTCCCTTTTTCACACTACTTGGAAATGCTTTATTTTAAGCCAAGGGTCTTTCTGAAACAACATCTCTATCTTTACGAGGTAGGGGTAAGGTCCGCGTACATTTTACCCTCCCCAAACCCACTTGTGGGATTACGCTGGGTATGTTGTTGTTGTTAGAACTGAACGTAATCGATGCGTACTCATATAGACATGCCATATCCTGCAGACCAAGTAATATTGCATGCTACAACCCAGATTCATTCAGAAAAAGCTTCCAAGGAATCCCATGAAAAGTGCATTACATATCAAAACTGAGATGTTTGCATATTAATTCCTTAGGAGGTCATAGATACCATTAAGAATTGAACACGAAAGTCTAAACGTTCTTTTTTCGTGTTTGGTTTCATGTAATAGCATCGTAGCAATTTCTTGTCTATGAAACCTTAGCTTCCAAAGAATTCATGACTCCTAAGTCCAAACTGACTTTGGCAAACAGGTGAACCAGAAGATGATCCTTACTCTCACAGCAAGCATCATGTATTGGAGCTTGCAACATAAAGCTGATACTCCAGAGACCATCCCTGAAGAAGACAATGCTGCTTCTGATGAATCTCCAGCGGCAGCCACTGATGGTGAGAATGTTTCTCCCTAAATCAGAAAAGGAGCGGCAAGAAGACAGATAGATATTCATGAAAATAAATATAGATAATATTGTTCGTATTCACTGATGAATTGGTGGGAATGCCTCTCCTGATTTGGTCCTCAGCTATTGTTTTCACGAGGACAAATCTCATATATGGACGCTATAACATTGCATTATCTTATTAGTTTCACTATCCATGAGAGACTTGAAATGCATTTAATGGATGTGATAACAGCCTATCTATATGGATCACTTGATAATGAGACATACATGAAAATTTTTGAAGGATTTAAAATGCCGAAAGCATATAGTTCAAAGTCTTGAAAAATGTTTTCCATTAGATTGCAATGATCATTGTATGGTTTGAAGCAATCTGAACTCATGTAGTATAACCGTCTTACTGAATATTTATCTAAGGAAGGTTATGCGAATAATGAAATTTGTCCATGTGTTTTTATAAAGAAAATAACGTCAGAGTTTGTTATACTTGTTGTCTATGTCGATGGCGTAAACCTTATTGGAACTCCAATAGAGCTTCAAAAGGCAATTGATTACCTAAAGAAAGAATTTGAGATGAAAGATCTCGGAAAGACAAAATTATGCCTTGATTTGCAAATTGAGCATTTGACAAATGGTATCTTTGCCAATCAATCTGCCTACACAGAAAAGGTGTTGAAAAGATTTTATATGGATGAAGCACATCCATGAAGTACTCTGATGGTTGTTCGATCACTTTATGTGAATAAGGATCTATTTCGACCTCAAGAAAAGAATGAGGAACTCCCTGATCCTGAAATACCATATCTTAGTGCAATTGGTGCACTATTGTATCTTGCAAATACTACAAGGCCTAATATAGCCTTTTCAGTGAATTTGTTAGCAAGATATAGTTCTACTCCTACTAGGAGACATTGGAATGGGATCAAACACATTGCAGTATCTAAAAGGGACTACCGATATGGGCTTATTTTATTCTAAAGATTGCAGTCCCGATCTTGTTGGTTATGCTGATGCTGGGTGCTTATCTAACCCGCATAAAGCTTGGTCTCAAACAGGCTACGTATTTATATGTGGGGGTACTGTCATATCTTGGAGATCTACAAAGCAGTCTATTGCAGCCACTTCATCGAACCATGCTGAAATTATAGTTATTCATGAAGCAAGTCGAGAGTGTGTATAGTTGAGGTCCACATTATATCTCATTCGAGAAAAATGTGGTTTGAAATGTGACAAAGTACCCACGATTTTATATGAAGATATTGTAGCATGCATAGCAAAACTTAAGAGAGGATTCATAAAAGGAGATAGAACGAAGCACATTTCGCCAAAGCTCTTCTATACACATGAAATCCAAAAAAAATGATTATATTGATGTACAGCAGATTCGTTTAAGTGACAATGTGGCTGATTTATTCACCAAGTCTCATCCAACTGCAACTTTCAAGAAAATAGTGCACAAGATCGGAATGTAAAGGTTCAAGGATGTTTTTATTAGAGGAAGCTAATACGCGTTGTACTCTTTTTTTCTTACGAGGTTTTGTCCCAGTGGATTTTCCTTGTAAGATTTTTAATGAGTCAGCCTATATGCGTATTATTAGACATTCAAGGGAGAGTTATGATATTGATGTATATCAGTTGTAGTGAACGTCTATCAAAATCTAGTTAATATCTATCAGGATTTGAAGTATCTATCTTTTACTCAGAAACAAGGAGTAAATTTTCCCTATAAATAAAAGGATTTCCTTCATTGTAAATCATCACTCAAGAGAAAAAAGAATTACTATTTATTTTCTCTCTACTCTTTTTATTTATTCTTAGTTATTTCATAACAATTATTCATTTTTTTTACTATTACTATTGCTATTATTATTAGTAGTAGTAGTAGTCTTTTTGTGGGTATTTACTATTACTATTATTATTATTATTATAATTATTATTATTATTATTATTATTATTATTATTATTATTATTATATTTATTTTTTTTACTATTACTATTACTACTATTATTGTTATTGTTATTGTTATTATATTATTATTATTATTATTACTTTGCTACTATTAAATGGTTACACGTGCATATTGTTTTTTCCTTATATTTATTAGCTTTGTTCTCGTGTATTATTTTAATAATATTTTAATTTAAAACTTTGTAATTGAATTATACATGGTACTATTTTTTTACAAATATCTTTTTGTTCCTTATTAAATGACTGTCAAGGATATTTCGATAATTTTATAATGCAATAAAATGGTTACATTTCATTGTGTTTTATAATTTTAAGTAAAGTGAAAATTTTGATTTGAAAATATTTAGTCGGTGAAATTTTGTTGCTTTTTGTTTTGAGAGTTATTGGGATTTTAGAATTTTTTAAATATAACTACTTTGTCCTTTGTCTTTTTCTTTTTTTTTATTTCGTTTTGTTTGACTTTAAGGGAAAAAACATAAATATCCCCGAACTTGTCGCCACAACTTACCTTAGTACTTTAACTGTATAGCCAATTATTTACTCCCCTAAACAACTTTCGCATGAATTAAATACAACCCCTAAAATATAATAACACTCTCACAATGGAGAGTGTATTATACTCGCGACACGTTAGTGTCATGTCAGCGCCACATCATTGCCACGTCAAAATCACATAAAAAAATTATTTTAAAAAATTGTTTCACTAATATATAATTTATATAATTAATAAAATATAATCCACCACCACCACCCGTCCACCTCTCTTTCTTCTTTATTTCTCTACATCCCCTTTTTGGCCATTTTTGTCATCATCTCTCCATCCGCTTTCCTCTTTTCTTCATCTTCATTTTTCTCCTCCTCTCTCCATCTGAAAAGTCATTAAAGTTGTTTACTTAGGTCTCACTTTTACTAAATTTTATCACTTTAATCCTAAAATTTTCTTCACTTAACCATTTTCATTGCACAACATACCTCATTTGTTTTAAATTTTATACAATAATTAAAAGGGGATGGAAGGCCGGGGTGGGGGGGGGGGGGGGTTGAGGTAATAATTAGTTAGTAGTTTTAAAAAAAAAATTACAGTTTTTTTTTAAATTCAAATTTTGTTCTCATCTTTATTTGTTTTACTGTTTTTTAATAGTTAAGTCGAAATAATTAAAAGATCAAATAAATTTAGTAAACTACTACAAAATAACCAAAAAAGGAATCCATAAATTTAAATTCATTTAAATTAAAAGAAATGAAAAAAACCAAAACAAATAAATAAAAATAATGTTGTGATAAAAGTTTCTGCACTTTACTACTATGTAGAAGAGTGAAGAAGCACACAGGAGTTCGTAAACATGTGTGCTTCTTGCCATTCTTCTATATAATGAGGACATTTTAGTTATTTTATCAGTTCTAATATTTTAAAGTTATTGTACAATTGTATTTAATGTGATTGTACTTTTTAAATTTCGGACAAAAAAAACAGAGTATATCCTACTTATTATTACTTGGTCCGCCAATACTTTTAGTTACCTTTTCTGTCATGTGGGTTCCATTTTGATCTTTCTTCTTCTCTTTGGTTTCTCTTGCCTACAATATTAACTAAAACTTGTTTTCCTCATGCAATTGGTTTATTGTTATTTTTCATGTTAAATTATATACTGTTAAAGATTATTCTTAATTAATTATTACAAGTTATTTATGTATTAAAAATAAATAATATTTAATAACAAATAAAATAGATATTTATGACATGTCTACTTTAACTTCTTCAACCGTAATTTTACTATATCACTCCTGATTAATTATATAGGTTGTTATCTACGTATTAGCAAATTAAAAATATTTAATAAAAAAATAAAATAGACATTTATGACATGTCTGCTTCAGTTATTTCAACCGTAATTTTACTATATCATTTTCAATTAATTATTATGAGTCATCTAAAATTAAGAAATTAATAATATTTAATGAAAAAGTAAAATAGATATAAAATGATAAATTAACTCTTGATATTTAAAATTAATTTGACTTCTTATATGAGGCTCACTTAGTTTAATAAAAAAATAAAATAAACATAAAATGATAAATTATTTTTTGATGTTTTAATTTAAATTAACGTCTTTTATGAGACCACTTTAAAAAGATTTCACAACTATTTGTTATAATAATTTTACTATGCCACTTCTAATTAGTAGAATAGAAGAAAAAATGTTACAAATCACAATAATTAAAAACTTAAATAATTTTTAAAAATATAATTGACTATCAATGACATAAAAGTTTGAACAGCTTAAAATATTATAATATAAATTTCATCAATCTAAATATAATAATATACGCCTAACTTAGAATTATAGAATTATACATAACGTATAATTTTTAAGAATCAACATTGGGCCGTGCGTAGCACGGCTTAAGCCCACTAGTTTTATTTATAAACAATAACTTATTTAAATGTGGATTGTTCAAAGAGAAAATGCTCTGTTTCCACTCTAAACTATTCACGAAATTGTTGAGACACTCTCGAACTTTAGGAAGGTTCTATTACCCCCTGGACTAATTAAATCGTATTTTTGGCAGTCTTAGTGCCTAAGTGGCACATCAATGAATCAATTTCGTATATAGTTCAGGGTGAAAATAGAGAATTTTTCCTTGTTCAAATAAACTTTTCGTTTTTACTCTTTAAGCTTTGAAAGAGATAGAATTGATTTAAATTTTCTTTTTTTTAATATAAAAATATTTAGATAAAATTCTATAGTTATTTTATTTTATCATTATAATTTTTTAAAAAAAATATACAAACAGGAAAAAGACGACAGAAGAAAGATAAAAAGTATTTCTAAAAGAGAAAATGGTCAAAAGCTCCTCCCCCCCCCCCCCCCCCCCAATCTTTACCCCAAATCTCAATTACACACTTATACTTTGTGAGCATCCTATTACCCCCTGAACATTTTAAAATTGAAATATATACCTGTCTAAAAGCTCATACCCATTTTTATTTCAATTAGTGACCTGCACGAGCTGCCACATAATGCCACATCATATTATCCTTTTTTTTTAATCTAAAAAATTAATTATTTTTCTTTATATATTTTCCTTTTCTCTTTTATTTTTTCCTCTTTTCTATTTTCGTTTTGCCTTTCCTCGTTGACTCCAAATACCAGACGACGCGGGCCAAGCTTACTCATATGCTAAGACTAGAATTCCAATTAGATGTGGATTCAAAGAAAAATCCAATCAGATGTGGATTCAAAGAAAAATCTTTGAATAGTTTTTTTTTAAATGAATTTTGAAACGAAATGGGTACATATACATTTGTTAATTTTATGTTTAGATTTGTTTTTTTTTTTCTTTTGGTGATAATTATTGCAAGTATTGACTGTTGTGTTGAATGTTAATTTTCATTTTGAAAGTTGATGGAAAAGACTTTTTTTGTAGAAATAATTGTTAATTTTGCTCTTTTGATGGAATGGAAGATGATCCATTTAGTGTTTGTGTTGAAATAATTTTTAATTGAGTTATTTTTTATGGAATTGGAGATGACCCATTTTGTGATTTCAGTTTTTTTTTAGAAAATTTTACTATTTCGATGGAATTGCAGATGGCCATTTTGTGTATGTGCGTGCAAAAATAATGATTAATTAAGCTGGTTTTGATGGAACTGGAGATGACCAATTTGGTGATCTTAGAGTCCTTGGTAGAAGTAATTGTTAATTTTGCTATTTTGATAGAATTGAAGATGACTTATTTGGTGCGTGTGTGTGTTAAAATAATGGTTAATTGAGTTGTTTTTTATGGAATTGCAGATGACCCGTTTGATGTGTGTGTGTGTGGTAGAAATAATGATTAATCGAGCTGATGTTGATGGAATTGGAGATGACCCAATTCAATATTCAACACAACGAATGAATTTGTTACCCGAAATCAACTTTGTGTTTGTTTCTTTTTTTAAAGTTGATTTTTGGGTAAATATTTTTCGCTGGTGGTGGAGCAGTCATGGTGCTTTGTTGAATAGAAGAAAGAAAGAAGAGAGAAAAGCGAAGAGAAAGAAGACACAAATGAAAAAATAAATAAAGAACATAAAAAATTAGAAAATTAAGAGGTGAAAGAAGGCAAAATGATTTTAAAAAAAAATAAAACGTCTTCGCTCTCTCAAAGAGAGTGTACTATATCTTCCGTGCCACCTCAGCATTTAGGGAGAAAATAAGTCCATTTTAAAAGAGTTCGGGGATAATAGAACCCCATGAAGTTGTAGTATTAATTGAGAATTAGAGCATAGATCGGAGGGACATTTGACCAGTTTCTCTTTCTAAAATAAACTACCCAACCCCTATGATCTATGAACACTCCAACTCAACCATCGTTCGTTCCCCATTTTCAGGCCTCACTTTTCCTCATTACTTCAACGTTTAACAAATAATCTGAAATTTGTTTGAACAATCAAAATATAAGAAGTGGTTACTTTGAAGTTTGAATTTAAATTCAAAAAAATATGTAATTAAGAAAATTCCTAAATTTCAATAATCTAAAACAACGTATTTCTCATCTTTTGGAAAAAAACTACAACGTGGCAAATAATTAATTTTGATTTGAAGTGGTTATTTTTTTAACGTAAAGCAGTTACTATTTATATATATATATATATATATATATATATATATATAATATAGAAGAGAAGGTTTTGACCTATCTGCTTATGTTGTTTACTTTATATGCTTCAATCATAATTTTATTATATTAATCCTAATTAATTATTATAAGTCATTTATGTATTAAAAATTAATAATATTATAAATTACTTATGTATTAAAAATTTGACAAAATGACCTTCTGTACCCCTGTACTATGTCAGTTTTGTAAGTTGGACAGTTTTGCTTACATGTTTGTCATCTGAACCCCCTGAACCCACTAAAAAGCAACTTTTTAAACCCTTTGTCGGTCTACTCAGTTGTGCGTGTTGCACAATCGCGGCCACGTCATTAATTATGTGTAAAATAATTTTCACGTATGAAAAGACGTGTGTAGAGTATAAATACTAAATTTTGACCTAAAATTTAGGTCATTTGAACCCTTCTTCTTCGCCCTTCCTCTCTCTCTCATCTGAAACTCAAAATTACCACCATTTTAGGTTAATTTAGGCCAATAGTTGTTGAAGGCTCTTGCAATCCTTGTAAGTATTTAATATGTCGGTGTAGTTGTAGTATGTGGTAGTTTATTTTGAAGCTTCTAGTCGATTTAATGGGGGTCCCTTCTACTGATTTTAGGTTTTTCGAGATTAAGAACTTTTTTCTTCAAATTCTTATCTGATTTTCCTCTGTTTCATCTGTAGTGTTATTGTAGGTAGTATTTCTAGTGATGATATGCCTTCAATGGAATATAGCGGGTTTTGATTAGAATTTAGGATTTTACCTTTTTCGTAAAATAAAAAATTGGGTCAAAAAAATTTGGGGCTTTTGGTTTATTTGTTGTCCAATGCTCGTATTATGGCTATAGATTGCAGTTTTATGCCTTCAATGGCATTTTTTGTTATTTCGATTAAATTTTAGGGTTATTTTGGTAAATTTAAAATTGGGTCCGAAAATTTTGGGATTTTTGATTTTTTTGTTGTTTAATGCTCCTATTAAACGTGTGTATAACAGTTTTTTGCCTTCAATGGCATATTTTGTTATTGCAATTACACTTTAGGATTCTTTTGGTAAAATCAGAATTAATTTTTTTATTCCTTTGTTTTTTCTTTTAAAATTAAGGCTTTGTGGATAATTGCCTAATGTATATGTTATCTTGTCATTGTACAGGTTTTCTAATAAATGGACATAATTGTACCACTTCAATTCACAGTGCACCAAGATGTTCAGGAAGGCCTACAAATATTCACAGTGCACCAACAACTATAGAAAGACCCGCAAATTTGCATCAATTGGTGGTGTGAGGCCTGCAGCTGCTGTGATGCCCACTACTACTTCAACAGTGAGTGCTACTGCTACACAATCTACAACTCAGCAGTCCACTAATGGTGTTGGTGCCCAAAAGAGGAAGACTAGTACAACTTTGAGAGGTGGTGCAAATCTGACAGATAAAAGACTAAGGCAAAAGAAGCAGGTTTTGGTGTGCTATTTGGACCAAGTGGCAGTGTGATAGAGAATGTAAGTTTCATATAATGTACTTTACATTTAATTGGTTTTAATTAGTGCATGAATAACTATTTTTTTTATTTTTACAGTCTGGAAATACTGAAAGAGTATTACATAGTCCAACACTTATTAGTTCAGTTCCAACCAATATTGACTTGGGTTTCAAACCAAATGGACTAAGGTGGAAAGGTGGAGCTGCAGTAACTCAAAGATAGCTACAACAACAGAGTAACAAAAGATCAAAGGGAAAATCATCTTCAACCACTCAACCCATATCAAGCACTCAAGCCAGCAAGAATCAGTCCACAATAAGCACTCAAGGAACACATTAGTGTAATTCTCTTTCTGTATTGATCCCAAAGTGTTGTTAAGACAATTTTTTAATACTTCTGGTTCATTTCTCATTTCAGATGTTGTTAAGATTAGCATTTTGATGTCAACTCTTGTTAAGACATTATGTACTGCAGATTTCTATGTTGGCAATGGTGTTTGTCATTAAATTTTAATTTCATTTCATTGTACATACCAACTACATAGATCAAGCCATCTTAAATAATATAACAGATAGAAACCAGATGACAACAATGATGATAACAGTAATATCAATACTAATGCTTGTTTTTTCATGTCTTTCGTGCCTTTCATATCCTCCTAGTCTTTGTGGTCTTCGTTGCCTTCGATGTCTACCTTTATATTATTCATTTCATCAGTCAATCAAAAGAATCCACAACCAGTACCAACCTGATATTTTTGACAGCCCCAAAACATTCTTTCCAGATTGGTTGGTGTTCTTGACATCTTAAGTTTCGCGTAAAGTCCACAATAACAAATTTAAATTGTCATGGTGTTGTAAAAAAGGACATAAAAAATTAACTTTCCAATATTACAAGCATAGCAAAAAAAAAATTAAAGAATAAGAACTTGGAGAGAGAAAAAATGGAGAAGAAGAGATGAAAAAAGCTCAAATTGCTCCAACAATGTTGTTGGAAGCAAATGAGGAAGAAGGAGCATTTATAATGGGTGTTGGAACCTTTTTTGACCGTTGGGGCCCTTTATTTTAAGGCTGACGCGTGGCTGGAGACTAAAACACACGCTCCTATGTGGTCCCAGCCACATAGGATGACACATCAGAAATTGTGTTTAAAAAATTACTTTTTAGTGGGTTCAGGGGTTCAGATGACAAACATGTAAGTAGAAGTGTCCAACTTACAAAACCGACATAGTACAGGGGTCCAGAAGGTCATTCTGCCTAAAAGATTAAGAGAAAAGACATAAAATAACCAATGAAGTTGTCTCGAATTTACAAAAAGACACTTAAACTTTATGGGCGACCTATTACACCACAAAATTTGTACAAAACCTTATAAATAGATTATTTTTAGCCTATGCATATTGTCACGCCAATGACGCGCGTGAATGAAGAAAATTGGTTGTAACTATTAATTAAAAATTGTCATATGTAATTAAATTTGACAATTATTTTAAAAACCCCTCTTCTTCTTTTTAAAAATTAGATTTTCTTCCAAAACCTCCATTATTATAGCCATTGAAGCTTAAATTTAGAAAAAAATTCACTCTCTTTTCAATCTCTTCTGAACAAAATCAACCTTAACAGATGAGATTATTTCATTTATGTTCTAATTTTTTCTTACTTTTCAATCATTGAAGCTTTAATTTCGTCTGAATTTGGTTAAAATTTTTGAAATCAAGTTCTATTTTCTAGTTAGGTTTTGAGGAAAAAATTCAAGCAATGCCAAATTCATAATTTACCTACACAATTCGATCGATCTCTCCTCTCAAAGTACATTTCAGTCGAAATAATTATTTTTGGAGTGAGTTACTATTGTTGGGTGTTGTCACTGAAGAATTAATGTTGCTACTGATTTGGGATCCATTCATTGGTGAAATTTTTTGTCGAGACAAAGATGGAGGAAGCCGGAGATGGTGCCGTGATCTAAATATAGATGTCGAGAGTCGGTGGTTGTTATTTGAATGTTAATGGAAGTGAAAGATGTTAATGGAAATAGAGGTTTGAGGAGAAAAATGGAAGAGAAGTTTAAAAAAAAAATTAATTAATTAGAAAAAGAAGGTGACCTACACACGCCTAAACTTAGACTAGGATTGAAGATAAAATTGATCAAAATGGTTCATTTATAATGGTTTTTATAACTTCTGTGGGGTAATAGGTAGCCCGCAAAGTTAAAGTATCTTTTTGAAAATCTCACACAAGTTCAGTGGTTAGTGGTTACTTTATGTCTTCTCTCATTAATAATATTTAATAAGAAAAAGTAAAATAGACATCTATGACATGTTTACTTTAGCTGCTTCAACGAGGATTTTACTATATCACCCCTAATTAATTATTATAAGTCATTTATGTATTAAAAATTAATAATATTTAATTAAAAGAAAGTAAAATAGACATTTATGACATGTCTACTTCAGCTACTTCAACTACAATTTTACTAAATATCATCCCTAATTAATTATTATAAGTCATCTAAGTATTAAAACATTAATAATATTTATTAAAAAGGTAAAATAGATATAAAATGATAAATTAACTCTTGATGTCTTATATGAGTTCCACTTAAATTTTTTTACAAGTATTTTTCACAGTAACTTTGTTATATCACTTCTAATTAGTTGTTGTAAGTCATTTAACACATGTTTGCTTCGATGCTTCAATCATGATTTTATTAGATCACCCCTAATTAATTATTATGACCATCTAAGCATTGTGTCACTTAACTTGGAATAGAAAAAGTATTATCATTACAATAATTAAAAATTTAAATTATTTTAAAAATATAATTGACTATTAATGACATAAAAATTTTGGACAAAGAGAGTAACATATATTATTTGAAAGTTACATAAAAAATATTATAAATTACAATAGTTAACAACTTAAAATATTTAAAAAATAATTTAATTTGTTATATATTTCAAAAAAATACGTAAAAAATAGTATAACTCACAATAATTAACAACTTAAAATTTTAAAAGATATAACATATTTGGTTGATTCTCAAAATTATATTAGTGCCACTTAAATTGAAATAGAAGAAAACTATTATAAATGCAATAATTAGAAACTTCAATTATTTTTAAAAAATATAGTTGACGATCAATACCACAAAAGTTTGGACAAGGAGAGTAAAATATATTATATGAAAATTACATAAAAGATATTATAAATTATAATAATTAACAGCTTAAAATATCTAAAAGTATATTAAAAGTATGATTAATTATCTAAATTCTATGTGTGCCACATAAATTGAGGCAAAAAAATAACACATATTGTGCCCGTGCTAAATCTTGGATGAATCTTAGAATGTATATGCAATCCATTTTTTAAAAAACCTTTGTTTAAATACATCAAGATTTAAAAGACAATTTCCAACATCTCACCAAACAATATAAAAGAAATAATGTTAGCATAAATACTATCAGCATTACTAATATAAGCATTATTAATGCAAACATTACTAATACATTATATTAAGCATTATTTTTATACACTCCAACAAATGACTCCTACGTTTCAATGGAACGAACATATACAAAAGCAAAGTTCAATAAAACATCTACATAAGTATTTTTTATCGTATTCTCAAAGTCAAATAACTTAAATAAATATGAAGATGATAACTTATAGTATTCTTTTTAGATAATTTTTGAAACACTTAAAATTTAAATTTAAAATATTAATTTAATTTAACTTCAAAGAACAAGTTGGCAAATAAAAGAGAAAGAGAAAATGAAAGTAAATGATGTTTTTGTCGGCTTAGTATAGGAGTACAATGCAATTTTTGGTTATTAATTGCAAGCCGCATGTGATGTATATACAACATAATACGCAATGGGTAGATAACGCTTTATCCTTTTCAATAATTATTCTCTATTTTATACAACAAGGGTTAAGTCTTAGGTATCAATTTTAATCTCATATTTTCTACTTAATGTAGCAAATTTCAATCGTATCATTAAAGATCTGAACTTCAAACTACATCGAATTTTGTTATTTATATGAGTAAGTTATACATAATTATTTTGTGAGACTTGGTTCCTTGGAAAATACTGCCAAATAGTTAATACGTTTTGGGTATTCATGTTTTATAATTTATAATTCGAATTGACATCTGTAAGACCCTGCAAATTTCTTAAGCTTAATTCAGTCCTTTAAGCTTGTCAAGGGGTCCTAGACTTAGAAAACTCTAGCTAAGTTCTCAGACTTAGTTTATTTTTGGCCTTCGAAAGTTAGCAATCTCATTTTGCCACCTTAATGTCGTTTAATGATCAGTATGCTTGTTAATTCATGATCAGGGAGGTCAATAGGTGTTCCCGAACAAGTTTTAGATTTTTCAAACCTCGATTAGACCAAGTTTGGTGTCCCAAAATAGTGGACCAACGCGATCTTGGCGCACCGCGTCGCCCATCGCGTTAGTTAACATTGTTGCAGGGACTTCCAGTGAAACTACTGAGGTTCGGTGACGACATGATGCGACGCGTCGGGTATCGCGTCGATACCCAATTTCAGTCATTAAATGTCCACATTTTTAAGGGCAAAAGGGTCGATTTCCCACCCCTATATAAGTCCAAAAACACGATATTCAGCCCTTATTTCACCAAAATATTGTTGTTTCTCTCAAATACTCTCAAGAACAAGTCTAGGATTTTCATAAGAGCTTCAAATTCAAGAGATTCTATAGTTAATTCTCAAGAATATTTCATCAAAGGTATGCATAGTGTTCATTCATGGATTCCTTTTATCCATGAAGCCCAAGAATCAAGTTTTAAACTATGAATTTTGGTATTCATGCTATGTGTTGATTATGTTCATGTGGTTGTTGTCGTTGTATGATTTCCAAGTTGGAATCTTTATGTGTTTTTATGAAAATATGTTAGCATGTGATTTGAAAACCATGAATTTTAGTTGGTTATGATATGTTAATTTGATGATTATGCCATGCCCTAAGTCATTCACCCCAAGTGTTTGACAAAATGCCTAAGAGACTAGAAAGTATGTAATATGACTCAATTGTGACTTAAGTGAAGGATTCATGTTTTACCCTCATGTTCAAATGACTCTCATGCTATTGATATGAAATGTAGATGTCTGTTGGAATGCTCATAATATTAGAGTATGAAATCATGACATTGAGTATATGCATTCCTACCATGTACAAGATTATGATAACCATGTACTTCATGAAATCCCCAACTTATTGTATTATGGATTATTGATATTGGTCGTGTATTCAAGAATGTAATTCCCTGTCAGTTTCCTTCTATCGAGTCCTAGGGGTATTTGTAGCCAAAAATTTAGTTGTGTGCCTAGAGCCAGTGTCATGGACAGTATCAGTCATGGGTTAGCTTGTGGTCCTTTGGGGTCATGAGCACCGTTTGACGCTCTGGGTACCAGATTCGGGGCGTTATGAACTTGGTATCAGATCCTAAGGTTCAATAGAGTCCTAGGAAGTCTGAAAGCCGCATCTAGTACAGTCTTGTACATGGGTGTGTTGCGCGCCATATTTATGTGCAAGAGGCTATGAGATATTTTAGAAATATTTTCCCTTCTTTTAGTATTCATGTCGTGCCAGTGAGCGTGGGGTCAAATTTAAATCTCAGTAATCCATTTATTCCTTTCTTCTACAGAATATGCCTCTCAAAAGAAGAAACATAAATCAGTCAACCCTTTAGCTCGTTCAAGCAGATCCCTTGAACGAACACATTTCTCATGCAGAGTTCTCAACTGCATTCACTACTCTTGCTAACTCAGTTGCTTCCCAAATGACCAGCTGTCATTCCGGCTAACCCAATGGCCAATTCAGCTGCAGCCAGGATTTGGGACTTCACCCAAATGAATCTGCCATCCTTTTTTGGGTCTAAGTCAGAAGAGGATCCTCAGGAGTTCCTAGGCCAGGTTCAGAAGGTTACGAACATCATGAGGGTTACTTCTAGTGAGAGTGATGAGCTAGTTGTATATCATTTGTAGGATATTGCTCACACTTTGTTCGAATAGTGGAAGCCAGAGAGAGCAGTTGATGTAGGGTCCATAGAATGGGAGGAGTTTTCCTCTGCTTTTCTGGATAGGTTCTTTCTCCTAGAGCTTAGAGAAGCTAAGGTGTTGGAATTTATCAACCTCAGGTAGGGCAACATGATAGTTAAAGAGTATTCTCTTAAGTTTACTCAACTAGATAGATACGCTCCTCATGTGGTTACCGATAGCAGGACCAAGATGAGTAAGTTTGTTTCTGGGGTGAATAATAGTGTGGTCAATGAGTGCAGGTACGCGATGTTGAATAATGACATAAACATAGCCAGGCTTATGTTCCATGCTCAACAGATAGAAGAGCAAAATATTAAGATGAGAGAGAAGCAGAATAAGAGAGCAAGGACAGGTAGTTTCAACTTTTCTCAGCCTAAGTGAGAGAAAGGAAACCGTTCTCAGTTTCGTCCTAAGTCATCAATTCCAGTTCCTTCTTCAGATAGTGCTCCAGTTCCAAAATTCAGAGATGATAACAGAGATAGGGCGCCATGCTCTAAATCTCAAGGTAGTATTAGAAGTGCTCGAACATATTCTCTTCGTCAGACATGTGGCAAGCACCATCAGGGTACTTGCAGAGCGGGCAGTGGTATTTATTTTAGATGTGGAAAGCCAGGCTACAGAGTTAGAGATTGTCCTCAACCAGGTCCTCAGGGTCCGCTTAACCGTTCCTCAGCTCAGTTTGATCACCAAATTAGCATGGTGCCACCTCCAATGCTACTAGTGGGCAGTTCCCAAATAGACTTTATTTTCTCCAGTCACGAAAAGATCAAGAAAATTCTCCTTGTGTGGTTATTGGTACGCTACAGATCTTTCATTTGCATGTTTACGCCTTACTAGATCTAGGAGCTTTTTTATCTTTTGTTATACCCTTTATAGCAGTGGATTTTGGAGTCAGTACCAAAATTCTAGCAGATCCTTTCTCAGTATCTACCGCAGTGGGTAAAACTATCATAGCCCTATGGGTATACAGGAACTGTTCGGCTATGATATCTCAGAAAGTCACTTCAGCATACTTAGTCGAATTGGAAATGACTGATTTTGATGTCATTCTCAGCATGGATTGGCTTTATTCCTATTATGCCACAGTCGACTGCAGAAATAGAATTGTCCAGTTTCAGTTTCCTAATGAACCTGTCCTAGAGTGAAAGGGTAGTACTTCAATTTTTAGAGGTCATCTTATTTCCTACCTTCGGGCACGAAAAATAATATCAAAGGATGTGTCTATCATTTTATCATGTTAAAGACTCTAGCTCCGAAGTTTCCAGTCTTGAATTAGTCCCTGTTGTGAATGAATATTCAGATATCTTTCCCGAAGATCTTTCAGGAATTCCTCTTGAAAGGGAAATAGACTTCGGCATTGATCTTCTTCCAGATACTTAGCATATATCTATTCTGCCATACAGAATGGCACCAGAAGAACTCAGAGAATTGAATAAACAGTTGAAGGATCTCCTAGATAAGGGATTTATCAGACCCAGTGTGTCCCCGTGAGTCGCACCAGTCTTATTCGTGCGAAAGAAAGACGGTTCTCTCAGAATATGCATTAATTACCATCAACTTAATAAAGTTAGGGTCAAGAATAAGTATCCACTTTCCAGAATCGATGACTTGTTTGACCAACTTTAGGGTGCCAGCTATTTCTCCAAGATAGATCTCAGATCAGCCTATTATCAGCTCAGAGTCAGAGAATGTGATATTCCAAAAATAGCCTTTCGTACTCGATATGGTCACTTTGAATTCTTAGTTATGTCCTGTGGTCTTACCAATGCCCCAACATCTTTCATGGACTTGATGAATCATGTATTCAAGTAGTACTTGGATATGTTCATTATAGTCTTCATAGATGATATCCTTGTTTACTCCCGCAGTAGCGTGATCATGCAGACCATCTTAGAATAGTATTGTAGACTCTCAGAAATCATCAGTTGTTCTCCAAATTTAGTAAGTGTGAATTTTGGCTAAGGTTAGTATCATTCCTTGGTCATATCATTTCTAGTGATGGCATTAGAGTTGATCCTTAAAAGACCGAAGCAGTAAGAAACTATCCTCGCCATGTATCTCCATCAGATATCAGGATATTCTTGGGTTTGGATTGCTATTATAGACGGTTTGTTAAGGTATTTTCTTCTATTGCATCCCCTATGTCCAGATTGATTTAGAAGAAAGTAAAGTTTCAATGGGCAGATCCTTACGAAAAGAGTTTTCAGAAGTTGAAGACTCGACTAACCTCAGCTCTAGTTTTGGCTCTTCCAGATGGTACAGATGGGTTCGTAGTATATTGTGATGCATCCAGAGTAGGCTTGGGTTGTGTCCTTATGCAGCATGGTAAGGTCATAGCCTACGCCTCCAGACATCTTAAACCCCATGAGAAGAATTATCTTACTTATGATCTTGAGTTAGCAACTGTATTTTTTGCCTTAAAGATTTGGAGACATTACTTGTATGGTGTTCATGTAGATGTGTTCACAGATCATACGAGCCTTCAGTATGTTTTTTCTCAGAAAGATCTTAATCTCCGTCAGAGAAGGTGGTTAGAGCTCTTGAAAGATTACGACATGAGTGTCCTTGATCATCTGGGCAAGGCCAATGTAGTGACCGACGCCCTCAGTATACTGTCTATGGGTAGTGTTGCTCATGTTGAGAAAGAAAAAGTTAGCTCAGAAAGTCCATCAGCTTGCCAGACTAGGTGTCCGTCTAGTCGATTCAGCAGAAGGTAGTATATGGGTTCAGAACAGTTCAGAATCATCTCTAGTTTTTGAGGTGAAAGAAAAACAGGATAGAGATCCCAGTCTAATCAAGTTGAAAGAATCAGTCAAAGATTAGAAAGTAGAGATTTTCTCCCAAGGGAGAAATTGTGTTTTACATTGTCAGGGTCATCTTTGTGTGCCAGGTGTAGATGACTTGAGGCAGCAGAAGCGCATGGTGCGCTCTACTCTATTTATCCAGGAGTCACTAAGATGTACCGCGACTTGTGGGAGATCTATTAGTGAAGTAGGATAAAGAGAGATATTGCAGAGTTTGTGGCTAAGTGCTCTACATGTCAGCAGGTTAAAATAGAGCATCAGAAGCCTAGTGGGTCTATACAGGAGTTCGGTATTCCTACTTGGAAGTGGGAAGAAGTGAACATGTACTTTGTAATGGGTTTTCCTCGTACTCATTGCCAGCATGATTCAGTATGGGTCATTGCAGACAAGATGGCCAAATTAGCTCATTTTCTTCCAATCCATACCTCTTATTCAGCCGAGGATTACGCCAAACTCTATATCAGGGAGTTGTTCAGATTACATGGTGTTTCGTTGTCCATTATTTTAGATAGAGGTACCCAGTTCACCTCTCACTTCTGGAAAGCATTCCAAAAAGGTCTTGGTACCCAAGTTCATCTCAGTACAACTTTCCATCCTCAGATAGATGGTTAAGGAGAAAGGACCATCCAAACTTTAGAAGATATGTTGCGAGTGTGTGCAATTGATTTCAAAGGTAGTTGGGATTAACGCTTGCCTTTGATTAAGTTTGCATACAATAATAGCTATCATTCCAGTATTAAGATGGCTCCATACGAAGCTCTCTATGGTAGGAGATGCAGATCTCCAGTCGATTGGTTTGAAGTTAGTGAGGCCTCAGTTATAGGGCCTGACTTATTATTCGATGCCTTAGAAAAAGTCTAGTTGATCAGAGAAAGACTCTGGGCAGCTTAGAGCCGACAGAAGTCTTATGCAAATGTGTGCAAAAAAGATCTCGAGTTCGATATTGGTAACTATGTTTATCTAAAGATCTCTCCCAGGAAGGGAGTGAAGAGATTCGGCAAGAAGGAAAAGCTCAGTCCCCGATATGTCGGCCCCTTCAAAATTCTCAATCGCTTTGGTAAAGTAGCTTATGAACTCGAATTGCCTTCAGATCTAGGCTCAGTCCATCCAGTCTTCCATGTCTCCTTGCTAAAAAAGTGCATAGGTGACCCAGCAGTTGTAGTCCCTATTGAGGGCGTAGATATTCAGAACAGCCTCTTTTATAAAGAGATTCCAATCGAAATTCTTGACTACCAGACTCGTAGATTGAGGAACAAGAAGTCCCTCTAGTCAAAGTTCTTTGGTGGAATCAGTCCGTTAAGGAAGCTACTTGGGAAGCAGAAGCAGATATGCAGACCAAGTATCCCCACCTCTTCTCCACTAATTCAGACTCAGCCCAAGGTAATAGCTTTCCTTAAGCTTGCTCAGTTATCATGTTCAATATCATTACCAACTTGGTATTCAGTTTCTTGCTTAGAATTCCAGTTATAAACTTGGTACTAAGTACCATTGTATATTCAGTCATGCATTCATATATCAGTTCAGTCATACAATCATACATCAGATATGCATTCTCGTTATGAGAAACACAGTACATCAGAAATCTCAGTCATGTATTCACGAATCAGATACTCATACATCAGATATGCATGCTCAGTATGAATCCAAGAAATGTCAATCATATTTCAGATGTTCACGTTCAGTATTTATGTCAGCATATCATTCCTCCCATCTCAATCAATCTCATTCGGGGACGAATGTTCCCAAGGGGGAGATATTGTAAGACCCCACAAATTTCTTAAGCCTAATTAAGTCCTTTAAGTTTGTCAAGGGGTCCCAGACTTAGAAAACTCTAACTAAGTCCCCAGACTTAGTTTATTTTTGGCCTTCGAAAGTTGGCAATCTTATTTCACTACCTTAATAACCTTTAATGGTCAGCATGTTTATTAATTCATAATCAGAGAGGTCAATAGGTGTTTTCGAACAAGTTTTGGATTTTTTAGACCTCGATTAAACCACATTTGGTGTCCCAAAATAGTGGACCAACGCGATCTTGGCGCGCCGCATCGCCCATCGCGTTGGTTAACATTATTGCAGAGACTGTCGGTAAAACTAATGAGTCTTAGTGCGACCATGGTGCAACGCGTCAAGTATCATGTCGATGCCCAGTTTCAGTCATTAAATGTTTGCATTTTTAAGGGCAAGAGGGTTAATTTTTCATCCCTATATAAGTCCAAAAACACGAGATTCAGCCCTTATTTCACCAAAATATTATTGTTTCTCTCAAATACTCTCAAGAACAAGTCTAGGATTTTTATAGGAGCTTCAAACTCAAGAGATTCTACTGTTAATTTTCAAGAATCTTCCATCCAAGGTATGCATAGTGTTCATTCATGGATTCCTTTTGCCTATGAAAGCCAAAAATCAAGTTTTAAACTATGAATTTTAGTATTCATGCTATGTGTTGATTATGTTCATTTGGTTGTTGTTGTTGTATGATTTCCATGTTGGAATCTTTATGTGTTTTCATGAAAATATGCTAGCATATGAGTTGAAAACCATGAATTTTAGTTGGTTATGATATGTTAATTTGATGATTATGCCATGCCCTAAGTCATTCACCCTAAGTGTTTGACAAAATGCCTAAGAGACTAGAAAGGATGTAATATGACTCAATTTTTACTTAAGTGAAGGATTCATGTTTTACCCTAATGTTCAAATGACTCTCATGCTATTGATATGAAATTTAGATGTCCGTTGGAATGCTCATGATGTCAGAGTATGAAATTATGACATTAAGTATATGCATTCCTACCATGCACAAGATTATGATAACCATGTACTTCATGAAATCCCCAACTTATTGTGTTATGGATTGTTGATGTTGGTCGTGTATTCAAGAATGTCATGCCTTGTCAGTTTCCTTCTATCGAGTTCTGGAGGTATTTGTACCCAAAAATTTAGCTGTGTGCCTAGAGCCAGTATTATGTTTTCAAGATATCATCAATCAAGCCATGTTCAGTAGAATTCAGTCAGTCATGTGACTCAAGAAAAACTCAGGAAAAAAACTCAGTAACCCCAGTCATCTCAAAAGGCTCAGTAATTCAGTAAATCTCAGTAGTATTCCATCAGTCACGGAATCCAAGGAAATTAGTCCAGTTCAGTTCAGTTAATCATGTTCAGTGTCTATTCAGATGGGAGTAGGATTTAGCACTGAGTGAGCCCAATGATGGAAACTCACCTGTTATTAAAGGGTGTGATTCTTAAAAGCAGTCCTTGCGCTCCAGAACTACGTAGCCAGCGTAGGTTGAGACGTCAGACCTGCTATTATGAGGGTAAATGAGGTAGCTTAACCTATTATATGAGGATCCCACCGTTCTCTTTTCAGTACCAGTTAATGAGCGATCACTCACAGCTTGTCCTTACCAGTGGCGCGGTATTGACACCCTTCCAATTGAGGTTACAGATTGGACCCTAATTCAGCAATTGCTTTATTTGGGGCATGTCAGTTAGATGACTACTTTCCATAGTTTCAGTCTCAATAAAAGAACTCAGATAGTTCTTTAGAATTTTAGGACTGTCAGATTCAGTCAACTCAGAACAATACGGAACTCAGTTAGTTCCATTAGAACCTAGACTGTCAGACATATTCGCTCAGAATCAGTATCATTTATATTAGTTATATCAGTTATCAATAACTCATGTTGTCATTATTCAGACTCAGTAGTCAGTATCATTACAAATTCAGTTACAGTTACTCATCCATGCATGTATTCTCATCTAAGGTTATTCAGTCGGTTAGCATAGTTTATGCATATGAACCTTTTTTGCATTTAGTCTACCTACTTTCATACCATTACATTCAATCGTACTGACCCATTTGCGCTATGGTGTTTTATACCATAGGTTCAGAAGCACGAGCTCCAAAGCATCAGTAGCATTCCAGTTTCAGCAGTCAGAGTTAGCAGTGAGTCCTCATCCTTCGAGGACATGATCATTACTTTATTTCTCCATTGCTTAGTTTATTTCAGTAGTTGGAGTTAGTTGGGGACATGTCCCATCAACTCCTTATTTAGACAGTTTAGAGGCTTTAAGACTACAGTGTTTTCAGACTAAATGTTTTCAGACATTGTTTCAGTTTTGGTATTGTCGTACCACATTATTCATATATGGTTTTATGAGATGTTTATCAGTTTTGAACCTTATGGCATGATTCAGCCTTCTATTTTTGCATTTATACAGTATATTATGCAGTTTTCAAGTACAGCTATTAGTCATGGGTTAGCTTGTGGTCCTTCGGGGTCATGAACACCGTGTGGCATTCAAGGTACCAAATTCAGGGCATTACAACATCAATCTAACTTATCGTACATAGTCAAAATATCTTAATATTGGGCAAGTGCTGACACGAACCATGCTCCTTTAGTTTTCATATAAGTATCATGTAAACAAAATGGATCTAGTATCTGGTATACTTTTTAAATCTAATTTAAACAAAATTTAGTTGAAATCCTATTGGTTTGGACTTTTTGATTACATACAATGAAAATATTCTATACTAGTAAATTTGTTAGTGATTCGCACGGTCATAAAAGATCTAATTTAATTAATGAATTAATTCTTTTAAAATATCTGAATATTAAAAAATATAAACATGAAATATTTCATTGATTTTATGAATTAAGCTCTTTATAATATATGAAAATTTTAAGATATAACATGAAAGATTGAAAGATCTAATTGTATTCATGAACTAATATTTTTCTATTATTTGAATATTGAAAACATAAACATGAAAGATACTATTGAATTTACTAACTAATGGTTGTTCTTTAATATTTGAACATGAAAAATATAAACATCAAAGATCTTGAATTTATCAACCAGTGTTTTTTTTTAATGCTTGAACATGAAAGATATTGAATTCATGAATTAATTATCTTTTTGAGAGTTGAACATTAAAAAAGCTATACATTAAACAAAAGGGAAAAACAACAGTAACTGAATGATTTAGAAGAAATAAACAAACTACACAAAGAACATACACATTCCAATACTGAGCTTATTATCTTTTTATAATAATTATTATTAAAAATTATTTAATTGGAAAATTCTAACAAATTTTGTGGAAATACACAATTACAAAGCACTGTAACTCATAGTCATTTCTAATTGTAAAGCACCATACACAACATATATGTTACTAATTTATTAAATAAACTTTAAAATGTTGTTTCGGGTGCACAATCTGTATTTTGGCAAAACAAACTTCAATACAAGTTCAAGACTTTTAAAAAACACATATGAAATTTCGTCAACACCCTCAACACAAGTTCAATAATGAACTATCAAAGAAGCGTGTTATTTAAGAAATAAGATAAAAATAGAATAAACCAATTCCTCTAAATTCAGAGAGTGTCCCTAAGAAAACAATTCCCCTCAAGTACTCGAGGTTACGGAATTTTTCTCCCAGGATAAAATGGCTTCACAACTAGAATATAGCGGTATCTCAACTTTTTTGGTTTTCTTCGAACTCACTCAATGGGAGATGATCACACGGAGTATTTTAGAAGCAAAGAAATATTTTTTTCAAGTGCAGAAAAAATCATACCAAACCTGTGGAAAAATACAGATTTATATAGCCATGAAGTGCCCCTTCGAAAAGGAGGAAATGGTTAAGTCGGAAAGGTGTATCCTTTGGAACAGTCATGTATGTCCATTCGAATCATTCTGACTTTTTCTAAACATTCACAACCATTTGAACTGTCATTCCTTTTCCCGAAATAGCGTGTCATTTCCTCGAAGGGTTGCATCCCTTCTAAGGCAGCATTTCACATTTCTGCAGATGTTTCTGCACTGCATGCATGCATGTTAATAGAGGACAAAAACTGTTGCATTTTTCTTCTAGAATTTTTTGACTATGTTTCAAATAAATTTTGTCTAAAAAATTAATCTCATCGATCATTTGATAAATTCAAATTGGAATTCAAAGCCGAAGCTGAGCAGAGCGAGCGATGATGATCACAGCGCGAGGAACCTCTTGGTTCTTGCCTCACTTACCATGTGGAGTTTGTGTTTCTTAATATAAACACATGAAAGTTTAATTCTTCCACCAATGTGGGAGGATTAGTAGACTTTTCTTATTTTTGGGTACATTTTTTTTAAGTGTTATCTCAATTTTTCCTCCACTAAATTCCCTCCATTTTCCATTCACACTTTTAACTTGAACCCAACAATCCCCCACATGAATGGGGAATGACTATTCTTTGTAAAACTTTATGGACAAGTATGTGATCATCAAGCAAAGACTGACTGCATCTGGATAAGTGAATTTTCCTTTGAACTTTATGTAGTAAACATGCATCGGATGCACTTGGCCAATTGGTAAATTTGATATCTTTGAACCATCGAGCTTCAATGTACACCTAGACAACACATGTCACACAGCCATCCTTTTACCGTTTATGGTTCTCACGATTTTGTTCGTTGCGGTCATGAACATGTCCCGGTTTCATGAGAGCTTAGCGACTTTGAATCGGCTTCCACTTCGCCTCACATAGGTGATTTCTAAATGATCAATCCTATAGATTAAACTATTTGGTCAAATTTAGATAATCATTAAAAGACTTCACACCATAAGTATTATCCTTGTTTACTAAACATTGTCTACATTATTTAAATGGGTTGGATATATTGACAATGTTGAACCTGTCAGATACAATTTTGTTTGATCTCTTTGAACCTAGCTTTTAGGATCTCCAGTCTGCTAGGTAGAGTTACCGACATGCTAACTTGTCATAGGTCGTAAACCCATTCCCTTGGATGTTCTCTCAACTCCTTCTCTTGATAGGCCTTTATAAGTGGATCCGACACATTATCCTTTGACTTCACATAGTCAACAGTGATAATTTCACTATAGAGAAGTCCTCTAACGGTATTATGTCTCCTTATTATGTGATGAGATTTACCATCGTACATCATGCTCTATGCCCTACCTATCATCGTTTGGCTATCACAGTCTATACATACTGGTGCCACAGATTTCGGCCAATAAGGAATATCTTTCAAGAAATTTTGAAGCCATTCTGCTTCTTCACCGGCATTATCTAATGCAATAAATTCTGATTCCATAGCAGAGTGAGCAATACATGTCTGTTTGGATGATTTCCACGAGATTGCTCCTCCACCTAAAGTAAATACATATCCACTTGTAGATTTTACTTCATTCGATCTGGTGATCCAATTTGCATCACTATATCCTTCAATTACCGCTGGATATTTAATATAATGCAAAGTATACCGCTGTATATTTACTATAATGCAAAGCATAGTCTTGAATGTATTTAAGATACCCCAAAACTCTTTTCATTGCCATCCGATGAGTTTTATTGGGATTACTCATGTACCGACTAAACTTACTAATAGCACATGCTATATCTGGCTGTGTACAATTCATGATATACATCAAACATCTCAACACTCTTGCATAGTCCAACTGTGAGTCACTTCCATCTTTGTTCTTTTAAAGTACAAACCTCACGTCCAATGGAGTCTTGGCAATACCAAATTTCAAATACTTGAACTTGTCAAGTACCTTTTTTATGAATGAGACTGTGACAATGCCAATCCTTGTGGAGTTCTATGGATTCTTATTCCTAAGATCACATCTGCAACTCCAAGGTCTTTCACATTAAACTTGCTCTCAAGCATTCGTTTCGCAGCATTTATGTCAGAAATGTCTCTACTAATGATGAACATATTATCCACATACAAACAAACAATTACCTTGTGATTTGGAGTGTCTTTAATGTAAACACATTTATCACATTCGTCTATCTTAAATTCGTTTGCCAACATGGTTTGGTCAAACTTCGCATGCCACTGTTTAGGTGCTTGTTTTAGTCCATAAAGTGGCTTAACAAGTTTACACACCTTTTTTTCTTTACCTGAAACCACAAAACTCTTAGGTTGTTCCATGTAAATTTCTTCCTCCAATTCTCCACTTAAGAATGTTGTTTTCACCTCTATTTGATGGATTTCAAAACCATATACCGCCGATAAGGCAGTTAATATCTGAATTAGCGTTATCCTTATTACAGGAGAGTATGTATCAAAGTAATCAATGTCTTTCTTCTGTATAAAGTCTTTTACTACAAGTCTTGCCTTGTATTTGTCAATGGTACCAGCCGTTGTCATTTTCCTTTTGAAGATCCATTTAGAACCTAAAGTTTTATTTCCTGAAGGAAGATCAACCAACTCCCATGTATGGTTGCTTAAGATTGAATCAATCTCACTATTGACTGCCTCTTTCCAAAAAGATGAGTCTGAAGATGCCATCGCTTCTTTAACTATTTAAGGCTCATTTTCTAAGAGAAATGTTACAAAATCTGATCCAAATGAAGTTGATGTTCCTTGACGTGTCTATGTCTTGAATTCTTATATGTACATCCTCACTTAGTTCATCTCGAGGTTGTCTAGACCCTCCACTAGATTGTTCATATCTAGTTTTATACTAATAAATATGCTCAAAGAATTCAGTATTATCTGATTCAATTACCGAATTTTCAGTGATATTTGGATGTTCAAATTTATGAAGTAAAAACCAACATGCTTTACTACTTTTATCATATCTTATGAACACACAGTCCACTATCTTAGGTCCTATTTTTACCCTTTTATACATAGAAACTTGGACTTTCGCTAGACACCCCCACACTTTGAAATATTTCAAGTTGGGTTTTCTTCTTTTCCATTTTCCATATGGAATTGATTGTGTCTTACTATGAGGCACTCTATTAAGTATTTGGTTAGTTGTAAGGATATCTTTCCCTCACAAGTTTTGCTGTAAACCTGAACTTATTAGTAAGACATTCATCATTTTCTTTAAGGTTCGGTTTTTTCTTTCCATAATTCCATTAGATTGAGGTGAATCTGGGGCCATAGTTTGATGGACAGTTCCATTCTCTACACATATTTCCATAAAGGGAGATTCATATTCTCCACCCCCTATCACTTCTTATCATTTTGATCTTATTTTCTAACTGATTTTCAACTTTCGTTTTATATTGCCTAAACGCATCTATTGTTTCATCCTTACTGTTTAGCAAATATAAATAATAATATTTAGTGCAACTGTCAATAAAATTTATAAAATACTTTTTTCCACCACGAGATAGTGTTGATTTCATATCATAAATGTCAGTGTGTATTAAGTCTAAGGGATTGGAATTCCTTTGAACGAACTTATATGGATGCTTAGCATACTTTGATTCCACACACGTTTGATATTTTGATTTATTGCACTCAAAGTTTGGTAAAACTTCTAAGTTAATCAGTTTTTGCAACGTTTTGTAATTGACATGTCCTAATCGTTCATGCCACAAATCATTAGACTCAAGCAAGTAAGAAGAAACAGAACTTTTATTGATTTCAACATTCATCACATTCATCTTAAATAGGCCCTCAGTGAGGTAGCTTTTTCCTACGTACACTTCTCATTTACTAAGTATAATTTTTCCCAAAAAAATACACATTTGAATCCATTTTTATCAAGAAGTAATACAAAAATTAAGTTCTTCCTTAACCCTGGTACATATAGGACATTGTTAAGGGTCAACACTAAACATGATGTCATTTTCAAGCAGACTTTTCCTGTTCCTTCAATTTTTGCAGTTGCGGAGTTTGCCATATAGATCTTTTCTTCACTTTGAGCCGGAGCGAACGCAGCAAACAACTCTTTATTTGCACAAATATAGTGGGTGGAACCAAAATCCATCCATCATTCTAAAGGATTTCCCACCAAGTTACATTCCAAAAGCATGACACATAAATCGTTCATTTCGTTCTTGGATTCATCCATATTTGATTGATCCTTTTTTTTGCCTTTCTTTGGGGTACGACAATCTGTAGACTTGTGGTTAATCTTGCCATAATTAAAGCATTTGCCTTTAAGTTTTTTCTTAGGATGATTGCTTTGTTGTCTAGCTTTCTTCCGCTTTTTTTAGTTGTTGAGGTCATCTTCTACAATGTTAGCTCCATTCATTGCAGAATTTTCTTTAGACCTCCTCTCTGCGGCTTTATTGTTTTCTTCAATGCACAACCTCACAATGAGGTCTTCGACTGTCATCTTCTACATTTATGTTTCAAGTAATTCTTGAAGTCCTTCTACAAAGGTGGCAACATCTCAATAATCGCAGTAACTTGAAATGCCTAGTTCACAACCAAACCTACAAGAAAGTTTATGTAAACATTACGAATATTTTTAGTTTGTTCAAATAAGGTATCCATTAAATTCATACCTTCTGTAAGGAGGTAATGGATGATGACTTGCAACTCCTGTACTTGAGAAATGATAGTCTTGTTGGAGATTATTTTGTACTCTAGGAATCATGCAACATAGAACTTCTTGGTTCACGCATCCTCAGTCTTATATTTCTTTTCCAGCGTATTTCATAATTCTTTAGATGTATTCATTACGTTGTAAACATTGTATAAGTCATTGGAGGCCACTTAGGATGTAATTCCTACATAAGAAATCAGAATGTTTCCATGCCTCTATGATAACGAATCGCTCCTGGACCAAAGTTCCTTTAGGCACTTTTGGAGAATTTTCTGTAATAAACCTTTGAAGACATAAGGTTGTCAGATAGAAGAACATATTCTATTTCCACCTCATGAAATCAACTCCAGAAATTTTTTCGGGCTTTTTCGCTAGTGCCATAGTGGGTGGCGTATTTGTGCGACTGGTTGTGGCAACATTAGTTGCTGGCACACTTGTCACACCATCAACATAACCTTCTGTAGTCATTTTTCCTGTCACAAAAAAACAGCCATCTTTTAGTATAAAATTATACTAATTACGAGTTCGTAGCAACTTATAAATACCGCTTGTTTCTAGTTTAACGACAAAGTTTTTTATATCTTTCAATCGTTAACCGAATGACCTTTAACTTGTGATGAAGATTTTATTTCTTCAAATCACTTGTTAAGTTCAAACGGAGTAGAAAGCTTAAAACTTTAATCTCCAGAAACCAAACAATACATATTATGAAACTTATTTCCTTAAGATTGTTGTTTCGAGTACACAATCTATATTTTGGCAAAACAAACTTCAACACAAGTTCAAGATTTTCAAGAACACTTATGAAGTTTCTTCAACACCCTCAACACAAGTTCAATATGACCTATCAAAGAAGTATGTTATTTAAGAAATAAGATGAAAACAGAATAAGTCAAGTCCTTCGAATTCACGGAGTGTCCTTAAGAAAATAATTTTCCTCAAGTATCCGAGGTTGCAAAATTTTCCTCCCAGGATAAAATGGCTTCACAACCAGAATGTAGATGTACCTCAAGCTTTATGATTTTATTCAAACTCACTCAATGGGAAATGATTACACGGAGTATTTTAGAAGCAAAGAAATATTTTTTTAAGTGCAAAAAAATTCATACCAAACCTGTGAAAAAATACAGGTTTATATAGCCATGGAGTGCTCTTTCGGAAAGGAGTCAATAGTTAATTCGGAAAGTTGTATCCTTTGGAACAGTCATGTCTGTCCATTCGGATCATTGTGTCTTTTTTGGAACAATCACAACCATCTAAACAATCATACCTTTTTTTCGAAATAGTTTGTCATTTCCTCGAAGGGTTGCATCCCTTCCGAGGCAGCATTTCTTTTCGCTTTTTTGTACTGCATGCGTGCACGTTAATGAAGGAAAAAAACTATTGTTTTTCTCCTTGGATTTTTGGACTATGTTTTAAATAAATCTCATCGATCGATCATTTGATGAAGTCGAACCCGAAGTCGAGCCAAGCAATGACGACGGCGCGAGGCACCTCTTGGTTCTTGCCTCACTTACCATGTGAAGTTTATGTTTCTTAATATAAACACATGAAAGTTTCATTAATTAGTAGACTTTGCATATTTTTTAGTACACTTTCTTTTTTTTTAAGTGTTATCTCAATTTTCCCTCCACTTAATTTCCTCTATTTTCCATTCATATTTTTAACTTGAACCCAACATAAAATCAACACGAAATACTATGAAAATAAATTCTCCACAAACAACAAGGTTTCTTCATGTATTGCCAAAAGATGTGGTACAGTAAATGCATGAGATTGTTTCTCTCTTAACCAAATGTCTCGACTTTGAGTTCTAGGTATAGAAAAATCCTTGATAGGGAGTGTTCCTTCCAATAGGATCATATACATTCGAATTTGAATTAGTTATAATTCAATGTGAATATCGAACAATACCGAATGAAATAAAAAAGAGAAAGAGAGAGAAAGGCTTCTTCTCATGTGTATCAAAATAAAGTCCTTGTTTTATATTACTCTACAGACTTAGAATACGTCGATTCTCTTGATAGACCCAAACTTCTTGGACTCTTCTTCGAACAAGAGAACAAATCACTCATCGGTGGAGCTTTAGTATATGTTGATATATGGTTTATCTAATCTCTATTTTTTTTCTTCGTGGTTCGCATTGTCTCAATAAAATCTAAACTCAAATTACACGTATTGACGATTATTGTTGTTGCATAAGGTTGACTCCACCCTCTTTGGCACAATACTTTTTTAAGGCAAGACCACTTTATTCTTAATGTTATATGAAAAATGAGAAGGCATGAGTTATAGAAAACGTGCATGCTGTTGAAAACAAAAAGGTTTAGAAATTGAAGTTTAATCTTTCATTTTGTGGAATGTATTTCCCATTTTAATATATTAATTAAATATCTTAAAGGTTTTTTAAGGCCTAATTGGTTCATTCAGTAATGCCTGAGATGGAGATAGTAAATTTTTTCTTTTTTCTTTTTCAATAAATAAGGAATATAAAAGGTTGAAAATTTATTATTGATATTTTTTTCTTACATTATGGCTCAATCCGTTATTATCATAGGAAGCGAAACTCATTTAACTCCAATAAATAATTTTATGTTTGCATTAACTTAGTTTATTTCCATAAAAAAATATTTAATCTTAAAATAGAAAAATGAGATAAAAAGGTCAAAAAAATGACAATAAAGATAAATACTAATGTTGATCATAGATAGTGCTATGTCAGCGTGTTTATAACTCTCTTTTATATTATATATAGATTTTTTGTAGAGTTAAAAGTCCTTTCCCGCTTTTAAAGCAGCCACAAATACATGTAGCCCATGAATTTTAGGCCACTAACACTTTGTTTGGACGTTGGTTTCTCATAGTTTCATAATGTACAGTATTATATGATATGTTATTATACTATATAATATAGTACAATACAGTTTTTGAATGAACTGTATCATTCGTCGTTGTTTGATAATAATTTTACTACTCGTTTTGATAGGAAAGTACTTTATCATAACTTGTAAGTTTACCAAAATGTCATTAATTATTATAAATATTAAATTTATTAATAATTGATAATAAAATAATGTAAGATAAATTTCTTCCTGCTAATTTGTCACAAATTATACCATATAAATATATTAAGTAGTTAAATTCATGTAAATTCTAACAAAATCAATAAAAGAGTAGATCAAAATAAATGTAATCAGATTCATTTTTCGATAGTAATAAATTTTTTTTTTGGTGGTTTGAGACGTGACCATCAACAATAATTACAAAATTTGAATGCATCTTTTGTACATGTTATTGGTGTGTTTCTATGGAGAAAGAAAATATTTTTTCATGAAAAATATATTTAGGAAAATAAGTTGTTACTTTTTTTTATTGTGTTTGTTAAGCAAGTACGAAAATATTTTCTAAAAGTGTTTGTGCTTATTCAATACGAAAACAATAAGAATGAATAGGATAATGGGGGTAAGGTAAGAAAAATTTTAAAGTCTTTTTTTTAAAACTTTTTTTTAGGGGAGGGGAGAGGGAGGGAGTAGTGGAGTGGGGGTAGGGGTAGGGGTGGGATAAGAATGAAATTTTGGATTTTTTAAAAAAAAAAATTAAAAAATATTTTTTTTGGTGGGGGTTGGGGTAAGGGAAAGTGAGGGTGGAATAAGAAAAAATTTTAAAATATTTTTAAAAAATAAATTAAAAAAAAAAAAATTAGGGTCGGGGTTTGGCAGGGGTGGGGTGGGATAAGAAAACAAATTTGAAATTTCTACAAAAATAAATCTATATCTATAATCTATAAGCTATAATTTATATCTATATTTATATCTATAATATAATATATATATATATATATATATATATATATATATATGTCTGTTGGACAATAAGATTCTCAAGACCAAAAAATAAATAATCGAGACAAGATTGATTTTAATAAGAGTGTTACAATATCTATGAATCCTCTGATTCGCCTTTTCAAATATAAATTCAAGGGATTAAAACTTGATCTTGAATTTGAATGATTTGATGAACTTGAAAAACTTAATCTTGACTTGTGCTTGAATTCAAGGGCTTTTGAGTTTGTTCTTGAATATTGCAGTCTTGATCTTGAATCTTGATGAACTTGATTTGAATGCTTGAGCTTTTTAGAGAAATTGCAGCGTTTGATCCACGAGCTTTTTCTTACTAATTGTTAGAGTTCTGGGGGTCCTTTTTCTGAATTATGAGGCCCCTATTTATAGTTGTAGGAAAGGAAGAGTCATGATGAATATGGACTTCCTTTGATCAATCAGATGTAAGTGATGTGCCGCCTTTTATGGGCTTTTATTTCATGGGCTTGCTACATCAGTTTGATATATAGCACGGTCCTATTGGCTCCTTCACTTGACTTGGAATGCCACGTCATTTGACACGTGGCGCTTATGTGGGCCTCTAGAATATGATAATATCTTGGGCTTAATAAAGTGGGCTCATCATTTGTATCCCAAATTAATGGACTAACCCAATAAATATTGGGTCTTATTTAAATCCATACCTATTTGGACTTAAATAATTAATTCAATTATATTAATCCACAATATTTATTTGGGACTAATATACTTTGAATTTAATATAATCCGAATTTTGTACGGATTTAAATTTAATAAAATTCTATCGCCCACAAATGTCCCTTACTTCAAGACTTGTTGAGACATTTGATATTTTAGAGACTAGCTTTGAAGTATGATTATTTAAACATGTTTCCTTCGTGCTTCGACGATTTTCCATACATAAGAACACTTCATTCAAAAACTTTAAAGTCGAACCATATTGACATTGTCTTTCAAAGCTTTTTTATTTTTATTTTCACGAATCTCTATACTTAAGACCCGTTAGTGAGGCATAATATCCAATTTCAAACAGTTTTGGAAGACTTTTCTTTGCGTTACTTAACCAAGAATAAAACTCTTCTGATTTAAACTTAAATTGGAGAAGGTAACAACCTCCAATTTGACTTTGTATGAGAGAAGGAAACAACTTTCAATTTGAATGTGTATGGAAGAAGGAAATCAATCTCCAATTTAAATTTATATGGGAGAAGGAAATAACCTCCAATTTGAATTTGTATTTGAAAAAGGAAATAATCTCCAATTTGAATTTAGAGATATCCCAATCTGAATTTATATTGGAGAAAAAACAATCTCCAATTTGAATTTGGAGATGGAAGTTATTCCAATATGAATTTATAATGGAGAGGAAAACATCGATTCTACAACTTTATAAAATGAGGTAGCTTCTCCACTTTTTCAATATCAATTTTGGGGTTTTCAAGCCATCAACAATATTGAGGTAATTTCTTTTCCTCCTACTTTTCTCTTATTTTCGTCACTTTTTTTTCAGCACAGCATATTAGTGGTAGAAAATTCATATCTAATTGTAGGAATATCAAAATTATGAACCGTTTGATATTCCAGAAAATAGACTTCGATATCGATAACATATCCAAAATTTAGATTTAAATTCCTTAAATATAATTCTCGATAATTTTTTGAAGTTAGCCTTGAATTTTATCATGCTGAAAATTTCAGATCTGCGCGTCTTTACTAAAAATTTTATATCTCGAAGTAGGAAGGATGAAACCACAAGCCAATTGATTTTTGTGAAACTAGACACAAAGATCTATAACATATCCAAAATTTATAATGTAATAAAATTGAGATATTTTCAGGTGCTATCCCGAAATCAACATTGAGTTTTGATGCATCAACAATTTTAGATTTACGCGACATCACCAAAAAATATATCTCAATGTGAGAGTGCCAAAATTATGATCCGCTTGATCCTATAGATTTCGAAAACATGTATGTATAACATATCCAAAATTTGTATTTTAATACTTTTTGGATTGTTCTAGATGATTTTTTGAAGTCGATCTTATGTGTTGTCCGACAGAGGATTCCAGATTTGCATCGGCTCACCAAATAATTTATTTCTTGATGTGGGACCATCACCATCAAAGGGCGTTTTGATTGCCTCAAACTAGACTTTTAGGGATTTATTCTCATCAAGGCATCTTGTCTCAATCCAAGTTGGTGATATACAATTTTCAAAATCGCAACGCTCTGACAAGTAACATCCTTTCTATTTGTGTTTTTACTTTTTTCCTTGTTTCCTCCCTTTTTTTGGTAGGGTTGAAAAAAATATGAAACAATCGGCTTAAGGTGCGAGAGTTTAACTTTTCCTCCATACACCTTAAGACCGACCAATTTGGCTTCAAGATGGTGACCATACAACAATCGGCTTAGGGTGCGAGAGTTTAACATCGCCTCCGTACACTCTACGACCGACCAATTTGCCTTCAAGATGCTGACTTTGCAACAATCGGCTTAGGTTGCAAGATTTTAAATTCACCTTCGTACACTCTAAGACCGACCAATTTGACTTCAAGATGCTGACTTTGCAATAATTGGCTTAGAGTGCGAGAGTTTAACTTCGCCTCCGTACACTCTAAGACCGACCAATTTGACTTCAAGATGCTGACTTTGCAACAATCGTCTTAGGGTACGAGAGTTTAACTTTACCTCCGTACACTCTAAGATCGACCGATTTGACTTCAATATGCTGACTTTACAACAATCGGCTTAGGGTGTGAGAGTTTAACTTCACCTCCGTACACTCTTAGACCGACCAATTTGACTTCCAGATGTTGACTTTCCAATAATCGGATTAGGGTGCAAGAGTTTAACTTTGCCTCCGTACACTCTAAGACCGACTAATTTGACTTCAAGATGCTGACTTTACAACAATCGGCTTAGGGCGCGAGAGTTTAACTTCTCCTCCGTACACTCTAAGATCGACCAATTTGACTTTAAGATGCTGACTTTACAACAATCGACTTAGGGTGCGAGAGTTTAACTTCGCCTTCGTACACTCTAAGACCGACCAATTTAACTTCAAGATGGTCCCTTTACATAACAAATCCATTAGAATGCCAGCTTAAGGTGCAAAGGGACAAATCTTGTCCACCTTAAGGCATGAAAATTTTTATATCCTTGTAAGGATAAACACGTAAGAGGCCAACTTAAAGTGCAAAGGACAAATTTTGTCCACCTTAAGGCATTGAAATTTTGAGATCTGTTTAAGGATAAACCCACTAGAGGCCAACTTAAGGCGCAAAGGGACAAATTTTGTCCACCTTAAGGCATGGAACTTTTGAGATCCTTTTAAGGATAAACCCGCGAGAGGCCAGCTTAAGATGCAAAGGGATAAATTTTGTCCACCTTAAGGCATGGAAATTTT